>NC_041214.2:117133372-117183516 GCF_002837175.3 Physeter macrocephalus | reverse complement strand
TGCTTTTAAGTTTCATTAGGTCCCATTTGTTTATTTTTGGTTTTGTTTCCATTTCTCTAGTTGGCGGGTCCAAAAGTATCTTGCTGTGATTTATGTTCATAGAGTGTTCTGCCTATGTTTTCCTCTAAGAGTTTTACAGTATCTGGTCTTACATTTAGGTCTTTCGTCCATTTTGAGTTTATTTTTGTGTATGGTGTTAGGGAGTGTTCTAATTTCATTCATTTACATGTAGCTGTCCAGTGTTCCCATAACCACTTATTTAAGAGGCTGTCTTTTCTCCACTGTATATTCTTGCCTCCTTTATCAAAGATAAGGTGACCATATGTGCATGGGTTTATCTCTGGGCTTTCCATCCTGGTCCATTTATCTGTATTTCTGTTTTTGTGCCAGAAACATACTGTCTTGACTACTGTAGCTTTGTAGAATAGTCTGAAATCATGGAGCATGATTCTTCCAGCTCCATTTTTCTTTCTCAAGATTCTTTTGGCTATTCAGCATCTTCTGTGTATCCATACAAACTGTGAAATTTTTTGTTCTTGTTCTGTGAAAAATGCCATTGGTAGTTTGATAGGGATTGCGCTGAATCTGTAGATTGCTTTGGGGAGTATAGTCATTTTCACAGTGTTGATCCTTCCAATCCAAGAATGTGGCATATCTCTACATCTGTTTGTATTTTCTTTAATTTCTTTCATCAGTGTCTTGTAGTTTTCTGCATACAGGTCTTTTGTCTCCTTAGGTAGGTTTATTCCTAGATATTTTATTTTATTTTTTTTTTGCAATGGTAGATGGGAAGGTCTCCTTAATTCTTTTGCAGATTTTTCATCATTAGTGTATAGGAATGCAAGAGATTTCCGTGCATTAATTTTGTATTCTGCTACTTTACCAAATTCATTGATTAGCTCTAGTAGTTTTCTGGTAGCATCTTTAGGATTCTCTATGTATAGTATCATGTCATCTGCAGTGACAGCTTTACTTCTTCTTTTCTGATTTACATTCCTTTTATTTATTTTTCCTCTCTGATTGCTGTGGCTAAAACTTCCAAAACTATGTTGATTAATAGTGGTGAGAGTGGGCAACCTTGTCTTGTTCCTGATCTTAGTGGAAATGGTTTCAGTTTTTCACCATTGAGGAAGATGTTGGTTCTGGGTTTATCATATATGGCCTTTATTATGCTGAGGTAAGTTCCCTCTATGCCTACTTTCTGGAGGGTTTTTATCATAAATGGGAGTTGAATTTTGTCAAAAGCTTTTTCTGCATCTATTGAGATGATCATATGGTTTTTCTCCTTCAATTTGATAATATGGTTTATCACATTGACTGATTTGTGTATATTGAAGAATCCTTGCATTCCTGGAATAAACCCCACTTGATCATGGTGTATGGTCTTTTTAAGGTGCTGTTGGATTCTGCTTGCTAGTATTTCGTTGAGGATTTTTTCATCTATGTTCATCAGTGATATTGTCCTGTAGTTTTCTTTCTTTGTCTCATCTTTTTCTGGTTTTGGTATCAGGGTGATGGTGGCCTCGTAGAATGAATTTGGGAGTGTTCCTCCCTCTGCTATATTTTGGAAGAGTTTAAGAAGGATAGGTTTTAGCTCCTCTCTAAATGTTTGATAGAATTCACCTGTAAAGCCATTTGGTCCTGGACTTTTGTGTGTTGGAAGATATTTAATCACAGTTTCAATTTCAGTGCCTCTGATCAGTCTATTTATATTTTCTGTTTCTTCCTAGTTCTGTCTCAGAAGGTTGTGCTTTTGTAAGAATTTGTCCATTTCTTCCAGGCTTTCCATTTTATTGGCATATAGTTGCTTGTAGTAATCTCTCATGATCCTTTGTATTTCTACGGTGTCAGTTGTTACCTCTCCTTTTTCATTTCTATTTCTATTGATTTGAGTCTTCTCCCTGTTTTTCTTGATTAGTCTGGCTAGTGTTTTTTCAATTTTGTTTATCTTACGAAAGAATCGGTTTTTAGTTTCATTGATCTTTGTTATTGTTTTCTTCATTTCTTTTTCATTTATTTATGATCTGATCTTTATGATTTCTTTCCTTCTGCTACCTTTGGGTTTTTTTTTTTTTTTTCTCTTCTTTCTCTAACTGCTTTAGTTGTAGGTTAGGTTGTTTATTTGAGATGTTTCTTGTTTCTTGAGGTAGGATTGTATTGCTATAAACTTCCCTCTTAGAACTGCTTTTGCTGCATCCCTTAGGTTGTGGGTCCTCGTGTTTTCATTGTTATTTGTTTAAAGGTATATTTTTATTTCCTCTTTGATTTCTTCAGTGATCTCTTGGTTATTTAGTAGCATATTGTTTAGCCTCCATGTGTTTGTATATTTTTACAGTTTTTTTCCCATAATTGTTATGTAATCTCATAGCGTTGTGGTTGGAAAAGATACTTGATATGATTTCAAATTTCTCAAATTTACCAAGCCTTGATTTGTGATCCAAGATGTGATCTATCCTGGAGAATAATCCATGAGCACTTGAGAAGAAAGGGTATTCTGTTGTTTTTGGATGGAATGTCCTATTAATATCAATTAGGTCCATCTGGTCTAACGTATCATTAAAAACTTGTGTTTCCTTTTTAATTTTCATTTTGCATGATCTGTCCATTGGTGACAGTGGGGTGTTAAATTTCCCTACTCTTATTGTGTTACTGATGATTTCCCCTTTTATGGCTGTTAGCATTTGCCTTATGTATTGAGGTGCTCCTATGTTGGGTTCATAAATATTTACAATTGTTATATCTTATTCTTGGATTGATCCCTTGATCATTATGTAGTGTCCTTCTTTGTCTCTTGTAAGAGACTTTATTTTAAAGTCTATTTTGTCTTATATGAGAATTGTTACCCCAGCTTTCTTTTGATTTCCCTTTGCATGGAACATCTTTTTCCATCCCCTAACTTTCAGTCTCTATGTTTCCCTAGATCTAAAGTGGGTCTCTTGTAGACAGCATATGTACAGTTCTTGTTTTTGTATCCATTCAGCCAGTCTATGTCTTTTGGTTGGAGCATTTAATCCATTTACATTTAAGGTAATTATTAATATGTATGTTACTATTACCATTCTCTTTATTGTTTGGGGTTTGTTTTGTATTTCTTGTGTTCTCTTGTGTTTCCTGCCTAGAAAAGTTCCTTTAGCATTTGTTGTAAAACTGGTGTGGTGGTGCTCAATTCTCTTAATTTTTGCTTGTCTGTAAAGGTTTTAATTTCTCCATCAAATCTGAATGAGATCCTTGCTGGGTAGGGTAATCTTGGTTGTATGTTTTTCCCTTTCATCACTTTAAATATGTCCTGCCACTCCCTTCTCACTTGCAGACCTTCTGCTGAAAGATCAGCTGTTAACCTTATGGGGATTCCCTTGTATGTTATTTGTTGCTTCTCCCTTGCTGCTTTTAATATTTTTTCTTTGTATTTAATTTTTGATAGCTTGATTAATATGTGTCTCGTCATGTTTCTCCTTGGATTTATCCTGTATGGGACTCTCTGCACTTCCTGGACTTGTTTGACTATTTCCTTTCCCACGTTAGGGAAGTTTTCAACTATAATCTCTTCAAATTTTTCTCAGACCCTTTCTTTTCCTCCTCTTCTTCTGGTACCCCTATAATTCAAATGTTGGTGCACTTAATCTTGTTCCAGAGTTCTCTGAGGCTGTCCTGAATTCTTTTCATTCTTTTTTCTTTATTCTGCTCTGTGACAGTTATTTCCCCTTTTTTTATCTTTCAGGTCACTTTTCTGTTCTTCTGCCTCAGTTATTCTGCTATTGATTCCGTCTAGGTAATTTATCATTTCATTTATTGTGTGTTCATCATTGTTTGCTATTTTGTTCTTCTAGGTCCTTGTTAAACGTTTCTTGTGTTTTCTCCATTCTATTTCCAAGATTTTGGATAATTTTTAGTATCATTTCTCTGAATTATGTTTCAGGTAGACTGCCTATTTCCTCTTCATTTGTTTGGTCTGGTGGGTTTTCACCTTTCTCCTTCATCTGCTGCATATTTCTCTGTCTTCTCATTTTGTTTAACTTACTGTGTTTAGAGTCTCCTTTTCACAGGCTGCTGGTTCATAGTTCCCATTGTTTATGATGTCTGTCCCCAGTGGGTGAGGTTGATTCAGTGGTGTGTAGGCTTCCTGTTGGAGGGTACTTGTTCCTGTGTTCTGGTGAGTGGGGCTGGATATTTTCTTTCTGTTGGGCAGGACCATGTCTGGTGGTGTGTTTTGGGGTAGCTGTGAACTTAATATGACTTTAGGCAGCCTCTCTGCCAATGGGGGGGTTGTGATTCCTATCTTCCTAGTTTTTTGGCATGGGTTGTCTATCACTGGAGCTTCCTGACATTTGGGTGGAGCTGGGTCTTAGTGTTGAGATGGAGATCTCTGGGAGAACTCTTGCTGATTGATATTATGTGGGGCTGGGAGATCTCTGGTGGTCCAGTGTCCTGGACTCAGCTCTTCCACCTCAGAGGCTCAGGCCTGACACCAAGCCAGAGCACCAAGACCCTGCTAGCCACAGGGCTCAGAAGAAAAGGGAGAAAAACTGGAATAAAAAATAATAAAATTTTAAAAATAATAAAATAATAAAAAATTAAGAAAAGAAGAGAGCAATCAAAGCAATAAACAAATCCACCAATGATAACAACACTAAACATTTAAACTAAAATAAACATAAAAGTCAGAAACAAATCAGTCATAGAAAGCAAACCCCAAGTCTACAGTTGTTCTCAAAGTCCAGTGCCTCAATTTTGGGAACATATGTCGTCTATTCAGGTATTCCACAGATCCAGCATTCAAGTTTTTTTTTTTTCAAATTGTATTTTTATTTATTTATTTATTTTTGGCTGTGTTGGGTCTTCGTTTCTATGCGAGGGCTTTCTCTAGTTGCGGTGAGTGGGAGCCACTCTTCGTCGCAGTGCACAGGCCTCTCACTGTCGTGGCCTCTCTTGTTCCGGAGCACAAGCTCCAGACGCGCAGGCACAGTAGCCGTGGTTCACGGGCCCAGTTGCTCCGCGGCATGTGGGACCTTCCCAGACCAGGGTTCGAACCCGTGTCCCCTGCATTGGCAGGCAGATTCTCAACCACTGCGCCACCAGGGAAGCCCCATCAAGTTGATTGTGGGGATTTAATCTGTTGCACATGAGGCTGCACAGAGAAATTTCCCTTTCTTTTCTTTTCGCCCAGCTCCTGGGGTTCAGCTTTGGTTTGGGCCTTGCCTCTGCATGTTAGGTTGCCCTCAGGCATCTGTTCCCCACCCAGACAGGAGAGGATTAAAGCAGCAACTGATTAGTGTTCTCTTGCTTATTCAGGCCGGGGAGAGGGAGGGGTACGGTAGTCATAATTGGAAAGTCCGGTGAGCCTGTAGCAACAGAGGCCAGCATGACATTGCAACAGCCTGAGGCGCACCGTGTGTTCTCCCAGGGAAGTTGTCCCTGGATCTCGGGACCCTGGCAGTGGCATGCTACATAGGCTCCGGGGGTGGTGGGGGTGGTGGTGCATAGTTACCTGTGCTTGCACACAGGATTCTAACACGCAACAGCAGTGTTAGCGTTTCATGCCTTTCCCTGGGATCCGAGCTGATAGCTTTGGCTTGCATCTGTCACTGGAGCTTGCTTAGGCAGTGCTCTGCCTTCTATGGGCACACAGGGAAGGAATCCCCTCTCCTTGCCACCCCGAAACAATGGTCTCTTGCCTCTCCAGCAGGTCCAGGCTTTTTCCCAGACTCCCTCCCAGCTAGCTGTGGCACACTAGCCCCCTTCAGGCTGTCTTCACGCAGCTGACCCCAGTCTTCTCCCTGGGATCTGACCTCCAAAGCCCGAACCTCACCTCCCACCCTCCACCCGCCCCAGTGGGTGAGCAGACAAGCATCTCAGGTTGTTGTGTGCTGGTTGGCACTGATCCTCTGTGAAGGAATCTCTCTGCTTTGCTCTCTGCACCCCTGTTGCTGCGCTCTCCTCCATGGCTCCGAGGCTTCTCCCCCGTGCACTGTCCATCCCCACCAGTGAGGGGGCTCCCTAGTGTCTGGAAACTTTTCCTCCTTCACAGCTCCCTTTTACTTTGTTTTCTCTTTTTTCTTTTGTGCTACCCATGTACGTGAGGATTTTCTTGCCTTTTGGTAAGTCTGAGGTCTTTTTTCAGTGTTCAGTAGGTTCTCTGTAGGAGTTGTTCCACATGTAGATGTATTTTTGATGTATTTATGGAGAGGAAGGTATTCTCCACGTCTTACTACTCCACCATCTTGAAGGTCTCTATTTCAATCTTATCTCTTATAGGAACTCAATATTACAGATAATTGGGCTATAAATTCTATGTACAAAATACAGTGGTACAAAATACAGTGTATTTGCTCACTCTGTTCAATATCTTTTTCCCTTTTTTTTTCCCTCCTAAAGACAGCTGAAATTTTGACAGAGAGTGTTTTTATTTTGTGTGTCAATTTGGGGAGCCTGGCCATTTTAACTAATAAGATTCCAATAAACATGGGACAAGATCAGGCACGTTCAGAGTGGTACAGCTGTAGACCTACTGTATAGAACAGGGAACTCTACTCAGTACTCTGTAATGACCTATATGGGAAAAGAATCTTAAAAAGAGCAGATATTGTGTAAAGAAGAGGAAAACTGATTCACTTTGCTGTACAGCAGAAACTAACACAACAATGTTAATCAACTATATTCCAATAAAAATTATTTTGTAAAAAAATTAAATGTGGGATGTCTTCCCATTTATTATTTAATCTTTAAAAATAATGTTTCATACTTTTTCATGTAAAAATCTTGCATTTCTTTTGCTTAATTTATTCCTAAGTGTTTTATTATTTTTGATGATCTTGTAAATGGAATATTTTTCTTAATTTCATATTCAGATTATCCTTTGTTAATGTACAGAAATGCAGCTGATTTTTGTGTATTGATCCTTTATCCTGTAATCTTGGTGAACTTGATTACTAGCTCTAATAGTGTGTGTTTCCCTTTGGATTTGTACAACAATTGTTTTTAATCTGATAATGTATTAATGTTTTCTTAATTTTTGAAGGATAATTTTGCTAGAAGTAGAACTCTTGGCTGACTTTTTAAAAAATTCAGCACTTTGAATATGTCATTTCACTGCCCTCTGGATTCCATAGTTTCTGATTTGAAATCAGCTGTTAATTTTACTGATGATTGCTTGTAGGTGATGAGTCCATTTGCTTGCTTTCCAGATTCTCTCTCTGTCTTTGGCTTGTGACAGTTTGACTATGATATGTAAAGGTATGGATGTCTTTGAGTATATATTACTTTGAGTTTGTTTATTTTTTTGGATGTGTAGATTAACATTTTTCATCAAATGTGGGAAGTTTTAACTTTCATTATCTCTTCAAATAATTTTTCTGCCTTTCTCTTATCTCAACTTTAGACTCCTGTTATGCATATGTTGGTACACTTGATAGTGCCCTACAGGTTTCTAAGTCTGTGTTTATTTTTCTTCATTCTATTTTTTTTCTGTTCCTCAGACTGGATAATCTCAATTCACCTATTTTCAAGTTGTTTGAGTCCTTGTTCTATCAGTCCAAACCTTATTTAATCCCTTTAGTGAATTTTTCATTTCAGTTATGCTTTCAACTTCAGAATTTCTGTTTGGATTTTTTAAAATAATTTCTATTGATTTACTGATATTCTTAATTTGTGAGACAGCATTCTCACACTTCTCTATAGTTCTTTAGACTGAGTTCCTCAAGGATAGGTTTTATTGGCTGTTATTTTCCTGTGTATCAGTAATATTTTTCTGTTTGTATATTTCATATTTTATGTTAAAAACTGAATTTATTGAATAATATAATGTAAACATTCTGGAATCAGATTCTTCTTCCCTCTAAAAGTTTATTTGTGGTGTTATTTGCCTTTGTCTTTGGTGTGGTGGTACTATTTATTTGTTTTGTGCCTTTGCTGTTTTATTTATTTAAAGTCTATATTCTGTTTATTTTTCTGAATTGTTTGTTTTGTGGGATAACTCGTGTCTCAGCTTGGTTAATTTATTTGCCAGCTAATGATTATACAGACATTTTATGAAATGACATGTACAAATAAGTTCTTCAGTTTTCAATTCTGCTTTAGATTTCACTTCTTTGTGCAGTGCATCAATGTCAGCCATAGGTTAGAGATTAGGGCTTACTCAGCACTTTCTTTCATTTTATTGTGGACATATAGATATGAACAGCTGTGTCTGGATTTTTCAAAGACCCATATCATCATCTCATTCCCCAGATTTTCCTTTTAAATTTTTGGCCAGTTTTGTATTTATCTTAACTGGTATTACTAGCTCAGAAATCTCTGTTGTTAAAAAATTCTTAATTGTCTTCAGCAAATGCCTTGAGGATATTATTTTTCTTACTGAGTAAGTTTGAGTAAGGTCAATAAAGACATTCCCTGTGAATAAGGGTTTTCCAGGGATTTTCCAGATAGGTAAAATTGTCACAGTTTTCTGGGGATGAGGTTTCTGGTGATCTCCAAACCCATTCTACCTACTCCAGTGGCTACTACAATGCTTATTTCCACTGCTTTTATGTTTGCAAGACTTGGTTTTTAAAGATTATGCAGAGATGGGGAGAGGAGAATGGGAATAGGGCAAGTTGAAATATATCAATGTTTGCAGATTTTTGCTAGCCTTTAGTTAATATCTGGAGATTAGAAAAGATAATTTTGATAATTTTTCAAAATTTTAAATTGTTTTTATTTATTTTGTTATCACAACAAGGGACACATGAAAATAAAATTAAATATTAAGGATCATCATAAACAAGATAAAATGACCTGGTGTGGTAAAAAAAAAATTACATATTGTAAAATCAATAAATAGTATTACAAGACAAATTTATTAAGCAAATACATAAGTAAAAAACTTATATTTTACTACTACCACTTAGAGTAATAACTCAAATTATATGAGTTAGGCCTTTTGAAATCTAGGCCTAATTAGACATTATAAAGAAAAGACATGTGTTATACCTTCTTAGCACTGCACAATTTCCTGCCTCACAGAATCCTGAGAAATGAAATTATTGTTTTTTAAGCCAACAAGTTGTGACTGCTTCATTATACAGCAATAGATAATGGATACAATTGTCAAACAGGGAAATATGACATTTATCTCCAATGTATTTGTTAGTTTTACTGAAGTATATTAATCAACAAGATAGAAGGATAAATCAAGAGTGAGGAATATTTCAGATATAAAAAATAGTAGAACCTCTTCCCCTGGGATAGCAGTGGATTTTTTTGTTTTTTAAAAAAATTAATTAATTTATTTATTTTTGGCTGAATTTAGTATTCGCTGCTATGTGCAGTGTTTCTCTAGTTGCAGCAAGTGAGGGCTACTCTTCGTTGCGGTGTGCGGGCTTCTCATTGCGGTGGCTTCTCTTTGCTGAGGAGCATGGGCTCTAGGTGCACGGGCTTCAGTAGTTATGGCATGGGGGCTCAGTAGTTGTGGCTTGTGGGCTCTAGAGCACAGGCTAAGCGGTTGTGGTGCACAGGGTTAGTTGCTCTGCAGCATGTGGGATCTTCCCAGACCAGGGCTTGAACCTTTGTCCCCTGCATTGTCAGGCAGATTCTTAACCACTGCACCACCAGGGAAGTCCATAATAGTGGATGTTGAACCATTCTTGCATCCCTGGAATAGTTCCCACTTGATCATGGTGTTTGATCCTTTTAATGTATTGTTATATTTGGTTTGCTTATATTTTGTTGAGGATTTTGCATCTCTATTGATCAGGGATATTGGTCTGTAATTTTTTTTGTGTGTTCTTTGTATGGTTTTGGTATCAGAGTGATGTTGGTCTCATTAAATGAGATAAGAAACATTCCCTCCTCTTCAATTTTTTGTAATTGTTTCATAAAATAGTATTAAACCCTTTTGAATGTTTGGTAGAATTTACCTGTGAAGCTGTCTGGTATTGGACTTTTGTTTTAAGGGAGCTTTTTTATTATTGTTTCAATCTCTGTACTAGTGATTTGTCTCTTCAGATTTTCTATTTCCTCATTATTCAGTCTTGGAAAATTGTACAATTTTAAGAATTTTCTCATTTCTTCTAGATTTTCCAATTGTTTGGTGTATAACTGTTCATAATGTTCTCCTATAATTCTTTGTATTTCTGTGGTATACATTGTTATTTCTCCTATTTTCTTTCTGATTTTATTTATCAGTCTTCTCTCTTTTTTATTAGTGAGTCTAGCTAAAGGTTTCTCAATTTTGTATATATATATTTTTTATAGAACCAGCTTTTAGATTCGTTGATCTTTTCTCTTGTCTTTTTAGTCTCTATATCATTTATTTCCTTTCAATCTTTATTATTTCCTTCCCTCTACTGGCTTTGGGTTTCATTCATTCTTTTTCTAGTTCTTTTATGTGAAAAGTTAAATTGTTTATTTGATATTTTTCTTGTGTCTTGAGTTAGGCCTGTATTGCTAAAAACTTTCCTCTTAGTATTGATTTTGCTGCTTCCCATAGATTTTGGCATATTGTATTTCCAAATTCATTTGTCTTCAGGTATTTAAAAAATTTATCTTCTGGTTTATTAATTGACCTAATAGTTGTATAGTAGCATGTTGTTTGGTCTCCAAATATTTGTGATTTTTCCAGCTTTCTTCTTATATTTAATTTTTAGTTTCATACCATTGTGGTTGGAAAAGATGCTTGATATGATTTCTGTCTTCTTAAATTTATTAAGACTTGTTTTGTATCCCAGTATATGTTCTATTCTTGATAATGTTCCATGTGCACTTGAGAAACTGTGTATTCTGCTGCATTTGAATGGAATGTTCTGTACAAATCTCCTATGTTCATCTGGTCTGGTGTTTTATTTAAGGCTGCTGTTTCCTTATTGACTTTCTGTCTGGATGTTCTATCCATCGATTTAAGAGTGGTGCTAATATCCCCTACAATTATTGTGTTGCTGTCAACTTCTCCTTTTAGTTAAGATAATAATTGCTTTGTATATTTTACTATGTCTCCGTTAAGTGCATATATATTAATAACTGTTGTGTCTTCTTGATGAATTTTCCTCTTTGACATTATATGAGATCTGTCTTTTTTTCTTGTTACCTTTTTTGTCTTGAAGTCTGTTTTGCCTGATATGAGTACGGCTAAAGTTGCTTTCTTTTGGCCCCCATTTGCTTGGAGTATCATCTTACATCTTATCTCTTTGAGCCTATGTTTTTCATTAGAACTAAGATGAATCTCCTGAAGGCAGTATATCCTTTAATCTTGTTTTTTAATCCACCAGCTACCCTATGTCTTTTGCTTGGTAAATTTGACCCATCTACATTTAGGTTGAATGTTGAAAAATGTAAACTTACTACTGCCATTTTATCTTTTGTTTTCTGATTGCCCTGTATCCCCGTCTGTGTGTGTCTGCATGTTTCTGCCTGCCATTTTAGTTTGGTGGTTTTCTATGAAGGTTTTTTGTGTTTTTTTTCTGATTTCCTTTTTTTTAAAAAAAAAATCAATATATAGTCGATTTAAAGTATTGTGTTAGTTCAGATGTACAGCATAGTAATTCAGCATTTTTGAAAATTATACTCCATTATTGGTTATTACAAGATGTTGGGTGTAATACCCTGTGCTATATGGTATATCATTGTTACTTATTTATTTTATATATAGTAGTTTGTATCTGTTAATCCCATACCCCTAATTTGTCCCTTTCCTCTTTGGTAACCACAAATATTTTTCTATATCTGTGAGTCTGTTTCTGTTTTGTATATACATTATATGTGTCATTTTTAAGATTCCACATACAAGTGATATCATACAGTATTTGACTTTGTCTGGGTTATTTCACTAAGCATAATATGATCTAGGTCCATCTGCATTTGCTGCAAATGGTGACATTTTATTCATTTTTATGGGTGAATAATCCATTGTAAATATATACCACATATTCTAAAATCAGTCATCTGTTAGGGCACTTGGGTTGCTTCCATGTCTTGGCTATTGTAAATAGTGCTGCTATGTATATAGGAGTACATGTATCTTTTCAAATTAATGTTTTTATTATTTCTGGACATATACCCAGGAGTTGAATTGCTGGGTCATTTAGTAGTTTTGTTTTTAGTTTTTAAGGAACCTCCATATTGTATTCTTTAGTGGCTGCACCAATTTATATTCCCATCAAGGATGAACTAGGGTTCCTTTTTCTCCACATCCTCACCAATATTTGTTATTTTTAGACTTTTTCATGAGAGCCATTCTGACAGGTGTGCGTTGGTATCTCATTGTGGTTTTGATTTGCATTTCTCTAGTAATTAGCAATGTTGAGCATGTTTTAGTGTGTCTGTTAGCCATTTGTATATCTTCTTTGGAGAAATTCTGTTCAGGTCTTCTGCCCATTTTTTGATTGAGTTGTTTGTTCTGTTGATATTCAGTTGTATGAGCTGATTGTATATTTTGGATATTAATCCCATGTCTGTCACATCATTTGCAAATATTTTCTTCTATTCTTTAGGTTGTCATTTTGTTTTGTTGATGGTTTCCTTCCCTGTGCAAAAGGATTTCAGTTTAATTAGGTCCCATCTGTTAATTTTTGCTTTTATTTCTTTTGCCTTGGGAGACAGATGCAAGAAAATATTGCTACAATTTATGTCAAAGAGAGTTCTGCCTATGTTCTCTTCTAGGAGTGTTATGGTTTGAGGTCTTAAATTTAGGTCTCTAAACCACTTTGAGCTTATTTTTGTATATGTTGTGAGGGAATATTCTACTACATTGATTTACATGTAGCTGTCCATCTTTCCCAGCACCACTTGTTGAAGAGACTGGTTTTCTCCATTGTATATTCTTGCCTCCTTTGTTATACATTAATTGACCATAGGTGTGTAGGTTTATTTCTGGGCTCTCTATTCTGTTTCATTGCTATATTTGTCTGTTTTTTGTGCCAATACCATGCTGTTTTGATTACTATGGCTTTGCACTATAGTCTGAAGTCTGGGAGGGTTATACCTCCAGCTTTGTTCTTTTTCCTCAGAATTGCTTTGGCAATTTTGGGACTTTTGTTGTTCTATATAAATTTTAGGATTATTTGTTCTAGCTTTGTGAAAAATGACGTGGATATTTTGATAGGAATTATATCAAATCTATAGATTGCTTTTGGTAGTAAGGCCATTTTAACAATAGTAATTCTTCCAATCCAAGAGCATGGGATATAGTTCCATTTCTCTGAATCATCTTCAATTTCCTTCATCAGTGTTTTATAATTTTCAGAGTATAGGTCTTTCATCTCCTTGGTTAAGTTTATTCCTAGGCATTTTATTTTATTGATGCAATTATAAGGAGAATCGTATTTTCTTTTACATTCTCCTCCTCAAATTTAATTAACAATGTATAGAAATGAAACAGATTTTGGTATATTAATCTTTTATCCTACAGCCTTGATGCATTAATTTATTAGTTCTTATAGTTTTTGGGTGGAGACTTTAGGATTCCTCTCTATGTAATATTGTGTAATCAGCAAATAGTGACAGTTTTATACCAGTTTCCTTTCAATTTGTTTACCTTTCATTTCTTTTTCTTGTCTGATCACTGTGGTTAGGACTTCCAATACTCCATTAAATAGAACTGGTGAGTGTACATCCTTGTCTTGTTACTGAACTTAGGAGGAAGGCTCTCAGCTTTTCACTGTTGAGTATTGACTGTGGAATTAGTGGAAATGGCCTCTATTATGTTGATATATGTTCCCTCTATACCCACTTTGATGAAAGTTTTTTATCATGAATGGATGCTTAATTTTGTCAAATGCTTTTTCTCTGTCTATTGAGATGATCATGGAATTTTTATCCTTTTATTAGTGTGGTTTATTAAATTGATTTGTGGATATTGAACCATCCTTGCATCTGTGGAATATATCCCACTTGATCACAGTGTATGGCCCTTTTTATATTGGATTATATATTGTTGTATTTGGTTTGCTAATATTTTGCTGAGGATTTTTGCATCTATATCGATCAAAGATATTGGCTTGTATGTTTCTTTATTTGTAGTGTCTTTGGTTTTGGTATCAGGGTAATTGTGTCTTCATAAAATGAATTTGGGAGTGTTCACTCCTCTTCAGTTTTTTTGGTCTAGTTTGAGAAGGATAAGGATTAATTCTTTTTTATATGTTTGATAGAATTCCTCTGTGAAGCTGTCTGGTCCTAGACTCTTTCTGCTGGGAGTTTTTCTTTTTTTAATTACAGATTTAATTTCACTTATAATTATCAGTCTGTTGAAATTTTCTGTTCCTTCTTCACTCAGTCTTAGAGGGTGGATATTTCTAGCTATTTATCCATTTCTTCTAGATTGTGCAGTTTTTTGACATATAACTGTTCATAGTGTTCTCATGATTTTTTGTGTCTCTGTGGTATTGGTTGTTATTTCTCCTCTTTCACTTCTTATTTTGTTTATTTGGGTCTTCTATTCTTGGTGAGCCTGGCTAAAGATTTATTGATTATCTTTTCAAAAAACAGTTCTTGGTTTCATAGATACTTTCTATTTTTTAGATCTCTATTTTATTTCCTATCTGATCTTTTGGGCTTTGTTTGTTCTTCTTTTTCTAATTCTTTCAGGTGGTAGTTTAGTTTGTTTATTTGAGACTTTTCTTGTTTCTTGAGGAAGAACTGTATCACTATGAACTTTCCCCTTAGAACTTCTTTTGCTGCATCCCATAGCTTTTAGACTGTTTTGTTTCCATTTGATTTGTCTAGAGGTATTTTCTCATTCACTCTTTGATTTGATCATTGTCCCATTCATTTTTTAGTAGCATGTTGTTTAATCTTCATGTGTTTTTGCTTTTCCCATTCTTCTTTCTGTAGTTGATTTCTAGTTTCAAACTGTTGTGGTCAGAAAAAAATGCTTGACCTAATTTCTATCCTCTTAAATTTTCTGAGGCTTGTTTTTGTTGGGGAAGCTAGTAAAATAGTATTGTTCAGGCTCTAGAGGCAACAGTAGGTCTTTGACTAAAGAAAGACCCTGAAAGAGCTACATGCCAAACTGCTAGACTACATGCAGGTCAGCAGAAATGGTGCTAGCAAGTCTTGGGAAGCAACAGATAAAGAAGGGAGTAAGTCACAAAGCTACCTGAGCCTTGGGAATCTGGCCAGTTCCTAGGGATCAGTGAATATTCTGAGACTTACAAGTAAAGTATCAAAGCATTTGCAATAACAGCCAGAGCTGCATATTTGCACGCAAGCTGATGACTGTCAGCTTGCAGCTTGGTGTTAAAAGCAGGACTCCTTTGGGCGGCACACTGAAGTCTCACCCGTGTGGTGGATGCACTGTCTGGGACCTTCCCAACTGGTACTCCAGATTGCTGTTCAAGGAATTCCCAGATGCTGCTTGGATCTGGAAAGTAGGTGTCAGCCCAATTCAGTGATGTATGCTCTGTTATATACTCTGTTAATATTCTTGTTCCTTTCCTTTTAATGATAGTATATTGAAATTAAGTTAAATCACCTTCTATTAAAGATTTTATTGAAGCTGTTTATTTGTGTGTGAGAGTGGTTATTTTGCCAGCAAATCCAGTTAACCTGAAAACCGAAAGCAGGCTTTTGGCAAAACAGTTTTGTAATTTAGTATGTGATCTACATTGGAGAACATTCCATGTAAACTTGAAAAGAATGTGTATTCTGCTTCTTTCGGATATAGTATCCTGTAGATATCAATTAAATCAAACTGGTCTACTGTGTCATTTAGGACCTCTGTTGCCTTACTGTTTTCTCTAAGGATGATCTGTCCATTGATGTCAGTGGGGTGTTAAGGTCCCCTACTTTTATTGTATTGTCAATTTCTCTCATTTTGTCTGTTAGTATTTGCTTTATATATTTAGGTGCTCCTGTGTTGGTAGTGTATATGTTAATGAGTGCAATATCCTCCTCTTGTATTGATCTCTTTATCATTATATAATGCCCCTCTTTGTAATTTGTTATAGCCTCTATTTTAGAGTCTATTTTATTTGAGTATTGCTATCCCCATTTTCTTGTCATTTCTGATTACATGAAATACCTTTTTCCATACTCTTACTTTAAGTCGGTGTGTTTCTCTAGCCCTAAAGTGAATCTCTTGTAGGAAGTATCTTATTAAAGAAAGGATCTTGTTTTTTTAAATCCAGTCATCCATCTTTGTCTTTTTACTAGAACTTTTAGTTATTTACGTTTAAAGTAATTATTAATAAGTATGTATTTATTGTCATTTTATTACCTGTTTTCCAGTTGCTTTATAAGTTCTTCTCTGTTCATTTCCTCTTTCTGCTTCTCCCTTAATGGTTTATTTTCTTTTATAATATGCTTGGATTCCTTTCTTTTTAGTTTTTGTGTATCTGTTGTAGGTTTTCGATTTGTGGTTACAATGGAGTTTGTATATGTTGCCCTATGATTATATCTACTTGATTTAAACTGATAGCTATTTAAGTTCAAACACATTCTAAAGGATCTATATTTTTTACTCTCCTCCCACTCATTTTGTGCTTTTGATGTTGTATTTTACATCTTCATGCTTATCCTTTACTGTTTATTGTCATTATTTGCTTTTATATTTTTTTTGTATTTTTATCTATGTACTGGCTCATTTACGTGATCTTTAGTTCTTAATATACATTTGCCTTTCCTACAGGAATTTTCCCTTTCCTATACATTCTTGCTTCTTTTCCATTTAAAGAAGACCCTTCAACGTTTCTTTTATTAAAAGTTTAGTATTTCTTTTAGTTTTTGCTCGAGAACTTTTTTATCTCTTCTACTCTAAATGATAATCTTGTTAGGTAGAATATCCTAGGTTGCAGGTTTTTCCTTTTCAGCACTTTGAATATATTATGCCACTCCCTTCTGGCCTGCAAAGTTTCTGCAGAGAAATCAGCTGATAGACTTATGGAGGTTCCCTTGTACATGACTCTTTGTTTTTCTCTTGATGCCTTTAGAATTCTCTCTTTAGCTTTAACTTTTGCCATTTTAATTATGATGTGTTTTGCTGTTGCTCTTTTGAGTTCACATGGTTTGGGACCCCCTGTGTTTCCTGTACCTGTATATTTATTTGTTTCTTTAGGTTTGGGAAAATTTTAGCCATAATTTCTTTATATATATTTTTGATAAAACCTCCTCTCTCTCCTTCTGGAACCTCTATATTATGAATGTTATTATGTTTAATGTGATCTCATAGGTCTCTTATGTTGCTTCTTTTAAACTTTGTATTTCTTTCTGCCATTCTGTTTGGGTGATTTTCATTCTTCTACTTTCCAAATCACTTATATGTTCTTCTGTGTCATTTAGTCTGCTATTCATTGCTTTTATAGTACTTTTTATCTCAGATATTTTATTCTCTTTTTTGGTCAGTTCTTCTTTATATTTTCTTGTTCCTTATTAAAATAATTTGTACTTAGATCAATTCTCTTTCCTAATTCAGTTAACATTTTTATTACCATTGTTTTGAATACTTTGTCTGGTAGACTTTTTATCTCTGTTTCATTATTTTCCTTATCTTTTCAGGGGATTTCTCATGCTCTTTCAGTAGTTTATCTTTCTTTGTCACTATGAACTTAGGTGAAACAGTTACCCTTTGTTATATTGAATGGATATTCTTATGTGAAAGCATCACTATGTAGATTACATTTTCCCAATGCCTTTGGTGAGGGGGTGAATTTGATTTAGATGCCAGTCACGTCTTTTCTCAGGATCTGCTAGCCACTGTCACCTTGGTAGTGAATGTGGCTGGGGATGAAGTAGCTAGAGCTTGTGCTGGGTGTGAGGTATCCATCATCACCCTGTCAGGGGCATGGTTCGCTCCCAAAGTTGCTGGAGTGGAAGTCCTAAAGTTTGCACTCAAGCCAGCTCTGTTCCATTCAAGTGTGTGTTTTTCCTTCTCCCTGCACCGAGGCCTTTGCTCCAAAGAAGGGTAGTGCTGAAGCAAGTGGGCTTGTTCACTTACAGGGGCCTGATGTGCTGCCTGTGTAGGTGTCTGTGACTCTTCTTAGACACAGCCCATGGTCCCCTGTCATAGTGACCCCAGATCTAGTGTTAGGCTGTGGTATGGAGCAGGCAAGGTTGGACCCTTTGCTTGGCTGGAACTGGGGAGCACAGCATGCTGGTTTTGGGAATTCAAGCAGCCATGGTGCCATCAGAAGTCTCAGCTGCTTCTGGGGTGCTGTTTGAGTAAGCACCAACAACGGTCACTGCCACCATACCTGGGCTACATCCCAGGTCCATGGGTCACCTCTGCATTCCTAGATCAAGTATTTTCCCAGGTCCTGGCTGACCTGGATCTAGTACCAAGCTGTGGCATGGAGTGAGTGGAGCCTGGGCATTTGCTTTGCTCACACTGTGGCACCTGGCAAGGTGGCAGCTGCTAGGACACATCTTTCTCCATCCTATTTGGAGGCAAGCCAGTACCTGCACACTTCTCACAAGTTGAGTCTGGCCTTCTCCAGACTTTCTTTCTGTCCCAGACTTTCTCCTAGCAGCCAAGGAGGTCTGTCTCCCACAGGTAGGACTCCTTGACTGGGCCGCTCAGTCTGTGGCTTGACCTGCTCACTCCCCAGGGCAAGTGACCACTCATGTGATCTCCCTTTTCCTCATGGTCCCCTCCCAGGGACGTATGTCCTGACCTAATACTTTTCTTGTCATCCTACCCAATTACGTGTGTATCTTTCTTTTAGCCTTAGTTGTATAGGAATTCCCCTGCAGGTGTTCAGTTAGTTTTCCATGACAATTGCTTCACATGTAGATATATTTTTGTTGTGTTTGTGGGGTTAGGTGAACTCCACATCCTCTTACTCTGCCATCTTGTTCTCCCTCCAGTGGAGATCCTTTTTTATGTTTTGAGTCTCTACTCTAGACTTACGTTTTGCAGTTACTATGAGGTTTGTATAAAACATCTCATAGACAAAATAGTCCTTTTTCTACTGATTGCATCTTATCTTCATTTGCCTATACAAGTTCTGTCCTTTTCCTCTTTAATGCTTTTGTTGTCTCAAATTATTTCTCTTTATGTTGTAAGTTCGTTACCAAATTAAAGTAGCTATATTTATTTTTACTTCTTTTCCCCCTTAACCTTTATGCTATAATTGTTTAACTGCCTATTCTGATATAGAGTTTCAATTTTCTGATATACAGCTTCAACTTTCTTGGTCAAGGTTTCATGTACTTTTGCCTTTTCATTTCAGGTAAAAAGAGCTCCTTCCAACATTTCTTATAAGGCAGGTCTAGTGGTGATGAACTCCCTCAGATTTTGTTTGTCTGGGAAAGCCTTCATTTTTTCTTCATATCTAAAAGATAACTTTGCTGTATAGAGTTTTCTTGGCTGACAGTTTTTATCTTTCAGTTTTTGAGTATGTCTTTCTACTCTCTCCTGACCTGTAGAGTTTCTGCTGAGAAATATGCTGATAGCCTAATGGGAGTTCCTTTGTAGGTTACTGTCAATTTTTTCCCTGCTGCCTTTAAAACCCTTTCTTTGTCATTGACTTTTGATAGTTTTAATATAATATGTCTTGGAAAAGATCATTTTTGGAAAAGGTCTTTTTTGGTGTTGAGGTAATTAGGTGTTTTATTAACATTATGGATTTGTAAATCCAATTCCTTCTCCAGGTTTGGAAGTTCTCAGCTAGTTTTTTAAAAATAAACTTTCTGCTTCCTTCTACCTCTCTTCTTCTTCTGGGATACCCATTATACTTACGTCGCCCTTCCTCATGAATTTTTATATTTCTTATAGAATTTCTTCATATTTTTCAGATTTTATTTCTCTCTCCTCTTCTACCTTTATCATTTTTAGATTTCTCTCTTCAAGATCGCTAATTCTCTCTTCCATATGGTCTGCTTTATTTCCAGTGCTAATGTGTTCTTCATGTCAGTTATTGAGTTCTTCAGCTACAAAATTTATTTTTGGTTCTTGTTTTTAATGTTTCAATCCTTTTAAAAAAGTATTTCTTCTGTTCATTAGTTTTATTTCTGAGCTCATTTAACTGCCTTTCTGAGTTTTCTTGTAGCTCATTGTTTTTCTTTGTGACAGCTTTTTGAATTTTCTATCAGTTAGATTAAAATATTCTGTGACTTTAAGTTTGGTTTCTGGAGAAATGTCCTTTTTGTGATACCATGTTATAGTTTTTCATGGTGCTTGATAAGTTGTTCCTCTCTTGGCACATTTGACATAGTAAACAACTTTCTTCTTTAGGTAAAGATTTTTTTACTTGATTCTAACAATTCAAAGGTTAGTAATTAGAGGCCTTTCTTTTGGGTTTGAGTACATAATTTTAAAGCATAAGCTTTTTAAAAAAATTTCTCTTACCTACATTGTCTCTGGCTATATTTGAGAATTGACACTTTCCACCCTACACCACCTCTGCTAGAGGTGTTGCCTTGGGCCCTTATTGCTGCTGCTTATGTCTCCAGGGTCACTGATGCCTTGCTGCTGCTTGTTTTGTTGCTGTTGCTTGCATTACTGCCTGGGGCTCCAGGATGATGGGTGTCTTCACCCATATGGGTTTGCCTGGGTTGTGGGCTCTGCCAATGCACAGGGAGTGGGAAGATGGTGCAGTGTTGGGGGAATGGTCACCTCTGCTATATCTCGGTTTGTCATATTTGTGGACACCACCACTGTGGTAGGAGGACCAGAGTCATAGATGCCTCTACAGCTGAAGGTGAGGTTACATGCCCCACTGCTGTAACTTCCTGTGGCCACAGAAGCCACTACAGCTGTGAGGCCAGAGTTACAACTCTGTTACCTCCTCTGCTGCTACAAGGTTCTCTGGGGCTGCAGGTTCAGCTGCCATGGCCAGAAGACCAGGATTATGAACACTGCCTCTGCTGTGCCCCCAGTTCTGCCTCCTATGTTCCAGTTCACCCACCTGTAGATGTACAGATATGTGGAAATCTCTAACTTACTTGTATATAGAGGCAGAGGAAGAGTTATGGATGTTTAACTGGTTGTAAGTTGAAGGGGAAAGACAGAGTGTCTCATGCCTCCATGATATTGACATCACTTATTACAATATTGTTGTTGTGGATATTTAATGACCAGTTGAACCTTAAAATACAGTAGTTTTTTTGCCTTAATTGATTCCAAATATTTTCAATATTTATGTTGGAAACATTGGATGACACATTTCCAACAAAAATAATCAAGTGTTTCCCTAGTGGACAGATACAAATCTAGATTATCTGCTGTTTTGCTTTTTAATTCTTAACCTGAAAATCTAGTAGGTTCTCTGACAATCACCAAAAGATGATGACAAAAGCACTATCAAACGAAATATAAAACATATGATAATACAAAATATCAAACAAAATATATGAGAACATTTCAAATGATTGTGAGTTGTTTAACATATAAGTTAAAACCTATCTCAGGTTTCTTCAGAGATACACCCATAATCCTTTGTCTTTCTTTTTTCATTGAAATCATCACAGGTTATGGTGCTTAATTTATTTTTCTTCATTAATGCATTTTTTATAATGATTTTCTTATATTTCTATTAAGTTTAGTTAGTACTTAGACCTCTAACAGTTAGGAATTCTGAATTTGTTAACACTATTTTAATCTTTACCTATCTATAATTTACAGTGGTTAGAATTTTAATAGGAATGTGCCAAATTAAATAACAGATAGAAAGGTAAGTAACAATTTTGGAGTTGTTAAGGTGCTGTTAAAATCTAAATTGCTTGCTTCATTTTCTGTTATAAAAGTTTTGCTTTTGTAATATATAGTAAATTCTATACAATGGCATAGGGTTGATCACTCTTCTTTCATATTTCCTCTAATATATTCTGTGCATTTCATTTCAGGGGTATTAAATTGGTATGACTTATTTGTTGAGATGTAGTATTTTCAACATATAGAAAAGGAGTTTATGCCAATACAAACAGAAAAACAAAAGAAATTCTAACAATGCTTCCTTTGGAGGTAGCTTGGTTTGGTACAAATTATTTGGACTTTGAAATTGGGTAGATGTAAGTTTAAAAACCCCAATCTCTGCTAATAAAACAATGGAGGTGGGTGCATAATGACATATCACAAAAGAAATTAAATAAAATACCATATGAAAAATTCTCAGCAAAATAGCTGACAGATAATACATGCTTAGTTGTCAGTTTTCTTCACCTTTCATCTAGCTCTATTTTATAGCTGGAGAGAGAATGATTTAAACCAATAGGCTTCCAAGCCCAGGATAAACTCAGATTGTCTATGTTGAGGGGAATTTTCTGTCAAATTCCTAAAATTAAGGTGAGAATTGTAAGATGAAAAATCATCGGTATGTTATCTTAACAAATTAAATTTTAAAAGTTTTCAACACCTTCCTAATGACTAAATCTCTCAAGATGAAGAGTTTGAAAGAGCTAAAGGTAACCCTCAATCAAGAAGATTATATGGTGAAAAATTGCCTTGAACATTGTCTTTCTAAGTGCTCTTACAAATCTGCACTTGAAAAAAATTGTAAATTTTAGTGGAGAGGAAAATCATACCAATTGTGAAGTAATGATATTTGGCCTTTGAAAAGTACAAGTAGTGCCTGATTATAAGGTTACTGATTTATTTAGGCAACATGCTGTGTGTAGCTCACACATTCAACTGTCATTTAAATTGTATTCAACTTCAGCTTAACTTGTATTCAGCTCATTGCAAACCTTAGGAAACCAAATTTAATGCCGTTTCAGAGGATAGAGAGACTGTACAATCTCTTTCCAGCTCAAATCTGCTGACAAAAACAATTACTTGCTTTCTCAGCCATTCAAATTAATTGTGAAATCAAAAGAAACAAATGATGATTAACTGGCTTGCCACTTGAGTGGAATTCCTAGCTTTACTTTGTATCTACTGTAAATTCTAGTTTAAAGTGTAAAGAAAAGGCAAAATGATTTTTTAACTTATAGGATATTATTTTTGGCAAATAGATTAGCCTTAACTGAAATCAAAGAGGGATAAATTATATTTAAACATACATCCATTTTAAAAAATATGATGTACACATTCACCCAAATACCAATATTCAGTCTTCTTCCTCTCTCTTTTCCTCCCTCCCTTCCTCCTTTCCTCTCTCTTTGCTTGTCTCCTCTCTCCCTTCCTTCCTTCTTTTTTTGTTTTCTTCTTTTATTTCTTCCTCTTTCATAGGCAATAATTACCATAATATGTACCAGATGGAGTAAAATTTTTAAGTAGACATCAAGTTGTAGATGTTCATTATCAATTTTTATCACAATAGATGTAAGAATCTTTGTTGCAAAAGTAAGTTAGGGTCCTCTCAGTGAATTTTTAGATTAACGCCAATTCTTTGAGAGAATTATTAAACTTTATCCTAAGAAAATAGGTTTTTTACAAAACCTACAATATGGACTAAATAATTAGAAGGAAGAAGTATAAAGTAACATTTGTTTTAGCTTTTTAACAAGTTTTTTGAAGAGCCAGAAATATGCAAATACGTAGGTGTATATATGCATGATTTATGCATGGGTGTAGCATATATGGGGTCCTATGTCTCCTTGTTATATAATTACAGATTTACTTATGGAAGTATTGAATTACTTTACAATGTTAGCTTGCCTAGCAGTATATTAAGATAGTTTAGGAGGACAATACAGATCATTAATATAAAATTAACTATACCACTCTCAGTTATACATTTATGTGTTTCTCCCTTATACCCCCAAATTTGGGATGTTTTCAATTTAATTTATTTTCACAACTGTGATAATGATATTTAAAATCTGTCTCTTTCTCCTTTTTTGACCGTTTAGCTGTTAATTGCTAATATTTTCCATAGATGTATACCATAATTTTTTTCCATAGATGTTTTCATCTTGTGGAAATTTAGTGTTTTTTATGATTTCTAAATGTATGGAACTATATTTTGAACATATTAGGTTTATGATTTAGGGATTAAAATTATAAAAGTCATTTGCAAACATACTATGTAAACTTATCAACTACAGAAAAATAATTCAAAGCCTATTAACAAGTAACATTACATTCATACATGAAGAACAGAAAATAAGTATGTGCACATTCTAAATTGCCTATACCCTGACAATGTATTGGAGAAAAAAAATTGGACTTGTGTCATTTAGACATATATTTCTCAATCTCAACCATCATTTGTAGCTGAATATGTTTTATCCTTCTTACTCAACATTTCCTCAGTTTAGTTCATCAAATCTCAGTCTGTCTTCTGAGTACATGGTTCCACGGTCAGCCAGAGAATCAGGAAAAGTTTGTAGATAGAATCTGGGGCCCCCACTCTTACAATTCTCCTTTCTGATTCCCTCCTGACATTCTAGGGGCTGTGCTTATTTCCAAGTTAGTCTCCTTGTTCATTTGGACAGAAGACTAGCTTTTCTATCAGATTTAGATGCACTGGTGGCTCTGATTTCATCCAATCCTCATGTTAAAGCCTTAAAAATGAGTAACTTACTTTGTACTATTCCTTTCTCTCCAGTTTCCATTCTCTTCCAGAATTTTCCTCCTTGTTTTTTGTTGTCTTTAGTGCATTCAGGTGAGTGATTTTCTTGTATTTGTCTGGACTTTTTAGTTGTCATCTTTGGAAAGGCAGGGGTTGAAAGTCAAGTAGGATATGACTTGTTCATGTTAGAAGCAGACCTTCAGGCTTCCACTAGCGCAAGGAAGTGACTGTAATCCTGAGAAGCAGAATGAGGATATAGGGAGTTTGTTGGTAACAGGTCCTACTCTCCAGAGAAGACTGTATTTGAAATTGTGAGGAGAGGAGAATGTATCAGATATGTCATTTCAGGACATTTTTAGGGCATTATAGAAATAAGCATGGCTAATAATGACCTGGGAGTCTTGATGCCTTTGGTGCAGGGTGTGGGGATTATATGTGAAAAATATTGGAACTGTTCTTTGTAGGCTCATTATAGAATTAAGGTGGATAGTGTCCAGATTATTTGGCTGGAGAACAATTTTTCCATCCTGTAGTTCTAGATAAATAAGAAACACCTGTGCTGGGAGATGGCCTACCAAGGACTCAAAGAGAGCTCCTTGACTTGTGCCAGCCTGAGGTAGAGGGTGGCTTACTGGCAACCTGAGAGAAAGCTTAGACATAGTAGCAGACTATAGGAATGGGAACACTTGAAACAGTAGGTGAAATGGAATACTTTGACCGAGAGCAGTTGATGACATCAAAGATAAACAGCATAGATGGAAGAACACTGTTTTCTTCCTTTGACTCCTAATTTATTTGTATTAATGTATGAAAATAATACTATGTGTTTTAATTGTATTCTTCTAGGTTTGTTTCTGAGAAATATTTGTGTATCTGTGAGTATATGAATAATTTGTATACCTTTTAGATTTTCTGAGAAGATAAGACATGTCATATGTTATTATAAAAGCATACATTAGTTTTGGAGGCATTAAGTAGTTTGAGACAGATTTGGAATATAGAGGAGTTTTAGTAATTATAATTACTTTTATTGTCCTCAGATGTTTATTAGCAAAATATGTTTTATAATGAACAATAGATTATCACTTATTTAATAGCTTATACATACTTAATATTGATTTCACATACAGTCCCTTGTGTGTTTTTACCCTTCCATCACTGTAGATTTTGCACAGTACATCAGTTCTTTTTGACCAAAGCTTTTGTAGCTTTGTCAGCTACAAACTTTCTTTTCTTCTTTTTTTCCCCAATAATTTTTGTCCTACTATAAAATAGATTTGGTCAATGGGAATCCACTCTGTGAGATCACAACTCAGGTACATTTTTGCTCTCATGTAACACATCCAGCCCATCAGTTCTTGGCTCCATGGGCAACTTGGATAACATCTGTTTTACTTGTTTGTTGACATACATCAGCATTTGGGATGTGGTTGCAAATAGAAATCTGCACGTTCATCATTCAATTGATCCTTGAGGAACAGCCAACATTCTTCCTTAACTAACCTTAAAGATTTACAGCTCTCTCATATCTCCTTGTGTTGTACAGAACAACGGATGAGTTAGTTTGTTGGCATTGTTTGCTCTACTTATTCTATTCAAATGAAGTTACATTCCCTTACTTTTTTTAATTTTCAAGTTAAATCCTGTTGATTTTCATTTTTTAATTATTAAGCAGTTTAACAAATTTTAAGTATTAATGTTCACTTTAAATAATTTTACATATTGCCTGAGAAAAATCTGTATATGTGCATGTATGTGTGATGAAACAGAATAATATTGACCCTTGAACAACATGGGTTTCAACTGTGTGGATCCAATAATATGCAGATTTTTTTCAATAAATATATTTGAAAAATTTTTGGAGATTTGTGACAAATACCGGTCTATCTTTACATAGGCATCAGATGAGTGACACTTAATATAAAGTTAATAATGTGTTAGTTTGCTTACCATTTTATAACTTTGCTTTCAAAGAATTACATTACTGTACAGTATGCCTCTCTCGTAACTGGAAAAAACTGCATGTCAACCTATTATCACAGGTAGGTGTTTTCAAAAAAAATGTAACAATGTTTCCAATACTTATTATGAAAATGACTGTAATACTGTATGCCATAAAAATTTTATAATGATGCATTTATTAGTGTATAGGTTAGGCTACTGTAAAGCAATTGTATTGATTATACTAAGCTACATAAAGCAATAATATTGCTGCCTTTTCCTTATCAATGCATGAATTGTTTTACCTGTAAATAAGAATTTTTTTTACATTACCTTTTCATTTTTGATACCTAGTACTAGTAATATGTATAACATATACAGTGTTTTGTATCATATAAAACAATATTGATGTAGGTACTGACAGACATTTCATCTTATAAACAGATGATGTAAATTTGTAAACAGATGATGTAAATTTATAGTATCAATAAATACAGTAGAGTAGTGTAAATATATTTTCTCTTCCCATGATTTTCTTCATAACATTTTCCTTTATTTAGCTTATTTTATTATAAAAATACAGTATATAATACATATAACATACAGAACATGTGTTAATTTACTGTTATTGGTAAGGCTTCTGGTCAACAGTAGACTATTAGTAACTAAGTTTGTGGGGAGTCTAAAGTTATATGCACATTTTCGACTATGTGGAAGGTCAGCACCCTTTACCCCTGCATTGCTCAAGGGTCAACTGTATTTCAGTTCTACAAAAGATATCAAAATAACATGTATTATATAGATATTTTTAAGAGTACCTATGAAATTCTCACACAAATAATTATGATGGGTAGTGACCAGACATCTCCATGAACGACTTTTAAAAGTTTTAGATGTACTGAATTAATCTGACTTCAAAAGTTAATGGAGGGCTTCCCTGGTGGCGCAGTGGTTGCGCGTCCGCCTGCCGATGCAGGGGAACCGGGTTCGCGCCCCGGTCTGGGAGGATCCCACATGCCGCGGAGCGGCGAGGCCACAACAGTGACAGGCCCGCACACCACACAAAAAAAAAAAAAAAAAAAAAAAAAAAAAAAAAAAAAGTTAATGGATAACCATGAATATATTATGGTAAAGACACAAAGATCTGGGGTCAAATATGCCTATTGGGACTTTCAAAAAGAATTTGGCATTTAACCAGGCCAGTTTAATTGGTATGTGACCTGTATTGTCACGCTGAGCCTTGCACTCGGGAGGGCACCACACTTGCTTTAACACTCTGCAATCACCGTATTTAAAATTCTTAATAATTTTATCTTTAACCTTGTGTTCTGTAAGTGAAGACTGACTTACAGAATCATGGACAATGAATCATCCATGTAAGCAGAAGAGATACATGCAATTTGCATATCCACCTTTCCTTCTCATCCCATTCACATACATAGTTCACAATGTCCCATGAGCAGAGAATTCCAGAGGAGCTAAGATTCACAGAAGTTCTGTGTGACTCAAAACAAGTCAAGGTAATTGTGTCTCATCTATAATCAAGTAAGCAAGGGCAGTGAGCCTGAGAGCCACAGTTTACATTTGGACCAGTCTTGCTTTGAAGACTTAAAGAAGGCCATGGTGTTCTAAAAAATGCAAACAATCAAAGGGTCCTATTATATTCTTTCTTACGTTACTTCCCTGTATTAGCCAACCATTTATGCTGAAAATGATGACATAGAAGAAAAAGGAAAGATAGGGCAATCTATAGTTCCTTTATCTTTCAGTCCTTCCTTACCTATCAGCCAAATGTAGAGAAGTGAAATAAAAGCAGTTGAGTTAGATTTCTGCAGTGTTTCCCCTGTTCATACAACATGCGTATGCATGTGTGAGATATAAAATACAAATTGTATAATTTCAGGCATTTAAAAACTGCCATTACACAATATAGAGATGATGGTAAAACTTATGCTAATGATTTAACTTTTTATTTATTTTTTACCTAAAATGGCATTATATAGTAAATAAAAATTGCAATGACAATTTGAGACACACATCATGGAAGGATGAGAAAAGTTTTATATTTATTACCTTTAACAGCACTCTCCCCCTGCTTTTTTAACAAGGAATCTCACATTTTTATTTTTACTAGGTTCTGCAAATTAAGTAGCTGTCCTTGAATTTCACCACCCATTCTAAACTATGTAGGACAATAATATGATATGGATATTAATATGAATTTATGATTGCTAAAGCAGCAGCCAGACAGTTTTTCTAGTTATGAAGATTGAAGAGAAAGAAGAGCTTGAGATGAAAATTAGGCTGAGACTAGATCTGTTGGAGCTTGTCCAAAATATTCACGTCTAGGAGATTATTCATAATTATTTCACCCTGCAGAGAATGTGAAAAATGATAGTTAGGTGACATATTACAATATTGATGTTACATTTTTGACATATACATGACAAAATATGTCCTCCGCAGTGGAGACAGCTTCACATATTTTAATTTATGCCAACACAGATACTGTCGGGCTATCTTATTGTCACCATTTCACATTGCGATAGAAATAATCTGCTTGCCTATGCTGGGACCAGTTATATTCCTGTGTTCAAATTAGCAATGTCTATAAAGAGAGAAAATGTAAAATTAACATGCCAGCAAGGATCAGATATGAGGGGGGTCTGCTTTACATAATGCCCTTAAGGTGTCTAATACAACCATACAGATTTGCTTTGCCTTTCCAAATATTGTACTGATATGTGTGTGCCAGTTCTCTCCTCCTCATTTTTTTTTTTTTTTGTGGTACGCGGGCCTCTCACTGTTGTGACCTCTCCCGTTGCGGAGCACAGGCTCTAGACGTGCAGGCTCAGCGGCCATGGCTCACGGGCCCAGCCGCTCCGCGGCATGTGGGATCTTCCCGGGCTGGGGCATGAACCCGTGTCCCCTGCATCGGCAGGCGGACTCTCAACCACTGTGCCACCAGGGAAGCCCTCCTCCTCATTTTTAATAGATACTTGCCATCATTTCATAACCTGTGGTTTAATATGTTAGGGTGATCATAGTCCAATTAAATTGTTCTAAATTCCTACATTATATACTGTATATGTCTCTCAATCCTTTGTTTTTCTCTATATTAATATTTTATGTCTTCAATCATTTTTTAGCCCTTTTGCCATTTATAAAATATGATTCTCTACTATATGAGGTGAAATTTAAATTACTTGCTTCAAATGGATAGTTGTCCATGTAGCCTAGTCAAGATCTGAGCCACTTCGCTGAAGTAGGACTTTCTTTTTTCCTTTTCTTAACTTTGTTTCCACCAGATTTATTTGACAGGTAGTATCTTTCAATCAATCAAATTCATATTAGATATGTATAAGAAGGCTATGGAAACTACAGGGATGACAGCACTTTAACTGACTTCAAGAGACACTAATTAACTGATTTGACTGGAAATGTTTCTAGTATGTGACAAGATCCATGGTTTTAAATAAAACATTTATTTTAAACATTTCATGGAAAATCCAATTTTGATGTTACAGCACTCGCACATGGATATACGCAGCTTATTCCATAACCAGAATTCTTTCATTCCTCCCGTAAATACTTTGCATTTGTCGAATTATTCTTTAACATCATAAAAAAAACTATCACTTTAAACAATACTGTGAGGCTGTACAAGTGAAAATCAGGCTGTGAAGATAAATGTTTGAAAAGGTATTAACAATTTAATTATGAAATTTTGTGCACAATATGCTGTAATATGTAGTAGTTTTAAATTGTTTTAATAGCTTCATCAAAACCTAGCAGTCCTCAAAAATATTTAAGAAATTTTAAATTACCAAAATGAATTAATCAAAAATAGAGTTGTGAACCTCGAATTCTAATATGTCATTTATTAAATGTAGGACATGGAATTGTCCTTTGTTAATTTATTTTCTGTTACTACAAAAAGGCAAGGACAAAATAGCATCATATAATTCTCCCCACCAACTTGTCAGTAATTTTGATTTGAATTAATGGTAATTACCTCACAAAATCTGAGAGTTTCAGTATAGAAATTGTTAAAGAAAAGTGTGTACCACTACATGGGCCATGCACCATCACCCAGATGGTAAAACATATGGTGTTGCTAGAATTGTCACTCTTAGGACTTCACGTGCTACAGCTACTTGATGACAGAATGAGCTTACTACGCATTTTTATAATCATGCTGGAGTGAGCAGAATTTGCCTATGGTATTATATATTGATTTTAGCTAACTAGATTCCATTAAAATTAAAAAATTCTTAACAGCATTATTCAATTAAATAGAAGTGTGTAGTAAATATTTTTGACAAAAAATTTCTGAAGGAGTTTTCCAAATGTCACATGCAAAATTCAGTCAATTCAATCATATTTTTGGTTATTATATGCTATTAAGTGAATTAATTGGCTGGTTTTGTTTTCATATAAGAACAATGTTTTGATTTCATGTAGATAGAGTTGCAATCCCTTTCTGTGCTAAAAAGAAGGTATTTAGAGCACCATATAGGTGCTCTAAATCATTTTGTGAAATAGGAGAAGAGACAATGCTATGACTAAATGTTTGAGAGAAAACTGGAAATGATTAAATATTTCAAAGAAACAAAGTGCTAGTAGTGCCTTCTCTGACATAACAGAGAAACTCTGGCTTTTAAACTTGACAGCATCATGTTCTTGGAGCAAAGATTGAGTGACTCGAAAATAAACACAAATAATACAAGCAGATTATATACTAATAACTTACATTAAGTTCCTATTTGTCATTAAAGATGCAGGATAGTGTGACGTATATCTTTTCACTTAATTTCTCAAATGCACAAATTGGAAATGAGTTTTCTGTTATTATTTTTCAGAAATGCCTTCTGAGGTTAACTTAGAGTGTGAGGATGTGTCTCTTTTTCAGCAGTGGGAAGGACTGAGGGAAGTTTGCCAGCCTGTCAGAGCTCCAAAGATTATTATTCAACAATTTGACAATAGAAACTGAAAAAAAATCCTATTATATCTGAATTCTGAATTTTGCTTTTAGAAGGAGGAAAAAGGTAGACAACGGTCAGCTAAATTTTGACTGTATTGCCTTAAAAGTGCTAAAAGAAGTTTTTGAATAGGAAGCTAGATATGGCTTTCCAAATAGAGAAAAAATAGTCTGTGTTAAAAATAACAGTTTGCTAGTTGGAACCACATTTTGACATAGAAATGGGTTATAGAGTGAATACTTTTGTGATACCATTATAATAACTGGCAAGAGAAAGGCCTAATCTTTGCAGTGTGATATAACAGATCATACAAAGAAAGTAGTAATATTCAGTTCTAATTTTCTTGTATACCAAATGAGAAAAAAGGAATTGAATAAAATCATTTCAAGGAACAGAAACATGTGAAAACTGTTTCTTTGAAGTTTAATTGCCGCATGGTACCAGTATATATCTACAGACAATAATGTACATATTTCATATTTATTTTAATATTTAGTTTTGGTAAACATTTAAATCATTGAACATATCATGAATTGATTTATAATTCACAATTTGTAGAGATGATATTTAAGCAAGAAATTATAAGATTAATAGCTCAGGGTAATGCCACAAGAAAAAAGTCTATTTTGATATACAAATCATGTCAAAGTTTAAGGGAGCACTTACAACTCAGTGAATTTGTCATTATTTAAAAATTAGATTTAATCTGCATTGATTGAAGGATTGAGCTAACTTTGTGGGTGTTATCCAATGAGGTCTTTGATTATTTTCTTTAAATAGCATTTAATAGCTTAGCCAAATAGTTTTTTTAAAATAACATGCATAAGAATACCTAAAAAAGTCAGACAAACTCAGCAAGCATGCAGCTATAGAGGACCAAATTCCATAAAATCAAATTGAGCAGTAAGAAATTCAAATAAATTTGAAAGTAATCTATAAGTGGTGAGACCTAGTTTAACAGGAGGTGGGAGGGGACAAGAAAAAATATCTTGGAATTTTTATTGATAAGCTCAGATATACAGCTAATAAAATCGTTAAAATATGTATTATTACTAATTGATCATGGCATCCATATCAAGAGAGGGAACAGCCTTACCCTAGTCAAAACTGATCTAATTACGTTTGACACATTGTGTCCAGTTTTAAAGTTCATACTTAAGGGGGACATGGATAAGTTAGCATGTATATGAAAGATAAGCACAGGAATAAGGAATGGAAAAAGCAGTATATAATAGTTGAATATTAGTCAGTAGGGTTTTAACATGGAAAAGTTTGTGAGTAGAGGAAAGTGTAAAACTCCATATCCTGTATTCTAGCCACCTGGACTATTTAACTGATGTTGTTCTGCAGTTTTCTGCATCCATAGTTTTATGTCAGTCCCTCAAACTGCAATCTCTTTCTTCATTTGTTTTCTCCAGTGATTAATTAAAATTTTATTGATGCATTAAAGTTAGCCTCTAAAACTATCTCATCGACATGCTTCTGTACAAGAGGGTTTTCCTCTTCCCTGCTCTCCAATAGAACTCGGCACAAGAGGCATCAAGTTCTTTCATGAATGATAACATCCTGGAAGTTTATTTTACCCCCACAGAAAAATCAGAATGCGTCTTTTCAAGCTTATAACTCTCACAGTTTTTGGCATAGTCTAAAAAATACTTAAGAAAACATTCTGTTAATTAAACATCCATTAATAATTCAAAACAAGATTATTCATATTTCTTTACATAGAGTGGAATAGACACAGTAAAAAGGGGAGAGGACATGCATAATTGTATTGGCATAAGAAAGTGCTGAAAGTGATTACATTGAACATGTTTTAGAAATTTAAAGATGATTATTTAAAGAAAGACTCCTATCCATGAATGCATAACAAGAGCAAATTAAAATTAACATTGGTAAAATGTGTTTAGAAATAAAGGAAACACTTGCAGAAAGATATAGTTCAAACAACTGTACAAATTAAAGGTGAGAGCTTATGCAATAATGAATAAGCCTTTGATAAATACACATCAAACTTTATAGCTTTTGATGAATTAGAATTTTCATGAAATCAGCAATAAAGTACCATTAATATGTATTTTTCAATAGGATGTGTGTGAGGGGTGTGGGGTTATCAGAAAGAGGATTTCTAAAATATTTTGGCAACTTAAAAAATGAAAGTACAATTCAAGAGGCGAAGTGTTTATTTGGGATCAAAGAATTGCAATTTGGGGTACACAGATTTAGGGAGAAACCCAAATAGTTTTCCTGATTACAAGAGAGGAGCTCAGGATTTTTATGGGAAAAACAGAGAGAAAGGTGAGGTAATTTGTTTTTGAGAAGAGTTCATTGGTACATAATGCAGTAATCAACCAGGTGAAGTGTTGGTAAAAGATGAGGTAAAGCTCCATTTGTACTTCATTGATTGGTTGGGTGAAGTGGTCACTCGTTCATTTATCAGTCCTTTCAACAGGATATTCTAGTATCTTTGCTTACTTCTCAGAATGTTGGTACTTCGCCCAGTTCAGAGGTACAGAAAATAGGACATGCAAGGTGTTTTCTCTGGAATGGCTGCTCCAGCTCTATTTTCAATGGCTCCACTCATCATCTTTCAGTTTTCAGTAATAACAACATCTAGATCTCTGTAATAATTTAATTATTTTAGCATCAGAAGTAAAGTAGTATTGTAATAGTGGACTATAGAGGAGAACCAAGGAAAGACAGCTCTGATTTGGGTGCTTCTCTGAAAGAGACATACTTCTTGCCCTTCCATGACATTAGCAAGAAATATTTCTTAATGCTAATTCAAAGGGACAGTTGCAGCATATTAATACAGCAAATAGATGGTAGAAATCTTGTGGCCTTTATCAAAAGAGATACAATTACTACTCAATCTTTGGGTCTATGGGAACATTTGGCGTAATAGAATCGTTTATTCATAATGCACTCTTTCTTTCTGGCATTAATTTCAGTGTCATACACTAAGGGGAGAAAAATGCGTGACACAAACAGCAGGCTACAGTCTTTCAAAAAGAGCTTCTTGCATGACACTATTCCTAAGAGATTTGCTTCAGTTAAAAGCATTCTTCTGTCCTGTGGATATTTGTGTACATGTCTGTTTGAGTGGAAAAAACTGCTAGAGAAAAATGAGATCACAAATGTATGTTTTGGCTGCCATCAAGTCAATACAGTAATAGGTTGGTGAAAACATCAAAACACAATCATAGCTGCCTTCAGTGTCTGAGTGCAGAATTCACTGGGCAGTCAGACAGAAAAGGTCATTTTTTTTCCATTTCATCAGTAATCATGAAGGAAAGAAATATGAGGATCATGATTTTTGTAAAAAAGTTTACATGGTTGCTCCAAGAAGATAGTCTCTGAATATTCTTATTAAGTATGTGTGTTTATTTGATAAGCCAAAATGTAGCAATGAGGCATTGACAACCAAGTGAATCTGTGCTTACAAATGACTAACAGAGAAGTAGACAATTCAAGATATACTTACAGAAATTGACACATATTTAATGTGTAAATGCTTGGAAAATCCTTTGGTACATTTTTGAAGGCATTAACGGAAATAAAAATGTATATGACTACAAAAGAAAGTTTGCCATCAATACTTTCATGTTAGTTATAATAAAGGATCTGTTTGATCAAATCAATATTGCCTTACAAAATCAGGGCAATGATGCTTTAACAATAATATGGATATATAAATCATAAGAAAAAAGCTAATATATGGCACATAAAAGTTCAAAATCCTTTCTCTCACTGTGTTGAAAATTTGCTCTTTTAGCACACATTTTAATCATATGCCTATAGGAGAAAACAAATTCTAGTATAAAAACAATAAAAAATTAAACCCCATTTTTATATATTATGCATTCATATATGCATTGTGCTAATTGGTAACCATTTAAACCAGAAACAATGTTTGCGTTTATGAGTTGAGCAGTGATATAACAACAAAAAAGTGCTTTTAATATCTAACCATAGTTACATTCAATGTGTATTTCACACTAGGCAGTATAATTGGATTGTTTTCTACAATAACTCAATTTTTTGCTAAGAGTGGAAAGAATAGAAACATAAGTAATTATAATGTAATGTGATAACTGTTATAATTATGAAGAGCTGTGGAAAAACAAAGAAGAGAACAATCAACTCTGTCATATTGAACAATATCTTTATAGTATCTGATATGGTATAAATTGACAGTTGTTAAATATTCTTATTAAATTATATTTGGCTTAAAAAAATTATATTTGGCTTAATCAGGGTTCTTCATACTGCCTATATTTATTACGTGCGGGATGGTAGCAGAATATTTTACTTAGGTAAAATAGAAATATATATAATACATATATGGGATATAAAATATCAGAATAAATCATATATAGTATTGTTTGTAATATTTTATTTCACTTATATATATCTATACACATACCTATACCTTCACTGAACAAATAAATTATACTGTTTAGAATTATCATGTTAAAACTTTGAAAAACATGTTTTGGCGCATCTAACAACTTATAAAATGGGAAAAGAAACTATAGAAAATTAGATGTCAATATCCTTCCCTAAACACAAAAAGAAATTCAACAGTGAATATTACTTTATAAACTAGGAATATCTAATGCAAACTGAATGCCAAAGCTGAAATAGATTCAATAAGAATAATTGTGAAGATAATTTCTTATATTAACAATAAAAATATATTTACCATATCTATAATAATGTCATCAATAAGTATTATTGTTTTGATTTTCTTTGTGTGGGTCATTCTACAAAGAGTTTAGAAATATTAGTTCTTTGATCCTTATTCCTTTATCTTTATGATAACTCTAGGAGATGAATATTAATATCCTCATTATATACATGTAGCAAATGCAGTAAGGGAAATTAGGCTATTTGAAGAACTCTAGAACATGCCAAATCGGGTCCAAAGATGATTCTGCTAATCACTACACTATATGCTTGTAGATGTTTACTGAACTTTACAGGAAAGATCTTATCCCTAAAAGTTTCAGCCTGGAACAGGCATGGTAGATCATAATTAGAACAATCTAAGTATTTCAGTGTTTTTCACACATCAGCATGTATCAGAATCATCTGCAGAGTTTTAAAAACACAGATACCTGGGCCATATCCCGAGTCTCTGAGGAGGTATAAGGTAGGGCTGAAGAATTTGCATTTTTAACAAATTCTCAGGTAAGACTAAAACTGCTGGTCTAGGGGCCATACTTTGAGACTCACTTCTGTAGGTGTGTCCAGGATGCCCTTGGAATGGGAAACCAGTGATCTAGATAGAATGAATCAGATGATCTCTGCACAGGATGTAGCCATCAGCATGGGAGCAGGTTTTCCTGAGGAATCTGCTGTAGAGTATTATATTAAATCTATTGACCATAAGGTATATTGAGGAATTCTGAGGAGTGAAAATATAGTTAGCTGTCCCAAAATATTTTTAGTTTTCAGTTTTATATTTTTAAAATGAAGGCTGGGTTGCATAATGATATTTATCTTATGTAATTATAAGAACGTGGCTACTGCTTTATTCACCACTGCCCACACAAATGCTACTTCTTTGCTCTTTTCAATATCTACTTCCCCAAGCATTGCAATGAGTAAAGAAATCTAAGCAAAGTCTCACCTCAAAATAAAATATATTCTAATATAAAATATAATAAAATGTTATGAACATGCACCAGAATATATAAAGTTATCCTAACCTAAGTCTATAAATGGGTCATAAGCCTAATTAAACATGTTTTTATATAAAACATGAAGAAATATTGACAAGATTATGTTAGGGATAGTGGGGGCCAGGAAAAGGTTTACTATTGCTAAAACAAAAACCTTGGAATTGAGGCAAATGAGAGGATAAATCAGATTCAGATTTAGCAAGATTCCTTTTAGAAGAGCAAACAGAGCTGGGTTTGGAGTGGGGAAAATGGAATAATTTATCTACTGAGTGAGAATTACCAAGGAGAAGCAAATGGATCTTCAGGATTTTGAAATTGTAACTTCAGTAGCAGGCACATTTGGGTAAGATCAGCTATGGCATGCCCGTATTATTGACATTTTTTCATGAGGGGAATAGTTTTCAAGAAAATTGCCCAGGCTTCATGTCTATTTCAAGGAGTCTTATAGGGGATCTTCTGGTTTTCATGTATTCACAGTAAAATAGGCTGTATTAGATACCTTGACTTATATAACCTTAAATCCAGTTTTAAAGGGGGCATTTATGCCAAATAATTTATTATTATTTTGTTACAGCAAAAAATATTAAGAAAATTGCAGCAGCTAACCTATAGAATGGCTACTATTTTTTTTTTTTTTATGTTATTGTTTTGAGCTGATGGCAAGGGCATAAGTAAAGAACTGTGTTTGCCTACCTAGGAGGAAAGCTAAGATGTAACTATAAGACAGTGTTGATAAAGGGCACACAGCAATAAAAATGACAAAAAGAGGAGAACTTACATTATATACATGTTTGCCCCAAATCAGATGGAAGGAGCAGGGACTAATATGGACTTTCAGTTGAGTCACAGATGTAATTATTTTGGCAAGCTAATGAAACTTTTATAATTGGAAGATACATGGCATTTTGGTTTGAATAGTATTAAAGTTGTACAGTATGCTGACAAAAAGAATACCTCAGGTTGCTTATTACTGATACTGTGTTTCAAGTATTTTAAACGGTGAATTGTGAAACATAGCATATATATGCTAAAGAACTTACGGTTATTGTATAAAGAAGAAAAATATTTAACAGTTGTGTAACTAATACCCAGATTCAGATATAAAACAGCAGTACCTCTGAAGCCGCCTCTGTGCCAGGCTTTGTTTTCTAGGCCCCATGTAGTCAACACAGTTTAAATTTACATGATAACGGAAAATGCAAAGCTGGGTTTAGTGCTCAGCTTACCTTTCCTGGTTCCTAGATTCACACAGTGTTTGAACTAATTATTCTGTATTCTTTGTCAGCTTATTTTTACATTTGTGATATTTCCTTTAGTAAATACATTATTCCAACATAATGATTACTTACAATAATAGGAAGGCTGATCAGTGTACAATAATCCTTCCTGAAACATCAATTAGTGAAATATTGTTTTATACTTGATATATAAGTTAATAAACATCAAGTTGGTTTTAACCCAACCAGGGTCATATTTTATCCATGCAAATGGATTGCAGATCATTATAGTAGAAAGCAGGAAGATGGCAGAAAAACCTGTTGGTTTTATAAAGGAGGGAGTGTGCATTTACTTCTCCAGAAGTGTTCTTTTAAAAATTATCCTGGAAGATATTAGACTAGAGCATTGGAACCTTGAGCACTTTCCATGCCCTGCAAATGTGGCAACAGAACAGTCCCAGGGAAGGAAAAAATTGTATTTTTATTTAAATGGTCAAAGTACCAATGCTGACAACTGCTGAGAGAAAGCTGTAAAGAAAAACAAAACAAAACACAATAATATAACTTGAAGAGATAAAAAATTATGGTGCCTTCATTTCAAGAAACATTTTCTCTACCCAAGCAATTTTTGAGAACTTAATACAAAAAATGAAAATAGGGAAGCTGGAGTAAAAAATAATGGCATCATGACAGATGTTTCAGGCACAGTTAAAATGGTTATTATGGCAATAGCTCAGGAGTAGTGGGACAGAGAATGGAAGATAAGCAACTGCATTACAGGTAGAAGTAGAAGGAATGACAGTTTGCCCTACACCAGCAGCATGGGCTAGTCAGAATGCATTTGACAGATTATCAGTAGAGTATTTTGAGATACATATATATCACCCCTGATGACCACTCTCTGAAGGAATATCTTAGAGAATCAAAAGAATACTAGAGTTTGACCTATTTCTTTACCTTTTCACTTAAAATAACCTAAAATTATAAAATTTGAATGACAAAAATAATACTGTATATCTTTTTATATCATTGCTCTATTAAAATGTAAATCATTCCAGGAGCTATTTGAATGGTTAGGCATTTCTTCATTATCTTTTTCGCCTCTCTGGAAAACTGAACTCCAAATCCTTTTTCTTCTAAAGCATAGCTAATTTAACTGTATCTAATGTAGTCATCGTTTGCATTTGTATTTCTGAATATGCATATGCTTGAAAGAACCCTTGAAGTATTCAGGAGGGAAGGTGTAGGCTGGAAGATTCCACCTACATCATTCTTTGCTCCAGAACATCTCAGTTTTTAGCTGTAAATTGGTGACTCTGACTTAATTTTCATTTAGTCAGAGAGTTTCTTGGCTTCAGTTATCTGAGGGGGAAGAAAAAAACAACCAGTCAACATAGGGTTGACACAGAGATTGTATTTCTGTTTTATTTTAAGCTTGACTATGGTTTTGAGCGATTAATTATTCAGTCATTCCTAACAATTATTATAACGATCAAGCAAGGATATCTATTTGAAAGTATTTACAAAAGCAAAATCTCTTACTCAAGAGATTTTAAAACTACTTCCATCAGTGTCTATGTTTGACAACATTTTCAATATAAGATTTGTTTACTAAAAGATTAATTAGCCCTGTTTTCCAGTGTATGTTCAATCTAAAAATGTACATCTAGAATAATGTTGACTTTTTTTAGAAAGAGAAAAATACAGGTTTTTCAAATATAGGCATCTTTTCTGAAGCTTTTTCTTGTATAAAACACTCCAAAAATGGTTACCAAGTATGATTCATTGCTGACAAGAAAGCAAGAAGTGTGAAGGATTTGCTAAGTACCTCATTTTTTTTAATGTAGTTTTTTTCTGTTCACTTTATTATTCTGCGGTTGACGTTTTCAGCAGTGGGAATTCAGTGATGTTTTGTTAGAATTCATTGTTAACCTGACATGGCTTTTTTTGTTGTGATGTGTTGTAGGTAGGAATGAACAGGCTTATAGGATTTCTAGCTGTTAAAACACAAGAACAAAAATTACCTTTTTTTCCTTCTTTTTTTAAAAAATGTTATTGAAGTATAGTTGATTTACAATGTTGTATTAACCTCTGCTGTAAAAATTACCTCTTTAAATTATTTTAAAGTTTAAAACCATCTCAGAAAACCTCTATACGAGCAATATATTTTTAAAGAAACAGCATTAAAGCAATGGAATTGGAAATATATAATTTTAACCCCTCCTGCAAATGTCACACTCATCTCTCTCTTGCAAATGAAAATTTCACTGTTATAAAAGTTTAAATACAGTTTTAATTCTTAAAGAATTTCAGTATTTTAATTAAATTAGCTCAACTATGCATATTATGCTTTTGCTATCAATTAAAATAGCTTATTTGCCTTAATTTTAAGTAGAGAAAATCAAACTAAGAATTACATTGAATCCATGTGTAAGTCAGATTCATATGATATTAATTTTAATTGACAATAATTGTTCAAAATCATGTTCTCTTTTCTTCATATTAGTACTAAGTGACTATTAGTTGCATCAGATACCTTGGAGATACCTAAGGAAAAAATATTTTCATATAAATTTGCAAAAATATATTTTTTGTTGTTGAAGACAAAAATTTCCACTTCTCTAGAGAAAAAGCAGAAGATAGGTTAATAATGAAATGTTAGTAGCAATATAACTTTTATATTTACCATACTGTCTACATGTATCACTACAACCTATCTCACCCAAATATCTTTGTTGAAAAGGTGACAAAACTGAGGGAAGTAGAAAATAAAATAAATATTATTAGCATAAGCTGATTATTGGTGATGATGAGCATAGGAATATTATTTACAGAAAGAATTTTCTTGAGTTGAACTGTTTATAAATAAAAATGAAAATATCAATAATATTGAATGAGGCAATTGTCTGATAATAATGGCCATGTAAAAATCTGTGGGTGTAGAATACAGAAAGTTCTATGTCAGTTAAAAATGAGAGATGTCACTCAGTAAAAAACACTGATAATTAAGACAATTCCCATGTTGAGTAGATATTGAAATGAATGTGAAAATTTTTGAATAAAGAACACAAGCAGAGTTGTACAGTCACTTTCAATTGACTATGGTTGCAACAGTAGTATATGGTTATCACTATAATTTAAGGAACATTCTGTGACATCTAAGCAACTTCAGTTTGTGAATGGAACAAACGATAAGCTTAAGTCAATATAATGGCTGGGAGTACAAGCCCCCTCTTTAAAAGTATGATTTTATGTATGATTTTATGATTTTTTTGCCTACCGCAAAAAAAAAAAAAAAATTAAAAGTACCTGTAGCTCTGAGATTCAGAAAAGGAATAAAACAGAAAAGGAAGACTTTGATAGATGCCCTGTAGTCTTCAGGTTCCAGGAGTTTTGATTCTGTTTCTTTCTTTATGTCCCTTTAGGATTGTTATGTAATCTGCTGTTCTGAGTCACCAAAGCACCACTGAACTAATGTTTAAATATGCCACAGAGCTCCAAGTCTTGCAGGCTTAATTATGGGGAAAATATAGTACTTAAGAGAAAGGTAAAAACAAATTACTTACTTGACATACCTTTTAGTTTTATGAATTCCAGGATACAGAAATATTTGGTTCCTAGTTTGTAATGGCATCCATGATGTCAAGATTTAGTGTAAGGATGCACTCAAAGTGACATTTATATTAAAGAAAGCTGCCAAGACCAAGGTATCTTGAAAATTGGTTCATTATGAGGATTGCCTTATGAAAGAAATACAAAAAAAAAATATGTGCAGTTATGGAGTAAGTGTGATATATAGGAGATGATACAGCATGGTTGGGGTATCATTTAATTTCATTTTTATTTATATTAAGTTTTGTGATTAGGGTCTTTGGAAATATAAGCTGTATTACCCCTAAGTAGGCTTGCATTTACAGACAGTTTTATGAAGAGACTGGCTTAACTGATGTTCACAACAAATTCATGATTAATACCTACGAGAGAAAAAATCCTCACTGAGGCACCTCTTCTGTGAAAGGAAGTCTCTAAAGTTGATTGAAAAACTACTCTAGGTATCCAGGTTCTCATAAATCTCCATAAAGACAAAGAACTATCACAGGCATCATATTTCTAAGTTTCAGGGAAATGAAAATGTGCATTTCAGAATATTTTTACAATGTATTTTTTTTTTAAACCAAGAAAGGAGTGAATAAGAAAGTCAAATGCCATTTTAAAATAAGGGAGCGAGTCTTAGATTGCAAAATAGTTGTTTTTGTTGTTATTAATATTCTGCTAGAAAACCTGGATTTCTTGCAAACACAATCTCTATGGCTTTTCAAGAGGACATATTGAGGGGGGATGAAAAATCCTCATTATTAACTTTTTGTCCTCCAGGAAGATATTTGCATGTTCACCTCTTTCAACTTTCCCCGTTATACTATATAGCATCCGTGCAGCTTGAGTAATTTTTTGTCTGGATCTGTGACATTTTCAATGGAAGATTAACTAATGGTAATGTAAGTCAGAACTTCTTGAACTGGTTAATTTTTTTAAAATGTCAAATTTCAACAGGCAAATACTAATGGTAAATGGGAAAATATATTTCATCCTTTCTTAGTAGGTTCATATATTTGAGAGGATTCTTCTGTGTCCTTGTTTTTGTTTTCCCCAGTCTCACAACTGTCACAGCTCTCACTCAAATTTCCTTTTTACCTAGAAAGTTTGAGGTTCTAATCAGATCTAATTAGTGCAAGTGCATTGCCTATTCCTAACTGTGTCCAAGTAACCTAATGATTTGAAGGATTTAAATAATATACTCTGAATTAATTTAATTAACATTTGATTTTGAAATGCTGTTTTTCACTGGAACAACAGTACAAAACTCAGGATGTCGTAACTAGAAGAATTTCAGAGTTCTGTTTCATTTCCAGAGTAGAGCCTAAGCAATTCAACAGTTAATTGTTTCCTGGGATTTGTGGATGAAGAGTGTGTTTTGGGGATGAAGTGGGTAAAATTCCCAAAGAAAGGCAATGTGTGTTCTATCTAGATTACTTTTATCTGTATATTTCCCACGAAGTAGTATGTTACAGCCACATGAATCATATTTCAATATCCTTCTAGCTAAATAATACTCATTCATTTATCTATTCTTTGTTAACTTATTCTTTCATTCAATGACTATTAAGCTGAATTCTAGGACTTATGCTGGGTACCAGAGAAACAAAAAATCTTAAGATGCAGTTCATGTTTTTAAGTAGGTTATTAACTGGCAGTGAGATATTTCAAGACAAATATTTTAAAATGTTAAGACTAAAACTAGAAATGCATTTTATTTTTTGTTGTATGTTCTTTTAGCTTTCAAAATAGCACTTACAATATACTCTTGGGAACACTCCCATGACAGATATTATTAAAAGATTTCTTAAGTGTTTGATTCTTTATTTATATTTTAGGATACAGGAAAGAAATAGACAATTTATACATTCAAATATATCCACCTAAATATTGAAAGATAATATCATAAATGCACATTTTTTCAATTCCCCCCATTGAGTTAATTAACATATCCATCACCAAACATATTTAATTGAAAAAAACTTTGGTGAGAACATTTAACACTACTTTCTTAGCAAATTATAATTATATAATACAGTGTTATCAATTATAGTCACCAGGGTATATATTAGATATTCAGACCTTATATATCTTATAAGTGAAAGTTTATCCCTTTTTACCAACCTCTCCCTAGCCTCTGGCAATCACTTTTCTACCACTGTTTCTATGAGATCAACTTTTTTTGATTCCATGGATAAGTGATACCATGCAGTATTTGACTTTGTGTGGCATTTTTCAATTAGCATAATGCTCCCATGATCATCCATGTTATTGCAAATAACATGATTTCCTTCTTTTTGAAGGCTGAATAATATTCCTGTGTCGTGTGTGTGTGTATCACATTCTTAATGCATTCATCTGTTGATGGACAATTAGGTTGTTTCCATACTTTGGCTATTGTGAATAATGCTGCAATGAACATGGAGTACAGATATCTCTTCCAGATAATGATTTTGTTTCTTTTGATAATATCATCAAAAGTAAGGTTGCTGGATCATATGGTAGCTCTATTATTAATTTACTGAGGTGCCTCCATATTTTTTTCCATAGTGGCTGTACCAATCTACATTCCAACCAACAGTGCACCAGTGTTCTCTTTTCCCCACATCCTCACCATCATTTGTTATCTCTTGTCTTTTTGATAATAGCCATCCCAGTGATGTGAGATGATATCTCATTGTGGTATTGATTTGCATTTCCTGGATGATTAGTGATGTTCAGAATCTTTTCATGTACTCATTGGCCATTTGCATGTCTTTTTGGGAAAAGTTTCTATTCATATCCTCTGCCCATTTTTAACTGAGTTGTTTGGGATTTTTTGCTACTGAATTTATAAGTTTCTTATATAGTTTGGATATTAACCACTTATCAGATGTGTATATTACACATATTTTCTCCCATTCTATAGATTTCCTTTTCATTTTGTTGATGGTTTCCTTTGCTAAGCAGAAGATTTTTAGATTGATGTATTCGCATTTCTTTATGTTTGTTATTGTTGCCTGAGCTTTTGGTATCAAATCCAAAATAATCATTGACAAGACCAATGTCAAGAAACTTAGCTCCTTTATTTGGATGTTACATACAAGGAAACAATGATGAAATGACTGGTCTTCTTGTTAGAAACAATGACATTGAAAAATTTAAGGCTTTAATAATAAAGATATCAACTTAGAATTTTTATCTAGTTAAAATATTTAAAATTACATGAAACAACATCAAATTTGGGGAAGAATATATAATATTCAGTACTGTTATGCATGTGTTAGAGTGTAAAACAGTAGTCAATTATCAAGAACTATGAATAAACTGAGATTTACCATAACTTGCAATATAACATTTTAGCATTTTACTGTTTCTTGCATGCTAGCAGAAAATGTGAGATTCTTGCATCATACATAAATTACTCTATTACTCATGGCACAGCAAGCAGCATGAGAATCATGTTTACATAAGTTTTTCTGCCCACCAAGTCCTGTGAAAACAATGCAGAGAGATCCAGATGGATGGGCCCAGTGGGTTGTATTACAACTAAGGAATTTACAAACTTAGGGAACTTAATTATTTTATAATGTACACTAAGGCTGACTGACCTCTGCCCCTAAGGAAGACATATTTTCATATTGGATAATCAGTGAATCTGGGGGGAGAGTGAACTCTATCTTTAAGGTCTTTATACACACACACACATATACACATATCTACACACACATATATATACACACACACATATATATATATATCTTTATATACATAAAGATATAAAAGATAGTCTGGAACAAAGGCTGTCATTGTCTTTGCTGGAAAAAATGCAAAAATGTGAGAAGCCCATGGAGAATTATCTGGAACACCACCTTGGAAAATAATGCTATCAGTTTCTTCTAAATATAAATGTACATCTACTCTATGACCAGCAATTACAATTCCAGGTATTTATCCAAGATAAATAAATAAATAAATAAATAAATAAATAAATAAATAAATTCACAAAAAGACTTGCACAAGAATGTTCATAACAAAATATGTAAGTAACATATACCACTCAGTAATAATTCAAGCAACTCAATTAAAAAGTGGACAAAATATTTAAAAACATGCACTTAACCAATAAGCCCATGAAAAGATGCTCTAAACCATTAGTCATTAGGGAATTACAAATTAAAACCACTATGGGTTATTTTCAAATACCCAATAGAATAACTAAAATAGAAAATTTGGAAAATACTGAAAATACCAAGTGTTTGCAAGAATGGTGAGCAACTGTAACTATCATACATTGCTAGTGTGGATATGAAATGGTGCAATTTCTTTGGGAAATAGTTGGGCAGTTTCTAATAACATTAAATATATACTTACCATACCTTTGTCCTTGTGCATGATGCTGCATCACATTTGAGTTGAAGCCAGCAAGGAGAAAAGCAATAGGACAAGCCAGCCTTGTCTTTTTTCCTGGTTAGGAAGGAAAATTTTTACAACTTGTGCAAGACATTCCCCAGAAAGTTTCTGCTTATACCTTTTTATACAGAGCTATGCCACATGGCCCACCCCTATCAATCAGAAAAGCTTGGAAAGTCAGTATTTTACTACTATAGTAGAGGAGAAAATGATGTTTGGGCATTGGTGATAAAGCATCAAAGCAGTGAGATTGTGGGGAAAATATTTTTTGCTTCCAAGAGCATAGAGAATCTCATTCAATATTTGTTTCTAGAACATTAAATAGGCTTATCATGATTTCTAAGGGAAATCCCTCCAGTTAGATTAAATTTCTGTTTGTGTATATGTTAGAAAATGTTTCCTATGCATTGTTTCTTCTTCATCTTTTCACAGAATAAAAGACAAGCCAAATTTCTCCTCATGATTCTGTTAACAAGCTTTTAATACTGACTATATATAAAAATGGCCATAAATATAATAGTTCTATAAATATATTTTAACTAACTATGTTAAATGAGCCATTTTATATTCCTAGAGGTCATGGGAGGCTGAACTACATATTACTGAAACAAATGAATTATATATAATATAAAAAAACACAGCTAATGTTCTAACCACCTACTATTCTGAACTTTTCATAGAGCATGCAATTTTAAAATCATTTTCAAAAATCATTATAATAAGTTCATATAACAATCCATAGATAACTGAATTTATATAGTATGGATATAAAGCAAAACAGACCATTCTTATGAAATTAAAAAATAACCAGTTTGACTATGTAGTTTTTGGTCATTATTCTAAGTATAGCATTTGTTTTCATACCCATCAGTCCTATAATAAGGGCCTGCAATCTAAATGAAATGGTATATTCTGTTGCTTGTATTCTCAAGATACATTGTTCTTCCTAATTACTCAACAGAGAGGTAATCTTGTTCCTCTTTTCACTTGCAGTCCATTAATGTGAAATTACCTGCTCTTCTCAAAATATGCCACATTTTTTCCTTTTAAACATTCTGATCCTAGTGTCTAAATTTTCTCCTCTTCCTTCTTCATCTACATTACTCCTCATTAGCTGAATAAATTTATTCAAAATTACTTCCTCTAGAGAACCTTTACTAACCCGAGAACATTTACTAACACAATAACCTGGGTTTTGTGCCCCTCTCATAGTCTCCTGTAGCCTCTGCACTGATCCTCTTCTATTGTTTTATTATATTTCTTATTCTGAACTTTCTCAGCCAATAGACTATGTTGTTCTTGTAGGCATGCACTCTTTCCTCATTTTTTTCCCTAGCACTTAAATATAGTGTTCAAAATATCATACCAACATAATCAGTAAGTATTGAGAAGGACCATTTAAACTTGTATATACATTTATGAATTTAATAAGTCCAATCACAACTTCTGGTACCTTCAGCTATCATCAGCATATTATTGGTTGGCTAAAGCCAAACCCATGATTCTGATTAAAGCTTGGTTAAATCATGATGAGTATCTGAGTAGAAATCTTATTATAGGGCTAAGTATTATTGAAATCATTGATACCCTTACTACTCCAGAGATTAGAAAGTAAACTGTCTACTCAGCTAAATTTGTTAGACTTTCTCAAATTGGAAACATAATAGACTAAAGATACTTTCCAAGTAATTCCATAGCATTCAAATCAACATCTGAGCCTATTACTTTACTCAGAAAAACATTCAGTAGTCTGATGGTTAATTTTACATGTAAATTTGACTGGCTAAATGATACCTTGTAAAACATTACTTCTAGGTGTGTCTGTGAGGGTGTTTCCAGAAGAGATTAGTGTTTGATCATTAGACTAAGTACGGAAGATCACCCTCACTGATGTGGGTGAGTTTCAGCCAATCTGTTAGGACCCAAATAGAACAAAAAGTCAGAGAAAGGATGAATTTGTTCTCTCTACTTGAGCTGAGACCTCTGTCTTCTCCTGCCCTCTCATATTGGTGCTCCTTTTCCTCTGGCTTTTGGACTTGGATTGAGACTTACACCATTGGATCCCCTGCTTCTCAGGCCTTTGGGTTTAGATTGGAGCTCTACCATTGTTTTTCATTGCCCTCCAGTTTGCAGACAGCAGGTCATGGAACTTAAGCTCCATAAATGTTAGCCAATCCTTCACTATAAATTTACCTATCTATCATCTATCTATATTGTATTGGTTCAGTTTCTTTGGAGAAGCCTGGCTAATACGAGTAGTTTCCCTTAGTTCTTAGTGTAACAATACCCAAATGTCTCCCACCATGCTTGTACTTATTCTCTAGCTTTTCCTCAGTTCTAATTTTCTTCCTTCATCAGGGTCTTCATATATGCTCTCCCAACCTGCCTAATTTTTTCCAATTCTGATGTCTGTTTGTCATATTTTTTAAAAACATCATAAATATGTTATACTGTCCTTCTGATCCTTCTTGAATCATGTAATAAATATCATGATTGTATCTCAAAGATTAAGAATATATTTATAGAGAGGAAATTACAGGAGTAGTCTTTCCCTACCCCAGAAGAGAAGTGTAAAACATATGGTAGAAAACACAGAAACTCATCACTAGCTTGAGTGTATTATCTTAGACTCCTCCATCTTGCCTCAACCACATTCTTCATGAAATCAGGATAGAAGATCAGAAGATTAGTGTAGGAGATGAAAATAACATGTACAGTTGGTAAAAAGAAAAAAAAAGTGGAATATGTTAATTTGCATTTTAAAAAATCTTTCCTCTTCCATTTGCTCACTTTATTTTGTGCTCTTATACTATGTTAAAATATGTTAAACTATGCTCAGCAGAGGAGAAAATAGGCAAGTATAATTTTTTTCAAACTCACTTTTTGATTCAAGAAAAAAGATTAATGATATCTGGCATCCAGTTGAGGTTAAAGAGGGACGAAAGATTACATTTATATATTCTCTCTATACAAACAAAGATGTTTATACATATATATGCTTATAAACATACATACAGGCATATGTGCATGTATATGTATTAGATTATGAATCCAACAGCTATATACACCATTCATGTAGCATCTAGCTATTTATCATTCATGCATCTTGGATACCTTTATCAATTTACACTGTGCAAATGGAAATTGGTGGAGTGAGAACCAAAAAGGAGGTCACAAGAGATTAAAATCATTGGTTATTTTGGAAAATAAGGATTAATAGAGGGGAACAAAAACTGAGAAGTTTAAATGATTTGTGTAGAAATATCTTTAAGGTCTAGAATAAACAAATAGACATAAAAGAATTAATGCATGAGATGTTTTAAATAGACTATCACAAGGTCTAAGGTCAAGAAGAGGAATGAAAAATTTGTAAAAATATACATATTTTGTTTATGTAGGAGATGAAACTTTTATTGTGATACTTATGTATGCACAATACCCCAATAATATAGAATTGCTTTACTTTTTGGATATAGTTGTTACAAAAGAGACCAACTAAAGTGTATAGACTTTAAAACAAAGACATAATTTAATTGTGAAGGGGGGAAATATGTATGTGAGATTTTATCTTTAAAAATAAATTGGGAGGAGGAGATTCAAGATGGCGAAAGAGTAAGACGTGGAGAATAACTTCCTCTCCACAAATACATCAAAAATACATCTACATGTGGAACAACTCCTACAGAACACCCACTGAATGCTGGCAGAAGACCTCAGACCTCCCAAAAGGCAAGAAACTCCCCACGTACCTGGGTAGGGTAAAAGAAAAAAGAAAAAACAGACAAAAGAATAGGGACGGGACCTGCACCAGTGGGAGGGAGCTGTGAAGGAGGAAAGGTTTCCACACACTAGAAGCCCCTTCATGGGTGGAGACTGCGGGTGGTGGAGTGGGGAGGCTTCGGAGCCACGGAGGAGAGCGCAGCAACAGCGGTGCGGAGGGCAAAGCGGAGAGATTCCCGCAGAGGATCGGTGCTGACC
>NC_041214.2:117065075-117133290 GCF_002837175.3 Physeter macrocephalus | reverse complement strand
CATAAACACAGCCTGAAGGGGGCTAGTGCGCAACAGCTAGCCGGGAGGGAGTCCGGGAAAAAGTCTGGAGCTGCCGAAGAGGCAAGAGACTTTTTCTTGCCTCTTTGTTTCCTGGTGCACTAGGAGAGGAGATTAGCAGCACCACTTAAAGGCACTCCAGAGATGGGCGTGAGCCACGGCTATCAGCGTGGACCCCAGAGACGGGCATGGGATGCTAAGGCTGCTGCTGCCACCACCAAGAAGCCTGTAAGCAAGCACGGGTCACTCTCCACACCTCCCCTCCTGGGAGCCTGTGCAGCCTGCCACTGCCAGGGTCCCGTGATCCAGGGACAACTTCCCAGGGAGAACACATGGCACGCCTCAGGCTGGTGCAACGTCAGGCTGGCTTCTGCTGCCACAGGCTCCCCCCGCATATGTACCCCTCCCGCCCCCCGGCCAGAGTGACCCAGAGCCGCCGAATCGACTGCTCCTTTAACCCTGTCACGTCTGAGCAAAGAACAGACGCCCTCAGGCGACCTACATGCAGAGGTGGGTCCAAATCCAAAGCTGAACCCTGAGAGCTGTGCGAACAAAGAAGAGAAAGGGAAATTTCTCCCAGCAGCCACAGGAGCAGAGGATTAAACCTCCACAATCAACTTGATGTACCCTGCATCTGGGGAATACCTGAACAGACAATGAATCATCCCAAATTGAGAAGGTGCACTTTGGGAGCAGCGATATATATATATTTTTCCCTTTTTCTCTTTTTGTGAGTGTGTATGTGTATGTGTCTCTGCGTGATTTTGTTTGTATAGCTTTGCTTTTACCATTGGTCCTAGGGTTCTCTCTGTCCGTTTTTGTTTTGTTTTGTTTTTTACTTAAAGAGTTTTTTTTCTTAAAAATTATTTTTATTTTATAATTTTATTTTATCTCCTTTCTCCCTTCCTTCTTTCCTTCTTTCATTCTCCTTCCTTCCTTCCTTCCTTCCTTCCTTCCTTCCTTCCTCCCTCCCTCCCTCTCTTCCTTCCTCCCTCACACAAGTTCTTTAAGGCATGTGTCATTGCTATGCCCAATTTGCAGACGAGGTAAAAGCAACTTGTCCAAAATCACACAGCTTGTAAGAGATGGTGCCTGTATCAGAAGGCATGTAATCTGGTAACAGAGATGACTGTTTCAATTGCCCTCCATAGCCTGCCATCTCTTCCTTCTTTTGCATGCTATAGCTCTGGTACTTTGAACTGGACCTGATTTGACATCCCAACTATTCAAGTCACTCTTGGCTCAGACTAGAGAAATAGAACCAGGGTTTCCAGAAAGCCAACCTAAGCATGGGTACAGAAATTGAGACAGTGTGCTGATGGCATTTGCTACTGTTGCCCCAGATTATCAGATCCAGTCATATTTATTCTGTTTCCAATCCAGAGCCTGGGGATGGTGAGTTTCAATGGAGGAGAGGAGAGGAGAGATGATTCACAGGGACTTTCCGGGGAGTAAAGGCAGGAGACAGCCATGTTCTATGGTGTGTGTGGTCCAATGTGAAAAGTTGTATAGATGCCCATGTTGCAGAAGACTCCAGTACAAAAAGCCCTATGCAATGTTCTAAGCAGACTGTAAATAGAAGTAAACAGAAGGAATATATTTCACGAATATATAGACCTGTTGTAATCACATAAAATGTAGTTCCTTGTGAAAACATCTTTTAAAAAATTGTGCTATAGTCAAGTGTATACAGCTCAGACAAATTAAACGCTCAAAGGCTAAGAATTTAGAAGTACAAACCAAAAAAGTGAGAGTAGCCCATATGGAAATTCAATGTTTGCGTGGTCATGTATCCAAAGAGTTTGATTTTATGGAAAAAAAAAAAAGAGAGAGAGAGAGATTGAACAGACGAATTTCTTTCTAATTTAGAGCCCACCCTCCCTATCCCACCCCTCTAGGGGGTCACAAAGCACCGAGCTGATCTCCCTGTGCCATGCGGCTGCTTCCCACTAGCTAGCTATTTTACGTTTGGTAGTGTATATGTGTCCATGCTCGTCTCACTTGGTATTTTTTCTTGTTTAGTTGCTTGGCTGCTTTTATCAATTGAGCAGCTTGTTGATGAAGAAATTTCAATAAAAGCACCCACAATGGGAGCTGATAGAGTCTAGGACACAGTAGGCATGTAATAGATCTTTATTCAATTGAGGAGCAATGATGCACAGGGTTCTCTCCAGGCGAAGGTGCTTTAGAAGCTTGACTTGTTAGCACCCAAAATGGTTGCTCTCTCACCAGGAGGCCCACACTAACGAAGGTCACAGACAGTGAGGTGTAAACCAGAATGCCAATTAATTCCTTTGTCATGTTATATGACACTGTCAAGGGACCAATGCTCTCCTGTCCTTCAGTTAACATATATTTTAGGTATACCTACGGGAGAAGTCATATAAAATTCAGAAGTATGCATGGTTAGCATGGAATCAGAAGAAGGGGTGTAGCTAAATAGCTACTTTGGGGATGTGCTTCTCACTGCAATAACACTGCTGACCTTCTTGGACCAGTGCAGCCTCTACCCCTGGACTATGCTTGAATGGACACAGATAATTTTTCCTTGACAATTGTATTAGCTATCTATCGCTGTACAACAAACTATACAAACTTAGTAGCTTAAGACAACACACAATTATTATTTCACAGTTTCTATGAGTCAGGAGTCTTGGCATAGCTTAACTAGGTCCTCGAATCAGGGTCTTACAAGGATGAAGACCACGTGTTGGCTGGTCTGGGTTCCTTTCTGGAACTGAGGATCCTCTTCTAAAGTCACATGATGGTAGCAAAATCAGTTGCTTGAGGTTGTGAGAGTAAGTTCCCCTTTTCTTAGTGGTTGCCAGCAAAGGTTTGTTCTCAGCTACTAGAAGACTCCCACAATTCCTTACTAGATAGCCCTCTCACAATATGGCTGTTTGCTTTTTCAAGGCCAGCAGAAGAATCTCATCCAATCTAAGAGTCTCATATAAAGTAACAAACACAGGAATGACTATTCCATCACCTTTGACATGTCAATTAATCAAGCTATGCACTATCCTATCATATTCACAGGCCCCATTCACACTCAAGGGAGGAGATTATACAGTGTATGTCCATCAAGGGAGTAGAATAATGGGGACCAGCTTAGTATTCTTCCTAACATAGTAACTCTCCTTTCTCTGGGCAGTATAGCTTAGTGGAGTGGTTCTTTTTTCACTGTAGAATAGACTCATCTTAAAGACTTTTCCAAGTACAGATTTTCAGACTCAATCCTTAGAATTCAGATCCAGCATATAAAGCAGAACAGAGGCATTTCTATTTTCAAGCCCCATAGGTGATTCTGATGAGCAGACAGGTGGCAAACCACTTGAGCTTCTGTTCAAGTTCTGAAATCTGACCCACATGTATCTGAATCCTGATTTTGACCCCATAATTCACTAGCTTCATGACCTGGAAAGTTTCACTTGATGACCCTAAGCCTTGGTTGCCTTATCTGTGAAATGCGGATGATAAAAAGGATACTTTAGTCATTGCTTCTCACACATGATTGACTAAACATATGCATGGAACATGGTTAGCATATGCCTGGCACATTGTAGGTGTATAAATAATGTAGCTGTTATTATCTGATTCTATGGCTGACACACCTTCCTTCTGACAGTGAAAAGCTTGGAAGCCTTGTATTAGATATCTATTCTGTTTCTTTAGGTAACTCTGTAGACTGCTGATCTTTGATATTGCAGGTTGTTTTAGAGTTATACAGCTTTACTCACAGAAGGTAATCTCCTATGTAAGTCCTAGATGTAGAGGCAGAGAGTAGGCAATTCATGTTTGTCTTTAAGCCACGTGTGCAGTGAGATAGTCCATTGCAATGGCATTGCCAACATCTGCTAGCCCAGAAGCATCAAAGGCAAGGCTGAACATCTCTAGTTGTTTTCACCTGTATGTTTCTAACATATGGACTTGAGTTCTTATTTTTATCACAGTCTAGTTATCAGGGTATTGATTATTTGTGTGGACAGTGGAATAAATTTTCTCCCAACATACTAATTAATTTTTTTCTTTTGTCACTGTCTCCAGGTCAGGTCAAAAGAAAAAATGGCCTGATTTATCAGCAACATAAAATCTTGCTGTACTGAAATCGTCCAAAGAGCTACTGCTCTCAGATCAATATTCTGCTCAGATGTAAGGCAAACGCTCTTCATCCTGTGAAAGTCAATTTTCAAATACTTAACAAAGTATAAATTCCTTCCAAAGGCATTGCATAACAGTGTCATTCCGTTGCGTGGGTACTCAGTAAATACTTACTGACTGACAGAGTTTTTGACTCTGTGATGAAGCCCATACTAAAAAAACAATTAAAATCTGTTTCAATATTTCAGAGTTCCTTCTTGGCTAGACCTCATGTAGGAATCACTTTACAGGTGCTGTAAGTGTGAGAGGTAAATCAGCAGAGTGGAAAGTACCATACTAGATGCCAATTATCTGAGACCTAGGTTCTAGTTTTAGCTTAGCTACCTCCTAGCTGCATCCAATAAGGGAAAGTTTCTGACTCCTCAGAACTTTGGTTTCTATAATATGCTTCCCACCTGACTGGTTCAGAAGATGGTGAAATTTAAACGATAGCAAGTTTGCAAAGTTATCTGTGGATTGTAAGATACTATATCTCAGTATCTGCACTAAGGTTCTACTGATGAAGATGATGGAAGAGGACCACAGCAATCATGATGATTTTAGTGTGCTTTCAATAAATAGTATAAATGCCCTATGGCTGGTTTTCCCTGGCAAGCCAAAAGGATGGCAGAGGCAGCCGAGATTATTTCAATCATGCACACCACACATAAAGATATGCTCTTGTTCAACCGTGCTTGAGTCTAAAAATGGGAATTTGCCGTCCTATGGGAAGGGCTGGTAGGGGGTACAAGTGGGGCTGGTAGAACCCTTGATGCACCTCTCCAGTGGCAGAGAGAATGCTATGGGCTTCATCAAATTTTCTTTTCTTCCTTACAACACAGGAAGACAAAGCTATCCTGAATGCCCTGCCCCTCCTCCCTTGCTCTAAAAGGGACCATGTGACTGAACTCTGAGTAATAAAATATATGTGGAAGTGATGTGCACGGCTTCAGTTTCTGGCTTCTAAAACCCTCTGTGCAATCTTCCATGCTCTCATTCTTCACCATCTCTATCTCCTTGTGACTAGAAGTAGAGGACTCTGACATGGCAGAGCTACAAGTTACCACTAAGAGAGGAGCTGCCCACAAGGAACAAACCAGGATTTGTGTTGAGAGAAAGATAAATATTTGTTATGTTGAGACACTTAGATTTTTAGATTATTTATTATACCAACTACCATTCATTACTCTGATTAATATAAATCCTCAAACTTCAGAGTCTGTGCTATATTGTTGTTACCCTATCTTTGACAACAATTCAGACTGATGCATTGTTAATATTTTCCACATAGAAACTCCAAGGTTAATTGAGCTTCTGGAAAATATAGTTCGTATTGTCTCTTCGTGTGTTCAATCAGGTCACATCCTCCGAAAACAGAAAATCATAGGACTCCAGGCATGAACATTTATAGCCACCTAGTCATTTATTCCACCTCCAAACACACACATCTTGATTAGGGGCTGAAGTTGCCACTGTAAGACCAAGGTCAGGAATAAGACTGCTTAAGAAATGGTATAAGAGAACTTCCGTTCAGATACTAAGATTCATAACTGATGTCTACTCAGTTTGCAGAGAGGTCAGTTCCGTCTGTTGTGTGACCTTGAACAAATCTGTGAAGTTCTCTGAGCCTCAGTTACTCATTTTTAAAATGAGTACACTATTCCATTCACATGTGGTTGTGAGGGATAAATGTATATGGAGATAGAAAATTACAAATTTCCATATAAATGCAAAATATTTTAATTATTAACCAGTAGTTGCCCTTATGGAATACAATGTAAATTTGTTTATTTAGATCCATGGTCAAGAGTAGTTTTAATCCTGTATTTGATGTAGACACCAAATCATATAATGAATCATCTCATTTTGTTCATGGAAATTTGCACAAATCAACCTAGAATAAAATATCCCAAAGCAAGCAAATAAATTTACCACAAAGTAAGGAAATTGTAGAATACAGTGGCTATAAACACAGAGTCTGAATTCGGAATGCTTCGGTTTACTCTCCAGTATCACTTGTTATTTGCTGTGTGAAGTCAGACAAGTTATTTTACCTCTGTGTGCCATGGTTTCCTCATATGCAAAGTTCATACAGTGGTCCCCATCTCATACGGTTGTTGTGAGGATTAAGTTGGTTGAAATGAGTCAATTGTTGAGAATATCTTTGAGCATGCATTAAATATGTATCACAGAACTGCATAGCATATGTTATATTTGGGTAGGGTTTACTCTTCTCCATCTACCCTCCAAATTCTGGACTAAAAATGGCCTTCCATATTGCTAGGTGCAAAACTTGCTGTACCTATTGTAACATGAGTAGTTGCTCCTTACCTCACTGTTTAATTTTCATCAACGTTATAGGAGGCACAATTCAATACAGACCTTCCAATCATGCCATAATTTTCATTGACCTCTAAAATGTATCCTAATAGGGGACCTTCAAGATGGCGGAGGAGTAAGACGTGGAGATCACCTTCCTCCCCACAAATACATCAAAATTACATCTACATGTGGAACAACTCCTACAAAACACCTACTGAATACTGACAGAAGACCTCAGACTTCCCAAAAGGCAAAAAAATCCCCACGTGCCTGGGTAGGGCAAAAGAAAAAAGAAAAAACAAAGATAAAAGAATAGGGATGGGACCTGCACCTCTGGGAGGGAGCTGTGAAGGAGGAAAAGTTTCCACACACTAGGAAGCCCCTTCACTGGCAGAGATGGGGGGTGGTTGGGGGGCAGGTTTCAGAGCCACGGAGGATTGCACAGCAACAGGGATGCAGAGGGCAAAGTGGGGAGATTCCCGCACAGGGAATCGGTGCCAAAAAGCACTCACCAGTCCAAGAGGCTTGTCTGCTCAACTGCTGGGGTGAGTGGGGACTGGGAGCTGAGGCTCCAGCTTCGGAAGTCAGATCCCAGGGAGAGGACTGGGGTTGGCTGCGTGAACACAGCCTGAAGGGGGCTAGTGCGCAACAGCTAGCCGGGAGGGAGTCCGGGAAAAAGTCTGGAGCTGCCGAAGAGGCAAGAGACTTTTTCTTGCCTCTTTGTTTCCTGGTGCACTAGGAGAGGAGATTAGCAGCACCACTTAAAGGCACTCCAGAGATGGGCGTGAGCCACGGCTATCAGCGTGGACCCCAGAGACGGGCATGGGATGCTAAGGCTGCTGCTGCCACCACCAAGAAGCCTGTAAGCAAGCACGGGTCACTCTCCACACCTCCCCTCCTGGGAGCCTGTGCAGCCTGCCACTGCCAGGGTCCCGTGATCCAGGGACAACTTCCCAGGGAGAACACATGGCACGCCTCAGGCTGGTGCAACGTCAGGCTGGCTTCTGCTGCCACAGGCTCCCCCCGCATATGTACCCCTCCCGCCCCCCGGCCAGAGTGACCCAGAGCCGCCGAATCGACTGCTCCTTTAACCCTGTCACGTCTGAGCAAAGAACAGACGCCCTCAGGCGACCTACATGCAGAGGTGGGTCCAAATCCAAAGCTGAACCCTGAGAGCTGTGCGAACAAAGAAGAGAAAGGGAAATTTCTCCCAGCAGCCACAGGAGCAGAGGATTAAACCTCCACAATCAACTTGATGTACCCTGCATCTGGGGAATACCTGAACAGACAATGAATCATCCCAAATTGAGAAGGTGCACTTTGGGAGCAGCGATATATATATATTTTTCCCTTTTTCTCTTTTTGTGAGTGTGTATGTGTATGTGTCTCTGCGTGATTTTGTTTGTATAGCTTTGCTTTTACCATTGGTCCTAGGGTTCTCTCTGTCCGTTTTTGTTTTGTTTTGTTTTTTACTTAAAGAGTTTTTTTTCTTAAAAATTATTTTTATTTTATAATTTTATTTTATCTCCTTTCTCCCTTCCTTCTTTCCTTCTTTCATTCTCCTTCCTTCCTTCCTTCCTTCCTTCCTTCCTTCCTTCCTCCCTCCCTCCCTCTCTTCCTTCCTCCCTCCCTCCCTCCCTCCCTCTCTATCTCTCTCTCTCTCTTTCTTTCTTTCTTTCTTTCTTTCTTTCTTTCTTTCTTTCTTTCTTTCTTTCTTTCTTTCTTTCTTTCTTTCTTTCTTTCTTATTTTTTCTCGCTTTTATTCTGAGCTGTGTGGATGACAGGCTCTTTGTGCTCCAGCCAGGCATCAGGGATGTGCCTCTGTGGTGGGAGAGCCAAGTTGAGGACACTGGTCCACAAGAGACCTCCCAGCTCCATGTAATATCAAACAGTGAAAATCTCCCAGAGATCGCCATCTCAATGCCAAGACACAGCTTCACTCAATGCCCAGCAAGCTTCAGTGATGGACACCCTATGCAAAACAACAAGCAAGACAGGAACACAACACCATCCATTAGCAGAGAGGATGCCTAAAATCATAATAAGGCTACAGACACCCCAAAACACACCACCAGACGTGGACCTACCCACCCGAAAGACAAGATCCAGCATCATCCACCAGAACACAGGAACTAGTCCCCTCCACCAGGAAGCCTACACAACCCACTGAAGCAACCTTAGCCACTGGGAACAGACACCAAAAACAACAGGAACTACGAATGTGCAGCCTGCGAAAAGTAGACCCCAAACACAGTAAGTTAAGCAAAATGAGAAGACAGAAAAGAACACAGCAGATGAAGAGCAAGGCAAAAACCCACCAGACTTAACAAATGAAGAGGAAATAGGCAGTCTACCTGAAAAATAATTCAGAATAATGATAGTAAAGATGATACAAAAATCTTGGAAATAGAATAGAGAAAATACAAGAAACTTTTAACAAGGACCTAAAAGAACTAAAGAACAAACAAACAGTGATAAACAAAATAATAAATGAAATTAAAAATTATCTAGAAGAGATCAATAGCAGAATAACTGAGGCAAAAGAACAGATAACTGACCTGGAAGATAAAATAGTGGAAATAACTACTGCAGAGCAGAATAAAGAAAAAAGAATGAAAGAACTGAGGAGAGTCTCAGAGACCTCTGGGACAACATTAAATACACCAACATTCGAATTATAGGGGTCCCAGAAGAAGAAGAGAAAAATAAAGGGACTGAGAAAATATTTGAAGAGATTATAGTTGAAAACTTCCCCAATATGGGAAAGGAAATAGTTAATCAAGTCCAGGAAGAACAGAGAGTCCCATACAGGATAAATCCAAGAGAAATACGCCAATACATATATTAATCAAACTATAAAAAATTAAATACAAGGAAAAAATATTAAAAGCAGCAAGAGAAAAATAACACACAAGGGAATCCCCATAAGGTAAGGGAATCCCCATAAGGTTAACAGCTGATCTTTCAGCAGAAACTCTGCAAGCCAGAAGGGAGTGGCAGGACATATTTAAAGTGATGAAGGAGAAAAACCTACAACCAAGATTACCCGCAAGAATCTCATTCAGATTTGATGGAGAAATTAAAACCTTTACAGACAAGGAAAAGCTAAGAGAATTCAGCACCACCAAACCAGCTTTCCAACAAATGCTAAAGGAACTTCTCTAGGCAGGAAACACAAGAGAAGGAAAAGACCTACAATAACAAACCCAAAGCAATTAAGAAAATGGTATTAGGAACATTCATATCGATAATTACCTTAAATGTAAATGGATTAAATGCTCCAACCAAGAGACATAGACTGGCAGAATGGATACAAAAACAAGACCCATATATATGCTGTCTACAACAGACCCACTTCAGACCTAAGGACACATACAGACTGAAAGTAAGGGGATGGAAAGAGATATTCCATGCAAATGGAAATCAAAAGAAAGCTGGAGTAGCAATTCTCATGTCAGACAAAATAGACTTTAAAATAAAGATTATTACAAGAGACAAAGAAGGATATTACAAAATGATCAAGGGATCGATCCAAGAGGAAGTTATAACAATTGTAAATATCTATGCACCCAACATAGGAGCACCTCAATACATAAGGCAAATACTAACAGCCATAAAAGGGGAAATCGACAGTAACACAATCATAGCAGGGGAATTTAACACCCCACTTTCACCAATGGGCAGATCATCCAAAATGAAAATAAATATGGAAACACAAGCTTTAAATGAAACATTAAACAAGATGGACTTAATTGATATTTATAGGATATTCCATCCAATAACAACAGAATACATGTTCTTCTCAAGTGCTCATGGAACATTCTCCAGGATAGATCATACCTTGGGTCACAAATCAAGCCTTGGTAAATTTAAGAAAATTGAAATCATACCAAGTATCTTTTCCAACCACAAAGCTACGACACTAGATATCAATTACAGGAAAAAATCTGTAAGAAATACAAACAAATGGAGGCTAAACAACACACTACTTAATAACCAAGAGATCACTGAAGATATCAAAGAGGAAATCAAAAAATACCTAGAAAAAAAGACAATGAAAACACGATGACCCAAAACCTATGGGATGCAGCAAAAGTAGTTCTAAGAGGGAAGTTTATAGCAGTACAATCCTACCTTAAGAAACAAGAAACATCTCAAAAGAAAGAAGAGCAAAAAAACTCCAAAATTACCAGAAGGAAAGACATCATAAAGATCAGATCAGAAATAAATGAAAAGGAAATGAAGGAAGCGATAGCAAAGATCAATAAAACTAAAAGCTGGTTTTTTGAGAAGATAAACAAAATTGACAAACCATTAACCAGACTCATCAGGAAAAAAAGGGAGAAGACTCAAATCAATAGAATTCGAAATGAAAAAGGAGAAGTAACAACTGACATTGCAGAAATACAAAGGATCATGAGAGATTACTACAGGCAACTATATGCCAATAAAATGGACAACCTGGAAGAAATGGACAAATTCTTAGAAATGTGCAACCTTCCGAGATTGAACCAGGAACAAATAGAAAATATGAACAGGCCAGTCAAAAGCACTGAAATTGAAACTGTTATTTAAAATCTTATAACAAACAAAAGCCCAGGACCAGATGGCTTCACAGGCGAATTCTATCAAACATTTAGAGAAGAGCTAACACCTATCTTTCTCAAACTCCTCCAAAATATAGCAGAGGAAGGAGCACTCCTAAACGCATTCTATGAGGCCACCATCACCCTGTTACCAAAGCCAGACAAAGATGTTACAAAGAACGAAAATGACAGGCCAATATCACTGATGAACATAGATGGAAAAATCCTCAACAAAATAGTAGCAAACAGAATCCAACAGCATATTAAAAGGATCATACACCATGATCAAGTGGGGTTTATCCCAGGAATGCAAGGATCTTTTAATATATGCAAATCAATCAATGTGATACAGCAATCAGAGAAGGAAAAGAAATAAAAGGAATCCAAATCGGAGAAGAAGTAAAGCTGTCACTGTTTGCAGATGACATGATACTATATATAGAGAATCCTAAAGATGCTACCAGAAAACTACTAGAGCTAATCAATGAATTTGGTAAAGTAGCAGGATACAAAATTAATGCACAGAAATCTCTAGTATTGGCCTCCGTGGTGGTACAGTGGTTGAGAGTCCGCCTGCCGATGCAGGGGATATGGGTTTGTGCCTTGGTCCGGAAAGATCACACATGCCATGCAACGGCTGGGCCCGTGAGCCATGGCAACTGAGCCTGCGCGTCTGGAGCCTGTGCTCCGCAAAGGGAGAGGCCACAACAGTGAGAGTCCTGTGTACCACCAAAAAAAAAAAAAAAAGAGAAATCTCTAGGATTCCTATACACTAATGATGAAAAATCTGAAAGTGAAATTAAGAAAACACTCCCATTTACCACTCTACTACCCAAAGCAATCTACAGATTCAATGCAATCCCCATCAAATTACCACTGGCATTTTTCACAGAAGTAGAACAAAAAATTTCACAATTTGTATGGATACACAAACGACCCCAAATAGCCAAGGCAATTTTGAGAAAGAAAAATGGAGCTGGAGGATTCAGGCTTCCTGACTTCAGACTATACTACAAAGCTACGGTAATCAAGACAGTATGGTACCGGCAGTAAAACAGAAATATAGATCAATGGAACAGGATAGAAAGCCCAGAGATAAACACATGCACATATGGTCACCTTATCTTTGATAAAGGAGGCAAGAATATACAGTGGAGAAAAGACAGCCTCTTCAATAAGTGGTGCTGGGAAAACTGGACAGGTACAGGTAAAAGTATGAAATTAGAACACTCCCTGACACCATACACAAAAATAAAATGGATGAAAGACCTAAATGTAAGGGCAGACACTATCAAACTCTTAGAGGAAAGAATAGGCAGAACACTTTATGACATAAGTCACAGCAAGATCCTTTTTGACCCACCTCCTAGAGAAATGGAAACAAAACCAAAAATAAACAAATGGGACCTAATGTATTTTAAAAGCTTTTGTACAGCAAAGGAAATTATAAACAAGACGAAAAGACAATCCTCAGAATTGGAGAAAATATTTGCACATGAAGCAACTGACAAAGGATTAATCTCCACAATTTACAAGCAGCTCATGCAGCTCAATTTCAAAAAAACAAACAACCCAATGCAAAAATGGGCAGAATACCCAAATAGACATTTCTCCAAAGATATACAGATTGCCAACAAACACATGAAAGAATGCTCAACATCATTAATCATTAGAGAAATGCAAATCAAAACTACAATGAGATATCATCTCACACTGGTCAGAATGGCCATCATCAAAAAATCTAGGAACCTAGGGGTAAGATGGGAATAAAGACACAGACCTACTAGAGAATGCACTTGAGGATATGGGGAGGGGGGAGGGTAAGCTGTGACAAAGTGAGAGAGTGGCATGGACATATATACACTACCAAATGTAAAATAGCTAGCTAGTGGGAAGCAGCTGCATAGCACAGGGAGACCAGGTCGGTGCTTTATGACCACCTAGTGGGGTGGAATAGGGAGGATGGGAGGGAGACGCAAGAGGGAGGAGATATTGGGAATATACCCTGAGAAAACCATAATTTAAAAAGAGTCATGTGCCAAAATGTTCATTGCAGCTCTATTTACAATAGCCAGGAGATGGAAGCAACCTAAGTGGCCATCATTGGATGAATGGATAAAGAGGATGTGGCACATATATGCATATACACACACACACACACACACACACAATGGAATATTACTCGACATATGTATATGTATAACTGATTCACTTTGTTATAAAGCAGAAACTAACACACCGTTGTAAAGCAATCATACTCCAATAAAGATGTTAAATAATAAAAATAAATAAAAAATAAATAAATTGGAAATAGAAATTTAAAATGAAAATACAGTTTTATTTTGAAGTTGTGTAGGTCCTAATTGCAAATGTACCCTGATAATATATCTGCTATATTTTTATGGTATTTATTTATTGAAATAAATTAGACCCATTATTTTGAATATTTAGAAGATTGAAAATAATTATTTTATTTTACTTTTCCAAAGGTGTGAAATAATTGGTTTTAGCTGTAGTGTATACTTGAAAGGCATGAATATTTCCTATATTTCCACATCTATTTGCGATGGATTGTTTTCTTCCAGTTCTGTTTTTGTATCATTTATATATAGCACTGTATATATTTAAGTTGTACAGAATAATGATTTGCCTTACATACTGAAATGATTGTCACAATAAGTTTATTGAACTTCCACTATTTCATATAGGTACAAAAGTAAAGAAATAGAAATTTTGTGTGTGATGAGAACACTTAGGTTTTACTCTTAACAGTTTCCATATATTACAACACTGTTAATTATATATTTAATGTTGTACCTTATGATCATAGTACTTATTATAACTGGATGTTTGTGCCTTTTGACTTCCTTCATCCACTTCCCCCTCCCCTGACATCCTGTCTCTCATAACTGCAAATCCGATCTCTTTTTCTATGAGTTTGTTTGTTTGTTTTTGAAGTATAGTTGACCTATAACACTATGTTAGTTCTTGTTACACAACAGAGTGATTTTTTTCCGTACACATTTCAAAATTATCAGCACAATGTCTAGTTACAATACGTCACCATAGAAATAAATTACTTAGTTATTGACTATATTTCCCACACTGTACATTCATACCCATGACTCATCTATTTTGCAGCAGGAAGTTTGTACCTCTTAATGTCCCTCACCTATTTCTTTCCTCCCCCTCGCCTTCTCTAGTACCTACCTGTTTGTTCCTGTATATAAAATTCTTTCTGTTTTATTTGTTCATTTGTATTGATTTTAAGATTACATATACAAGTTAAATCACACGGTATTTGTCTTTCTCTGTCTCACATATTTCACTTATCATAATACCCTCTAGTTTCATCCATGTTGTCACAAATGGCAAAATTTCATTCTTTTCATGGCTGAATAATATTCCATTCTGTATATACATATATATGGTATGTGTGTGTATATACATATATATATACCATATCTTCTTTATCCATTAATCTATTGACGGGCACTTGGGTTGCTTCCATACCTTACCTGTTGTAAATAATTTTTCAGTAAACATAGGAGGGCATATATCTTTCTGAATTAATGTTTTTGTTTTCTTTGGATAAGTACCAAGGAGTAGAATTGCAGGATCATAAGGTAGTTCTATTTTTAATTTTTTTGAGGAATCTACATACTTCTTTCTATAGTGGCTGCACCAAATTTCCTACCCACCAACAGTGCAAGAGTGTTTCATTTTCTCCACATCCTCACCAGCACTTGTTTTTTGTTGCCTTTTTGAGGATAGCCATTCTGACAGGTTTGATGTAGTATCTCATTGTGGTTTTGATTTGCATTTCCCTGATGATTAGTGATGTTGAGCATATTTTCATGTGTCTTTGGCCATCTGTATGTTTTCTTTAGAAAAATGTCTATTCAGATCCTCTGCCCATTTTTAATTGGGTCATTTGCTTTTTGATGCTGAGTTGTATGAGTTATTTGTATATTTTTTATATTAATCCCTTATGAGATGTATCATTTGCAAATATTTCTTCCATTCAGTAGGTGGCCTTTTTCTTTTGTTGATAGTTTCCTTCACTGTGCAAAAGCTTTTTGGTTTGATGTAGTTTCATTTACTTAGTTTTGCTTTAGTTTCTCTTGCCTGAGGATAATAGCCAAAATAATGTTAAGATCAATATCAAAAAGAGTACTGCTTATGTTTTCTTCTACAAGTTTAATGGTTTCAGATCTTACTTAAGTCTTTAATCCAATTTGAATTTATTTTTGTGCATGGTGTGAGAGAGTAGTCAAGTTTGATTCTTTTGCATGCAGCTGTCTTGTTTTCTCAATACCATTTATTGCAGAGCCTGTCTTTTCCCCACTGTATAATCTTGCTTCCTTCATTGTAGATTAATAGCTCACATAAGTGTGGGTTCATTTCTGGGCTCTCTATTCTGTTCCATTGATCTATGTGTCTGTTTTTGTGCCAGTACCATACTGTTTCAATGGCTGTAGCTTTGTAGTATAGTTTGTAATCAGGAAATGTGATACCTCCAGATTTGTTCTTCTTTCTCAAAATTGGCTATTCAGAGTCTTTTTTGTACCCATACAAATTTTAAAATCATTTGTTCTAGTTCTGTAAAAATTGCCATTGGTATTTCAATTGGGATTGCATTGAATCTGTAGACTGCCTTAGGTAGTATGATCATTTTAACAATATTAATTCTTCCAATTCATGAACATGGTATATCTTTCCATCATTTTGTTTCATCTTCAATTTCTTTCATCTGTAACTTAATAGTTTTCCAAGTACAAGTATTTTACTTCCTTAGTTAAATTTATTCCATAGTATTTTATTCTTTTTGATGCAATTGTAATGGGATTGTTTTCTTAATTTCTCTTTCTGATAGTTCATTTTTAGTGTACACAAATGCAACAGATTTCTGTATATTAATTTTGGATTCTGCACTGTACCAAATACAATGATGAGTTCTACTAGTCTTTTGGTGGCATATTTAGGATTTTCTGTATATAGTATAATGTCATCTGCAAACAGTGATAGTTTTACTTCTTCCTTTCCAGTTTGGATTCCTTTTATTTCTTTTTCTTGTCTGATTGTTCTGTCTAGAACTTCCAATACTATGTTGAATAAAAGTGGTGAGAGTGGGCATACTTGTCTTGTTCCTAATCTTAGAGGAAATGTTTTCAGCTTTTCACCCTTGAATATAATGTTGGCTATGGGCTTATCATATACAGCCTTTAATATGTTGAGGTATGTTCCCTCTATACCCACTTTGTTAACAGTTTTTATCACAAATGGATGTTGTATTTTGTCAAATACTTTTTCTGCATTTATTGAAATTGCTGTATGAATTTTATCCTTCATTTTGTTAGTGTACTATATTGATTGATTTACAGTTATTGAATCATCTTTACATCCCTGAAATAAATCCCACTTGATCATGGTGTATGATACTTTTAATGTATTGTTTAATTAATTTTGCTAATATTTTGTTGAGGATTTTTTCATCTATGTTCATCATGATAATTGGCCTATAATGTTTTTATTGTTGTGTCATTTTCTGGTTTGGGTATCAGTGTGATGCTTGCCTTGTAGAATGAGTTTGGAATTGCTCCCTCCTCTTCAATTATTTTGGAATAGTTTGAGGAAAATTGGTGTTAACTCTTCTTTAAAAGTTTGGTAGAATTCACTTGTGAAGCCATCTAGTCCTGGACTTTTGTTTATTGGGAATTTTGGGGGGTTTTGGGGGGGGTTTACTGATTCAATTTCATTACTGGTAATTGGTCTGTTCGTATTTTCTATTTCTTCCTGGGTCTTGGGACATTGTACACCTCTAGGAAATTGTCCATTTCTCCTGGTTGTCCATTTTATTAGATATAATTGTTTCTAGTAATCTCTTATGATCCTTTGTATTTCTGTGGTATCCTTTGTAACTTCTCTTTTTTCATTTCTGATTTTATTGGTTTGGACCCTCTCTCTTTGTTTCTTGATGCATCTGGCTAATAGTTTATCCATTTTGTTTACCTTTTAAAAGAACCAGCTCTTTGTTTTATTGATCTTTTCTATTGTTTTTTTAGTCTCCATTTATTTCTGCTCTGATCTTTATAATTTCTTTCCTTCTACTAATACTAAGTTTGGGTTTTGTTTGTTCTTTTCCTAGTTGCTTTAGGTGTAAGATTAGTTTGTTTATTTGAGATTTCTCTTTTTTCATAAGGTAGACTTATATTGTTATGACCTTCCCTCTTAGAATTGCTTTTGCTGCATCCCACAGATTTTGGATTATTGTGTTTCATTTTTATTTGTCTCCAGGTATCTTTTTGATTTCTTCAGCAATTCCTTGGTTGTTTAGTAGCATATTGTTTAGCCTCCACATGTTTGTGTTTTTGTGTTTTTTTTTCCTTAAAGTTGATTTCTAATCTCATAGCATTTGGTCAGAAAAGATGCTTGATATAATTTGAAATTTCTTAAATTTACTGAGACTTGTTTTGTGTCCTAACATGTGATCTTTCTTGGAGAATGTTCCATGTGCCCTTGAAAAGAATGTGTATTCTGCTGCTTTGGGTGGAATGTCCTATATATACCTATTAAGTTTATTTGGTCTAATGTGTCATTTAAGGCCAGTGTTTCCTTGTTGACTTTCTGTCTGAGTGATCTGTCCATGGATGTAAGAGGGTTGTTAAAATCCCCTACTATAGGGGCTTCCCTGGTGGCGCAGTGGTTGCGCGTCCGCCTGCCAATGCAGGGGAACCGGGTTCGTGCCCCGGTCTGGGAGGATCCCACGTGCCGCGGAGCAGCTGGGCCCGTGAGCCATGGCTGCTGAGCCTGCGCGTCCAGAGCCTGCGCGTCCGGAGCCTGTGCTCTGCAATGGGAGAGGCCGCGGCAGAGGGAGGCCCGCATACCACCAAAAAAAAAAAAAAAAAAAAAAAAATCCCCTACTATTATGGTTTTCCTGTCACTTTCTTCCATTATGTCCATTAATAATTTGTCTTATGTATTTAGGTGCTCCTATATTGGGAGCAGTTGTATTTACACTTGTTATATCTTCTTCTCGGATTGATCCCTTGATTATTATGTTATGTCCTCCTTTGTCTTGTGTTACAATCTTTTTTAAAAATTCTATTTTGTCTGATATAAGTATTGGTATTCTGACTTTCTTTTTATTTTCATTTGCATGAAAATAAAATACCCTTTTCTGTCCCCTCACTTTCAGCCTGTTTGTGTCTTTAGATGTGAAGTGCTATCTTGAAAATATTGTTAGATTATAAAAACATGTTTATAATCGTGTTTAATAAAATTCAAATCATAATTGAGCTGTATTCTAATTTTATAAAAATTCAAGAGTGAAACCCCTTGTTATACTCTGTACCATTTTATTTTGCAAATTTTCTTGGCAAAATATTTTACGGCACTATAGGCAGTTCCACACTTCACATTAGAATTTTGCAACTTGATCACTGAACAAATTATTTTTGCTGACACATAAAATGAATCCATCATATTTTTAAAGAACATGTCCTATAGGCATATTTTGTCAGATCCCTGCTGCTCATCTTCCCAATGCCTGCCTTTCCCAGGGATGTCTCTGTGTCTGCTAAGGAGCAGAGAATCTTCCTCTCCCCATGAGATCTAATAAGGGCAGAAATTTTTGTTTGCTTTGTTATTCACAGAAACTAGAATGTCAGGGAAATAACGGAAACTGGTTCAATATTTGTTAACTGAACCAATTAATTAATGAACTAATTAGTTAATAGCTAATGAGTTCATAATGCCTATTTATTTTTATATAAACTGATCTCTTTGACAGATTTGCACTGCAGAGGGCTTTGCATATGTTCTCAAACCAGCAGCTACTCAGAAGTTTCATGAAATTTCAAATATTTGCAGTCTCATTTTGAAAGTTTGCATTACATTATTTTACGTGAACAGTTCAAAACAAAGTGTTTGACAGAAAACAAAAACTACTGATATGATGGAGATTGTTGGGATGTACAGTTATTTGGCAGAAATACACCTTTGTGTGAAATGGGGAAGAATGTTTGAGAGAGGATTATTGAGCAGCCAATCTTTGGTGAATATTTTGTTCTGTGAGAACTTTTGCGTCCGTATACAGATCTGTAACTGGATATTTTGGTTAATGAATGCTCTGTTAATGTGTCCATGCCTATATACAGCCCTAACTTTCCTGTTACCCAAGATTTATGTATGTATATACATATATATTATATATATATATAGTTACATATACACATGTATATATATATATGCTGTGTATCCAATATCTGTTAGATATATGATATGTATGTATAAAATATACCACTCTGTGACACAGATAATTTGCCTCCTTCCAGTGTATCTAGGCACAGATATCTTCTAAAAATACACAATACCTATGTGCTTCTGGCTTCATGTATGTTTGGATCATTGTACCAGTTCAGCAGCTTTTCTTTTGGTGGGCCTGGAGAGGAAGTGGGAGGGCTGAACATGTAACAGCTGTGCTTTTCTATCTAGTAACTGAAATTTAATAGAAGTATCATGGGAACATTTGAATGATTTGTAGTTGTTTTGTGTACTTATTTATTTAATTTTAAAGAATATATTTTTAAGCAAAGACAATTTACCACAAAATTTAGATGTCTTTTACAAATATCTGTTCTTTTTTTGGATTTTTTTCAGGATTCTCCAATGGTTTCCTTTCTTTTAAAATGAATGTAATTTTAGGTACTCAAAGTGTTTTTAATACCATCACTAACCGTACTTCTGCTGAGCACCTTTCCTTGAGAGTCCAACATCTTAACAGTCACTCAAATATTGTGAAATTCCATTAAAGATAAATATGTCTAAAGGACAGCATTCCCTTGGCAGGCATTTTATCTCTAAACTAGTACCTTCCGATAGAATTTTCTGAAATGGAAAGATGTTCTATAATCTGAACACCCAGTATGGTAGTTTGTGTGGCTTTTGTGCATTTGAAATGTGGCTAGTGAGGCTAAAAAAAAAACAACAACACTGTTTTAAATTTCATTTAATTTTAATTAATACAGATTTAAATCTATGTAGCTACATGTGGCTACATAGAACAGTCTGCTCCAAAACTAAAAGTTTTTTGCAAGTCAGAGAACAGAAAAGATGGCTTTATTTACTTTATGTTTTATTCCTTTATTTGACCTATCATTCAACATCAGTACTTATCATGTACTCACTATTTTCCAGGCATTGCTCTAATTAGAGAGTATTCAATAATAAGATGTATATGCCAGAAAAAGCCTGTAGGGTAAGCAGCACTGTTTCTCATTCCCAAAGACACCCTCAGCATAAATAAAAATACTGGTAGGGGAAAGGCAAGTAACAAAACTTAGACATGAGTGTGTATGTTTGTGTGTTTAAGAAGTGGGTGTATCTATATATGTGTGCATGCTTGAATGTTTTTGAGTCAATGATCAGATTTGCTGGGGCAAAGATTCCAAGAAAGAGATACTTATGTAGGCAATTTATCAGGGAATGTCTTAAGATTGGAGAGAGAACAAATGTTAACTGAAATGCAGTTGCAAAAAATACCTCAACTGATCCTACAGGGAGCTCTGGACTCAGTGGGTGAGTGGGAGGGAGAGTAATGTATTCATTCTATGGTATCATTCTAAATTTTCACTCTGAAATGCTATTAGGTATTATTTCTTACCATATAAAAGATATAGATAACTTTTATATTTCTTTTGGATATGCCAAAACATAGAATCTACTAAAAGGAAGGAACGTCTGAACTAGTCTGAATGGTTATAAGATTAGCCTACAGTAGTATACATAATAATGTTAAACCATTTAGTAAAATTAATTGCTTGACCATTTTGATGGAACTTGTATGTAAAAAAGTATAGATATATAATATCATTATAAATATTATATAACTATAGACAGTATTACTACATCAAGCAGTGTTTATTTTTATTACAAGGAGCAATTTACTTTCACAATAATTTATAGCAGTAGTAGTTTATGTTCTGTATCTTCCTAACATATTTAAAATAAAATTTGAATGATTAAAATAAAAATTATCACACAACTCCTGGAACACAACCAGAGCACAGGGAGTAGCACCTAAACTATACTCATCCTAGAAATTAACAAAATAAATAAGTTATGATTAATAATAATAATAATAATAAAATATCTTTGGTAACAACCACATGTTAGGATCTTATGCCCTTGAAACTCATCTCTTCATTTTTCAAAGACAATTGTCCTATCAGTTGTTTGAAAAATACATATCAAACCTCAAATACCCTGTAGTTTGCTTTAATGAAACATTTTACTGAGGTTTCAATAATCATTATAAGATTCCTGTATCTATTGCAACCTAACATGTGGCAGACTGAGTTATTCAGAAACAAGCAGCAAGTCATTCCTCTCTTCCTAGATAGAGTACTTCTCATTTTTCAAAATCATATCCCAGCACACAGTAATGCAATCACCATGCTGAGACTGTGAGTAATAACCCTCACTACTCAAGTGGCTTCTTTGAACAGCTGCTCTGACACAATTTAAAATCCCATATCCCTCTGAAGGATAACAAATAATGACTATGACTATAGAAACATTTGAAATCTTAATGAGATACCGTATAAAGACATTTACATGGTATCAGCAGTGTGTCAACAAAGAGGGCCCATTTCCTTACATCAGGCATTTATTGTCTTTGAACCTTTTGGGAATATCAAAGATATCATGTGTTCTCTACATACACATTCAAAAGCATCTGAAATTTGAGCATATATCTAGAAATATTCAGCACATTTTTCTATTCAATATATCAATTCAATTCTTCATGCACCAGTGTTTCTGACATAAAGCATTATTATAAAATGATGGAAATCATGAAAATCTACATTATGAATTTCAGACTTATTGAAAGAAATTCTTTTGTAACTAGTTAACATTTCATATGACTATTCAATGCCCAAAATATTAGACCAATTCATTTTTGCAAAAAAATATATAATTCATAGATTAATAGACTGATAAGAATTCAAAAAAAGAGAAGGAAAAGAAAGATAAAAATATTGAGGAATATAAGTTGATGTACAAGAAACTACTTTATACTAGATGATAAATATAATGTAAAACTAGTTTCAGCATTCTACTCGGTTCAGAACAGTTCTCTTTGTTGTTTGGATTTAATCTGTCCACATCATACCTTTGTTTAATAATTCTGAATTATTGCAAACATGCACAATTAGGAGAGAATTGTTTCAATTTTAACCAAAGGACTTGGCATCCTCATCTAACTTAATGTATTGTTGGCAAGATTCATTTTCTTGCAGCTGGATAAAGCTTGCTTCAGGAAAGAGAGTCTGTCTCTCATCATTAAGCCTTCTGTCAGAGGATCACCTGATTGGATCAGGCTTACACAAGATAAAATTCCTTTTATTAACCTAAAGTAAAAAGTAAACTGATTATAGAATGTAATTACAGCTGCAAAGTTCCCTCACTTTTGCCATGGATTCTTGATAAGCTTTGAAATTAACTAGCTTTATTTAGATAGTTCTAAGTTCATCACTCTTGATTTTTTTTCTAAGACACAGTATGTCTTTTCAGTTGCTGATTTCAATACTTTTTCTTTAAAGTTCTCTTGAGTTTCATGTTGTTTTACTTCATTTTTAAAAAATTTTGTGAATTTTTTTACTTCTCTCTTTCATGCCCCATATTGTATCCTTTGTGCTACCTCAAGGTAATTTTTTTCCTCTAAGATAGTTTGATTTTTCTCTTATGATTCTTCTCAGAGGTCAGCTAGTACAAAGTGTATTTCTCTAGTTTGATATATTGTCTCTGAGATTTTGTATGTCTATTTTATACTCTAATTTCACAAAAGTAAAAGGACATTGATTTATTATATATTTTCTAAAAGTGTAATGACAAAATTTTTGGTCACAGTGTTTACACTTCTCTGTAGTAAATTTTTTTTCTGATGAGTATAACCATTTGGATTATTTTTTTCTTCTTCTTTTCTCCATACATCTTATAGATACTATGCTTGATATTTTGCATTTTACTTGTATTTGAATAGTGTAATTACTTCCTGAACCAGCTTTTATCAGGAGGACCAGGGTCATGTTATAGTATAGCAAAGACTTTCTTTATGAAATTAGAGCATCTATTTGAGTATAATCTCTTAGTCTTCACTTCTGCTAGACAACAATGCCTCACTGCAGAAGCTACTTTCTTTAAATGACTTCTCTTTGGAATTGCTCATACATAGTCACCTTCCTGCTGCTTCTTCATGACAAATGAGGTTGGAAAGAGGAAACTCTGCCACAGCCATAATATACTACCCTGTTTTAAATAAGCAATTTTGGTTTTGAATCTGAAACTGCATCACTTAATTTGGAGAATTTGCCTCAATCATAGTAGTGAAGTTTTCAGCCATGGGTACCTTCTGTTGACATCTTTCCAAACCATTATCGAAAGTTGCCTCCATTTAACAGACTTACCCCATATAATATAGTGTCAGGATACATAACTTTCCTATTATTGTTGCAAATACAGATTGCATTTCATATTTTTGTCCTTCTTGATTCTGAGAGATTTCTGAAAGGACAATGAAAAAGTCACATGCCCCTTGCAATTTTTAAATTATAGTTCTATTCTAGAATTCCAGGTTTACCTATGATACTGTCTTAATCTATTCAGTATTTCCATCCTTCTTTATTCTTGCTAAAGAAGATCCTATATATTAGTTTTGTTTTGTATTATATTTATTGATGGTTGTTAGATAGCTGCCTTGGTCATCATAGAGCTCAAAATGAAATCTTAATTTTTTTCTCAGTTTTGAGTTAAAGTTTATCTAATTTTCTAGGTTTTTAGTTATTTTTCCTCAGCATTTCCTCAGATATTCTTTGCAGCTGGTTAAAAAAATCTGATATTTCAATTTTGTAAAACACTAATTTTATTTCTTCTGCAAATGATCTGTTTTTCTCTTTTATAAGTTAAAACAAACAAAAAACAACCAACAAAAAAACAAAACTTGATTAGTTTTTTTTTTGAAGTTTCCATAGAGTGGATGTAGGTACAGATATATTTTATTTACCTTTTTAGCATAGCATAATATAAAAACATAACTTTTTTTCTTCAATTATCAAGCTATCACATTGATAATATCTTCAAATATTGCCACTCTGATATTCCTTCCACTTTCTTTTGAAACTTAAATGTCTATTTCAGAGTCTCTACATTGATCTTCTTAACATTATGCCAGTGCCAACATCTTAACACTTCGGTGCATTAGTGGCAAATTCCTCAGAATTGTCTGAAAAGTTGCTAAGATTTTCCTCATTTGTGTCTTATCTAATTTATGCTATCTGTTGTGCTTCTATTTCGGGGAATACACACACACACACATTTATTTATTTATTTCCAAATTTTTCAATTCTTTTTTCCATAGTCACAAACTATCTCATTCTTCATTTCATAATACCTTTTTCTTTAAAATTTTTTATATAACTACTTGAGTATCACAAACATGCAGAATTTAATCTCTTCATTAAACCATTTTATAAAATCATTTTCATCTAGATTTAATTTACATACTAATTGTATATTTGTTTTTATTGTTAGCATTTATTTTTCTTTCACATTTTAGAATTTGGTATGTTTTATTATTTGGAAAAGGAATTTTCTTTTCTAATATATTTATAATTTGTCTTTGTCTTTGTTTCATTTTGTATTATATTTATTGATGGTTAATATCAATATCGCCTAGCCAGCAGTTTATTCCCTGGCCTACTAGTCTTTAAGATTTGAGACTTATGATGAAATATCATAGCCTTATAAAATTGATAAAATATTGGGTTTTTAATTCTATGGTGGTTTGGGGAAGCCAAATTTAAACACAGTTACCATAATTTTTTTTTCAGTTATGAAGCTGTACATGTTTCTTTAACTGTAGCTTTAGGACTATGGTTGCCAGATAAAATGAAGATTGTCCAGGTAAATTTGAATTAAGATAAACTGGATAATATTTTAGTATAAATATGCCCCATTATATTTGGTGTTTCTGTTTACTAAATATGACAATACTATTGAAGTAGTGGTTGTTCAGTAGTATTGCTAGACTCATTTGCTGAGATAGGGAGCTTAACAGACAATTCTTATAGTCAAATAGTGATCCTGACTCTTCTTCCCACACATGTTGGCCCTTATCATGTCAGAGCCAAATGCTTGATCATCTCTGTATATTTATGGATCAAGAGCCCATGGTTTCAACACTGTATTCATTTTTTCCACTTCTTTTTTTCCACCCTGGCCATGTCTTTTCAATTATCTATACTTATAATGTTTCATTATATATTTAGAGCTAAGAAAGGGCATTGTGACATGAATATACTGTATCATCTTGATCAGAAATCCATCATCCTTTTAAGAATTAGACTGAAATACAATGAAAAGAAAGCATCACAATATTTTTCAGGGTATCCAGTTATCTAATAAATAAATGTCACATCCCACAAAATATATTCTGCACATATATGCAGATAAAGATAATCATAATTCCACAATCAAATCTAAAATCAGTCTGATATATTATTGAAATTCAAGTGTTAATATTTCTATAGAATCACAAGCCCAGTAAATATTTGAGAAAATTTGGTGTTTATATTCCTCCTTGTGTATAACACTGAACTTTTATGAAGCATTTTATTTTTAGGGATTAACTATAACATTACCTTTTAATGGAATCATAAATCTTTAATTATAGTTCAATATGTTGCTGACTTAAATTGCTTTTTGACTGAAACAATTCTATTATAGAGTATGAAGACACAGTTTCTTTTCACTAAAATAAATATCCTAATTTCTAAACATAAAATAGATACACTTTGCAGTACATATCATTTTGGGGAAGAAAAACAGTACATTACCTTTTTTAGCAAAGAGATGCTCACCTCTACAGTGTGGCATTATTCGTATGTTTTGTTTTTTTTTTTTTTACCAAACAAGAGAAAATCAGAATGGGAGGGAGGACTTTAAAGATCATTAGTTTAAACCACAAATGGAATCAGGATTTACTTTCATTGCAACCATAGTAATATTAACACAACAATAACAATAATAGCAGCAGCAGCAGCAGCAAATGTTTACCTGGACATACTCTATTAAAATAGTCTCTAAAATGTGTATCTAGAATTAATTTTTTATGGGTGTATTATTTAACTTAGTTCCATATGGAATCACATATACACACAAACACATACATATGTGTTTATGTCATTTAACATATTTAAATAAAAAGACAAGCCAGTTATTTAAGTGCAAATGTAATATCAGACTGGTTTAATCTTAATATTTTCAATCTAACAGAACAGAAAATATTTTGTAATAAGATACAACTTGGCTTTGAATGTCATCTTCACATTAAGTTTCTTTTAATTTTCTTAACTGTTTTCAAATAACAAAATTCAGTTTCATTATGATCCTAAATAAAATCGAGAATACCACTAACAGGGCAATAATAAGAACTGATTAAACAATGGGTGTACCATTCTTAGTATACCTTGGGCCATCGTAATGTACAAATAAAAACTCCATTTCTTATTTCATTTATATTCCAAATAATCATTATTAAAATTTATAGTGAATACTTATTTAAAAGTTTATTATGCCAGGATTTATCATAGGTATGCAAGGCTTGTTCAACATTCAAAAGTCAATCAACAGGCTTAAAAGAAAAATCACATGACTACATCAATAAATACAGAAAAGCATTTGAGAAGATTCAACACCTATTTATGATAAAAACTCTCAGCAAACTAGGAATAGAAGGGAACTTCTTCAACTTGTTAAATAATATTTACATAAAACCTATAACTAGCATCATCTATAGATTCAGTGCAATCTGAATAAAAATCCTAGCAAGTTATTTTATCATAATGGACAAGCTGATTCTAAAGTATATATGGAGAGGTAAAAGACCGAGAATAGCCAATGCAATACTGAAAGAGAAGAACGAAATTGGAGGACTGACACAACTTGTCTTTAAGACTTACAGTTATCAGGCACAGAAAGTGTAATAATGCTTACAAGGGTCTTGGGGGAGGGAGTAAGTGGGAGTAACAGTTTAATGATAACAGAGATGAAGTTAGGTATGATGAGTTCTGTAGATGGATAGTAGAGACAGTTGCACAACGATGAAATGTGTTTAATGTCCCTGAATTGTACTCATAAGAATGGTTAAAATGGTAAAATTTATATTATGTATATTTTACCACAATAAAAACGAATAGGTCAAAAGAATGAATAAATTCATGAATTAAAAAAAAAGACAGTTGTCAAAACAGTGTGGTATTGGTGAAAGAACAGACAGATAGATCAATGGAATAGAAAAGAGAGCCCAGAAATAGACTCACAAAATGTAGTCAACTGATCTTTGACAAAGGAGCAAAGGCAATACAATGGAGCAAAGACAGTCTTTTCAACAAATGGTGCTCAAACAACTGGACATCCACATTAAAAAAATGAATCTAGACACAGACTTTATACCCTTCATAAAAATTAACTCAAAATGGATCACAGACCTAAATGTAAAACACAAAAATATAAAACTCCTAGAAGATAACATGGGAAATCATAGATGACCTTGGGTATGGTGCTAACTATTCAGATACAATGACGAAGGCATGATCCATGAAAGAAATAATTGATGAATTGGACTTCATTAAAATTAAAAATTTCTGCCCTACAAAAGACTATGTCAAGAAAATTAGAAGACAAGCTACAGACTGGGAGAAAATATTTGCAAAAGACACATCTGATAAAGGACTGTTATCCAAAATATACAGAGAGCTCTTAAGACTCAACAGTAAGAAAACAAACAACCCCATTAAAAAATGGGTCAAAAACCTGAATAGACACTTCACCAATAAAGATATACAAATGGCAAATACATGTATGAAAAGATGCTTCACATAATATGTCATCAGGGAGATGCAAATAAAAATAGCAATAAAATGCCACTACTTAATTATTTAGGAGGGTCAAAACTTGCAACCTTGACAACATCAAATGCTGATAAGGATGTGGTACAACAGGAACTTTCATTCATTGCTGGTGAGAATGCAAAATGGGACAGCCACCTTGGAAGACAGTTTGGCAGCTTCTTGCAGAACTAAACATTCTCTTATTATACTATCCAGTAATCATGCTCCTTGATATTTACCCAAAGGAGTTGAAACATGTCCACATAAAAACCAGCACACAAATGTTTTTATCATCTTTATTTACAATTGCCAAAGCCTGGAAGCAATCCAGATGTCCTTCAGTAGGTGAATGGATAAATTGTGGTATATCTAAACAATGGAATATTATTTATTGCTAAAAAGAAATGAGTTATTAGACCATGAAAAAACATGGAGGAAACAAATGCACATTACTAAATAAAGGAAGCCAATCTGAAAAGTCTACCTATTGTATAATTCCAACTATTTTTCATTCTGGAAAGGCAACACTATGGAGGCAGTAAAAAAAAAAAAGCAATGGTTAACAAGGTTTTGTAGGGGTGGAGTGAGGGAGTAGAGTGAATATGTGAAGAAGTACAGAGAATTTTTGGGCAGTGAAAATACTCTGATACTATAATTATGGATATATGTCATTATACATTCGTCCAAACCCATAGAATGTACACTAGGAGTGAACTCTAATGTAAATTATGAACTTTGTGTGATAGTGATGTGTCAGTGTAAATTCACCAGTTGTAACAAAGGGATTTGAGACAGGATTTGATTATGGGAGAGACTCTGTATGTGAGGGGGCAGGGAACATATGGGAAATCTCTATACCTTCCTCTTAATTTTGCTTTGCTCTAAAAATATAAAAAATGATATTATGCTATATGCTTCTGCTGCTATTCACTGGTGTTCTGATGTCAGTTGTATATAGTAAACATATTCTCTCCTCTTTGAATTAATCCTTCGTGTGAACAGTGTTTGGCCTTTTCATATGCTTGTTTATTTTGGCGATTGCATCTTTTTCTTCCACTGTAATCTAACTACTGCATATTCTTATTTGTAAAATATCAACTCATTTGATTCTGAGGAATATGGCATAGAAGTACATTTTATAAAATTCTGAAAGAGAAATTTTGTAAGAGAAATCATTTAGGTGATCCATTATTATATGATTAAATCACATTGAAGAAGAAAATATTTTATAGCATATACATATATATATTTAAGTTGAAAAATAATTTCAAATCTTCATATCATACAAAAATAGGGAAAGGTTTCATTATTAGGTATTCAGTATATGCAACATATGAAAAAAGTAGATACCATATTTTAAAGTTTTTTTATTTTTACTGAGGTATAATTGACATATCATATTACTTTCATGTGTATAACAATGATTTCATGTCTATATATATTACGAGATGATCACCACAATAAGTCGTTATTATCCTTCATCATACAAGGATAATAAAATATTATTGACTGTATTCCCCATGGTGTACATTAGATACCCATGACATATGTACTCTATAACTGGAAGTTTATACTTTCTGACACCCCCCATTTATTTTTCCCATCCCTAAACCCCCTCTCCTCTGGCAACCACAAGTCTGTTCTCTGTGTCTATAACTATGGTTTTGTGGGGTTTTTGGTTTGTTCTTTTGGGTTTTTGATTTTTTATTTTAGATTCCACATATAAGTGAAATCACATGGTATTTGTCTTTCTCTATCTGACTTATTTTATTCTGCTTGACTTATTTTCACGTAATACCCTCAGGTCCACCCAAGTTGTTGCAACTGGTAAGATTTCATCCTTTTTTCTGACTGAGTAATATTCCATTATATATATATGTATATGTATATATATCACACAATATGTTCTTTATTCATTCATCTATCAATGAACACTTAGGTTGCTTCTATATCTTGCCTATTGTAAATAATGCTGCAGTGAACATAAGGGTGCATATATCTTTTCAAATTAGTGTTTTTGTTTTCTTCAGATAAATACCCAGAAGTGTAATTGCTGGACATAAAGTAGTTCTATTTTTCATCTTTGAGGAACCACCATACTGTTTTACATAGTGGCTTCACCAATTTACATTCCAGCCAACACTGCACAAAGGTTCCCTTTTTTCTACATTCTCTCCCACATTTGCTATTTTTTTGTCTTTTTTATAATGGCCATTTTGACAGATATGAGGTAGTATCTCATTGTAGTTTTGATTTGCATTTTCTTGATGATTAGTGATGTTGAGCATCTTTTCATATGACTGTTGGCCATCTGTATGTCTTCTTTGAAAAAATACCTATCAAGGTCTTCTGCTCATTTTTTAATTGAAAAATTTTTTTGATATTGAGTTGCATGAGTTCTTTATATCTTTTGGATATTAATCCTCTCATCAGATAAATCATTTGCAAATATCTTCTCCCATTCAGTAGGTTGCCTTTTCATTTTATTGATGGTTTCCTTCACCATGCAGACGATTTTTAGCTTAATGTAGTCCCATTTGTTTACTTTTGCTCTTGTTGCCTTTGCCTGTGGAATCAGATACAAAAATTATTGTTAAGTCCAATGTCAAAGGGCTTACCACCTATGTGCCTATGTTTTCTTCTGGGAGTTTTATGGTTTCAGGTTTTACATTCAAGACTTTAATTCATTTTGAGTTAATTTTTGTATGTGGTGTAAAATAGTGGTCCAGTTTCATTATTTTGCATGTAGCTGAATTGTTTTCCCAAAACCATTTGATGAAGAAATAGTTTTTCCTCATTATATATTCTTGCCTCCTTCATTGTAGGTTAATTGGCTGTACATGCATGGATCTATTTTTGGGTTCTCTATTCTGTTCCATTGATCTATGTGTCTGTTTTGTGCCAGTACTGTACTGTTTTGATTAATATGGCTTTACAGTATAGTTTGAAATCAAGGAGTATGATTCCTCCAGCTTTGTTCTTCTTTCTCAAGATTGCTTTGATTATTCAGCGTGTTTTGTGGCTCAATGCAAATCTTAGGATTATTTGTTCTAGTACTGTGAAAGATGTCTTTGGTATTTTGATTGGGATTGCATTGAATCTGTAGATTACTTTGGGTAGTATGGACATTTTAACAGTATTAATTCTTCCAAGCAATGAGCACAGTGTGTCTTTCCATTTCTGTTTTGTTTTCTTCAAATTTCTTTCATAAGTGTCTTATAGTTTTCAAAGTATAGGTCTTTTACCTCCTTGATTAAATTTATTTCTAGGCATTCTATTATTTTTGATACAGTTATAAATGTCTTCTTAATTTCTATTTCTGAAAGTTTATCTTTAATGTGTGGAAGTGCAACAGATTTCTGTATGTTAATTTGTATCCTGAAAGTTTACTGAATTGATTACAGGTTTTTGGTGGAGAGTTTAGGATTTTCTATATACAGTATCATATCATCTGCAAATAGTGACAGTTTTACTTCTTCTTTTCAATTTGGATGCCTTTTTTCTTGGCCTAATGGCTCTAGCTATCATTTCCAATACTATGCTGAATAAAAGTGGCAATAGTGAGCATCCGTGTCTTGTTACTCATTTTCAAGAAAAGGCTTTCAGCTTTTCAATGCTGGGTATAATATTAGCTGTGGGCTTGTCATATATGACCTTTATGATATGAATGTACATTCTCTCTATAACTCATAAATGGTTTTTATCAAAATTATTGAATTTTGTCAAATGATTTTTTTTGCATCTCTTGAGATGAGCATAAGATTTTTATCCTTCCTTTTGTTATTGCAGTGTATTACATTGATTGATTTATGGATGTTGAACCATCCTTGCATCTCTGAAATAAATCCTTCTTTATTATAGTGTACCAGCCTTTTAATGAATTGTTGAATTTGGTTGCTAATATTTTCTTGAGAATTTTTGCATTAAGTACATCATGTATATTGGCCTGTAACTTTCTTTTTGTGTAGTTTCTTTGTCTGTTTTGGTTTCAGGGTAAAGCTAGCTTTTAAAATGAGTTTGGATGTGTTCTCTTAACTTTTTGAAATAGTTTGAGAAGTACAGTTACTAAATCTTCTCTAAATGTTTTGTAGAAGTCACCAGTGAATCACTCTGGTCCTGGACCTTTGTTTGTTGTGAGATTTGTGGTTACTGATTCAATCTGGTTACTAGTAATCAATCTATTCAGATTTTCCATTTATTCATAATTCAGTCTTGGAAATTTGTGTGTTTCTAGATATTTTTCCATTTCTTCTAGATTGTCCAATTTGTTGGCTTATAATTATTCATACAAGTCTCTTATGATCCCTATTGGTTTTTTTTGTTTGTTTGTTTGTTTGTTTTGTGGTACATGGGCCTCTCACTGTTGTGGCCTCTCCCGTTGTGGAGCACAGGCTCCGGACGCGCAGGCTCAGCAGCCATGGCTCACGGGCCCAGCCGCTCCGCGGCATGTGGGATCTTCCCGGACCGGGGCACGAACCTGCGTCCCCTGCATCGGCAGGCGGACTCCCAACCACTGCGCTACCAGGGAAGCCCCCAATCCCTATTGTTTTTAATTAGGATCATAGTGTCCTTTGATTTTTAAAAATAGTAATTGAGCATAGTAAATATCCACTGTTTAAAAAGAGTAATAATTAAAAGTAGCCACTGTCCATTGTTTAAAAACAGACACAGTAGTATTAGCAAAATAGTGTAAATAAAGACAGTTTTGCTAGCTCCACAATGAATACAAACAAGTATGGTGCCAAAAATCAGGCAGTCTGGATTGCACTTGGAACAATAAAAGAAAAAAATAGAATATATCTGATTTTCATATGAACACATGACTTCAACAACTAGAACAGGGTGGTATTTTTTATTTAATAAAAACCTGCATCAACTACTCTATGCCCTACTAGGTAATGCAAAGATAGATGAGACATAGACCCATTTCTCATACAAAGGAACATAATACGTTATTGAAGGAGAATGGCACATCCTTAATGTATGCAGATAATTAGTAAAGGGGAAAGTACTTTCTAAACTGAAACGTATTATATGGAAAGTCCATTTTATTTTGATATTTAAAACTCTTCTTCGCATCTCCCTGTAACAGAATATGCAATGTATTAAAAAATAGTAACTTGTATTTTTCCCTTCAAGGGCAGAAAAAAATGTTTCCAAAGGAATTACTACCACTAAATAACCTCAAAATTTTAAGGGAAAAAGTACATTCTGAAACAATATCTAATATATGAGCCTTATTTGGTTCAGAATTAAAATGTGTTTGTGTGCCCATGTGGTAATAAAACTTATCTGAGAGTATATTTTCCATAAATTAATTATGGTTATTTTTCAAATGTGGTACTGCTGATTCTCTCTTATATTCTCTGATTTTTAGTAGTAATCTTACATACATGTAATGTAAAATATATTTTATATGAGTGTTACATTCATAAAATATTTTATAATATATAAGTGTATATATAAAATATATATAATGAATATACAGTTGAACTGTGAAAATTACATGTTTGGACTGTGTGGGTCCACTTATACACAGATATTTTTCAATAAATGTAGTATTAGAAAGCCTACTGTTGGTTGAATCTGAGGATGTGGAAGGAGGGCTGATTATAGGACCTGAGCACGTGAAGATTTTGGTATCCGTGACAGATTCTGGAACCAATCTGCTGTGGATAGGGAGGGATGACTATACAGATTTTTAATGGTACAGGGGTTGGCACTCTCAACCCCAGTGTTGTTCCAGGGTCAACTGTATATTATTTTATAAATTGTCCAATTAAATGTTAGAAAGAAAAGGTATTTTCCAGAATATAGAAGGACAAACATTTTAAGGTATATTAAATAAGTTTAACATCTCTGTTGTTCGGGAGTAGCAATCAGTTATTGAAACTGTGTAACAATTTTAGTATCAAGGTAGCCACCAATGCCTACAGGCAGGTTTAAGGAAGAAAGTGAAGAAGAATTAAACACAGAATGCAATTAAAGAAAATAGAAAACTAGTTATTTTCCAAGGAATCATACCTGCAAAATAGCAAGAGAAAAAAACTCAATAAAACCTGACAAATATTTTAAATAGCTTATATAAAGTCATAAAATATACTTGGTGCATCACTGTATTTTAAAACATGACAGCACAGCCAGTTTTTCAAAAATGTTGGGAATCTTTGACACATTTATATGCTATGGGGAGATCTGTGAAAATTGAAATTTTAGTCAATCAACCAGATGGTTTGTCTGCATGATGCCAAATTGCCACCTGCTTAATAACAGTTGCATGATTAACTGTATTTTTTTCTTTTATACACATGTTTGGCAAAATGTAAGAACAATCATAATTTTATATAATATTTTACCTAAAAGCATTTAATGGTACCACATATTTGAGAGCAGAGAAAATTTTTATATTTCATAAAAATAACACTCAAGAACACAACACAAACACAAAAATGTACTGCATGGAATAAGTGTTCATATCATTGTCTTGCACTTTTTATTACTTCTAGAAAATATTTTTAGACTCAGTCTTTCACCTATCTGTTCCTATGTTACTTTGATTATAAAAGTTCTGAAAGAGAACATTTGCATTCAATTTTCTAAGTACAGAAGTTCCTTTGCAATGCTACCTCCAGAAATTTGATTGGTAAAGTAACTTAGATGGTATTTTGTGTCTTTGTATAATTCATATTATGGATTTCACTTACATAAATATTAGGAAATTTAATGAATATTTTGGGTATCAACACATTTAGTAGCCCTGTAGCTATCACACAACTCTGGCTATTTTTTTTTTTGGTGTGTGTATGGTATGCGGGCCTCTCACTGTTGTGGTCTCTCCCGTTGCGGAGCACAGGCTCCGGACGCGCAGGCTCAGCAGCCATGGCTCACGGGCCCAGCCGCTCCGTGGCATGTGGGATCTTCCCAGACTGGGGCACGAACCCATGTCCCCTGCATTGGCAGGTGGATTCTCAACCACTGCGCCACCAGGGAAGCCCAACTCTGGCTATTTTTAACATAAGCTGTGTTAATATAGATCATAAGCACAATTTGTATGCCTTATAAAAATAATAAATTAATAAATTACATACTGATAATAAACTGAAAACTATCTTTGAGGGTAAATTGTGCATAGTCTTTTAAAATAGACAATGCATAAAAATGGAATTGAGAAAGCAGCCAAGTTGAGTTAGTTTGAAAGATTTTTAATATTTTCATCATTAATGTACATTAAAAAAATATAGGTTTTCTACATTTTTTCTTTTACTGACCATCATAGTATTCAATATACTGTGCACAATAATTATTGAAGTTGTTTTTCTGCTTCACATCTATTATGCATGTATTCGTGAATGCTGTATGAATGTTGCTGCCTGTGAACTTCTTCTACATTAAACATTTTAATTATCTAGAATATTTTATTATTAAAACAAGACATATTCAGGGTTTTCATTTTTTTCCCCATTAGTGTCATGGGCAAAATTGGCTTTACTTACAGAAGTGAGACATCCAAAAACCTTGAATACAAAATTTAAAATATTACAAAGAATTTCAAATTTTAAAATGATTGGATTCTTATAGATGAAACATGAATTAAAACTGCTTTTAAAAGTTATATTGTTATTTAGATATAGATTTTATATATACTTGCTCACAATTCTTGAAAAATTACAAATCTAAAATATTGGCTGGCTTTATTTACCGAATATTTTGGAACTTTCTGAGGTATATTTTGAAATTCAAACCTTTGTCCAGACTCCTTTTAATCTTTTTCACCAATTCATTCCTTAATTTCCTCTTCAGAACAGTTTTCTTCCTGCATTATTTATAATTCTCCCCACACTGTCTAGCTAGTTTCAATAGCTCAATAATGACTTTTATAGATCATGACAACTATGTATGCTAATTAACTCTACTCAAAGTCTAACAACACTCTCTATTCTAAGCCTCCCTATCACATGAAATTTTAAATCAAGGATGTTTGATAATTATGACATATGACACTTTGTATTGAAAAACATATTTCTATTTACTAAAAGTGGCATAAGGTGTTTAGTAAGAGACATTATAAGTACATGCTAATTGTTACTATTATTTACAAACATTTTTTCTTCAAAAGAATTTTTTGAGCATACCTCAAATCTTTCCTCCTAGTCTATTTAAGTGTTTCAAATTACTTCTACCTGGAGGAAATAATGAAGACACTGGCGGCACTCTCTAGAGAGACTATAGAAAGAGAAAAAAGAACATTGCATGTAAATATTTCTACTTGTGTGTCTGTGTATATGTGCATATATAAGCTTATTATATATTCTAGGTAAATTGTTTCCACTCTTTTTGTAAAAAATTTTATTTTTATAAGAAATTTAGTATCTAACTACTCTCACAGTTTATAATTTCAATTTTTAATTTAGGATACTTTGCTAACTTTTAGAATCACCAAACTTTTAAAACTGTGGTAGAATATGTACATTGTTTCAACACATAAGCCCTTAATTTTTTAATGACTTTTGGTTCAATACAGTGTTTGAGACTAATTCTTAAACTCTTCTGACTAATTTTTCACTCTTGGAGTTGAGCTTAAAATGGCACAAAAATTTTTCCAAAATATATTTTTATTATCTAGAATAAAATAAACAATTGACAGGATCTTAATTCATTATGATATTTAGAATTCGATACTGAGTATATTTTGGTCTAACATGTAATAAGGAATACAAGAAGACGAGTTGCATACAAGTCCCACTATCACCCTTAGCAAAAAGTAAACCTATATTAATATTTAAGATTTATAGAATAAAAATGGTTTGTCTTAAACTGTATGATTAATTAAAGTTAAATTTGTACTTTGTGATGTAATCGAATTAGATATATGCTTTAATTTCTAATAGTTCTACATTTGTTTAATGAGAGAACCTTCAGATGACTAGATTTGGGAGCAAACAGATTACTGAGAATATAACCTGAATTTGAAAGGACTTGGAAGATGCAAACTAATAGAGGGCCCAAACCTCAGAAGAAGGAACACACATCTTGCTTATTCGGATATTGTGACACAACACAAAACTGTAAGCTTACTTAGTAAAAACAAGAAAAGAATCCCCAGTGTCAGTCCAAGTGCAGCTAGATCTTTAGCCAAGCGGATACATTAAGCAAGATTTCAATGGCACCCAGTAAGATTTTTGCTGAGGAAGAATGTCCAGGTTCTGAGACTCTTTGAACTTTTGTACCTAGCTTAGAAGCTTAGAGCCCTGAGCACTGATGGCATTTCTTCTTTTATCATTGCTTCTCACACCCAGCATTCCTTGACCTTTGCATTCAATAGAGTTTATATCATTGAACCTTGCAGGAAAGAAATAACTACTCTTTTGGAAGATAAATTAACTCTGTGGAAGCTAGCCTAAAAGTAACAGAATAATTTGCATATTTCATGAGAAATTTTGTTTTTTTCTAATATATATTTGTATCTTATGCCAACTATGTACATTTATCTTGCAAAATAGCCATTTACTAGTTTTTTTTTTTTAATCACTTTTCAACTTGCATTACCTCCCTCGTACTACTTATTTCAGGTTTGACTTAATTTACCAATACTATGCCTAAAAGGCCACCCAAGGAAACATTTACTCTCTGAGTGTTGTGTGGCATATGTTGTCTATACTCCTAAGAAATTTATCTGCCGATTGTCAATGCACAAAACATTAGAAAGCATCACACAGAGACTGCTAAGGATGAAGTCATACGCTGTCTGTGTAAGAGAATAATGAGAGGAGAGTTACTGAATCCAGTTTTCATGGAAGGTAATATAAGTGATCCTTTCAAAATCTGTGTGCAAAATTATGTGAGTTTTCTGAATAATAATGAAGGAAAAATAGGGTTTATTATAGAAAAAAATTGTGTAATCCTGTGTCTATATACTTATACATATGGATAAGAATATATAAGGGTATATATCTGTATGAATGTATGCATATAGATACATAGATATATGTCGATATATGTTGGTATTTATCATCTGACATTGACATTATAAAACTAAGATCTTAATAATTAAATATATTTTTGATTCTCATTTTAACAACCCTCATATATATGCTAAGAAAATGACAAAATTACATGTAACATTCTAAACTCTTAATGACCAATAATTTCTAAAGGGTTCAACTAAATTGACATAAAATATTTTTTTCTCTTTGCTTTTCCCCTGCCTGTTTCCCTGCATCCCCTTTGTCCATATTTCTTACATTTTCTCTTTGTCCTCATCAATTCTCTCTCCTTCCTTCACCCTCTTCCGTTGCTAACTTTTTCTTCCCCACCTTCTCCCTCTTTGCCTACCATCATCATTATCGTCACCTTCAAAATATTTTACCTTCAAGACATCACATAATTGGATAACTCGTTATGCCACTCAGGGGTGATTTCACAATATTAATTATTTCTTATTTCTTGTGGTCATTGATTTTAATGCCATAATAGAAGTCCTCATGGGCTTCTGGTGTATATTTCTAGTTATGGTCCCAGGAGTAGAGGAAGTAAATTTATAGTTAGTATTGATTTAAGATATATCTCTATTGGTTGTAATTTCCTCCAGGAGAGGTATTTTAACATTCTTTTCTTCTTTCTTGTTCAGTTGATTATCATATTAATAGAAAATAATTATTTAAACACCTTGTGGAACATTTACTAGTAAAAAATTATGAATGTGATCAGTAAAAATTTCAAAAGAAATATATTTTATAAAATGCAGGGGGCTTCCCTGGTGGCGCAGTGGTTGCGCGTCCGCCTGCCGATGCAGGGGAACCGGGTTCGCGCCCTGGTCTGGGAGGATCCCACGTGCCGCGGAGCAGCTGGGCCCGTGAGCCATGGCCGCTGGGTCTGCGCGTCCGGAGCCTGTGCTCCGCAACGGGAGAGGCCACAACAGAGGGAGGCCCGCATACCACAAAAAATAAATAAATAAATAAATAAATAAAATGCAGATATTTTATGTTTTTTGATTACCCCCAAAATCTCTGCATATACTCTATATTGATAGTCTGCCTCATAATAGGTTATAGTAAAAACAAAAAAACACTTTCATTCCAAAATAAAATCAAGCAATCACACAAAACTCAACTTATTGTTGGGACTTACCTGGTTGGTCCCGTGGTTAGGACTCTGTGCTTCCACTGCAGGGGGCGCAAGTTTGATCCCTGGTCAGGGAACTAAGAACCCACACGCGGCATGGCATGGCCAAAAAACAAACAAAAAAAACCCCCAAAAATCAACCTTATTGCTTTTTTGGTACTGTCTTCTCATTTTATGAATATCAGTGCCTACAATTTGGCTAGAGAAAGTGTATTGATTCTGTAACCTAAGTATCAAGTAAAACATGTTAATTTTTTTCAAGTAGCAAATAATATGAATATGTACTTGCTTGACCAGTTTCTACTAGAGGCTTTTAGCCATCTTATTTTTTTTCTTTTAAAGCACATTTTACAACTATTTAACAAAAAATGAGTTAACAAATATTTAATAAGTGCCTGCCATATACAATGTACTGTGTTCCCTGTCCTTCAATAAAGCCAATATTCAAAGTGTATCTCAGTACATATTTTTCTATAGAGACATATTGGAAATAGAAAAAATATTTAAAACAAAACCAAAAAAAAAAACACAGAAAATACTTACTTTCTCTCCTTTAGCAGTTTAATATTCAAGCTCTTCACCTTCATTTTATATCTCATAAACAAAGTTGGCTTCAGATAGTCTCTGGTGGTATATAAATATTTGCCTTTCCCACCCCACCTGCCTATGCATTGTATAGATTTAACCCTATGCAACAAGAGATAATTTAGGTTGATATAAAGAAAAAAGATATAAGGCATTATGAGAGCTTTGACAGTCCAGAGGCACTTCTACCAATACAATTCCACTTTATTTTAAACCTTATTTAATTCTAATTGGAAGTTTCTTATTTTTAACTGGGAGGCTCATGAATAGCACCAAAGAATGCCTTCTTTTACTTAGGTTAGGTTTTATCAGTGGAGATCCAAGGATGAACATTTGTGTGTAAGTGATTTATAAAGAAGCCTTCTGGTAAAAATCAGAAATAGAGTAAGAAAATTGGGACAAGGTTCAATAACAGGCAAAGTCCTTTGTAGGGCAACTTTAGTTCCATCCTGCAGGGGATCTCTGGAGCTAGCATAAGTATATACCAATTCAGAGTGTCTCTGACAAGAGAGAAGAGATGGAGCATTTGAATTATTATCCCACACATCAGTCAACCACTGGGTTACAAAAGGTGAGGGGATGCTGGCTTTTCCTGGTAGAACATGTAAAACATGATCTGGCAGCCTTAAGGGCAAGAACTTTGATAAGAAATTGCAGTCTTAACTAGTAGGAGTGGAAGTATGCCAGTGGCTAATGTACATTGAAATGGTAAAGGAATCGGAAGAGATATGCTTGGACCAGAGTGAGCTTCAATTTTTGCAAAAGAGGCAGTGAAATCTCAAGTTCTGAATTGTATGAACTTTGTTTTAGCTGAAAAACAGAAGTCAATTATAAAAAATTAAACTAGAAAAAATTTACCCTTTTAAGTGTACAGTTTTATGAATTTTGCCAATTGTATATAGTCATTACTCCATTAATCAATATACAGAACATTTCCAACCAACTGAAGTGTATCCTTGGGCTCTTTGGGAGTCCATGCCTCCTCTGGCCACCCTCTCCCACCACTGGGAACCACTGGTCTGCCATAGTTTTGCCTTTTCTATAATTTCATATAAATGATATCATACTGTTTACTCTTCTGTGTTTGAATTTTTACACAGCAGGTTTTTGAAATTCATCCATGTTTTTTGATGTATAAGTATGTTGTTTCTTTCTTTTTTTTTTTTTTTTTTTTTTGTGGTATGCGGGCCTCCCTCTGTTGTGGCCTCTCCCGTTGCGGAGCACAGGCTCCAGACGCGCAGGCTCAGTGGCCATGGCTCACGGACCCAGCCGCTCCGCGGCATGTGGGATCTTCCCAGACTGGGGCGCGAATCCGGTTCCCCTGCATCGGCAGGCGGACGCGCAACCACTGCGCCACCAGGGAAGCCCCTGTTGTTTCTTTTTATTACTGAGTAGTATTCTGCGATATTGGGCTATCACAATTTGCTTACTTATTAATGAGTTGATGACTATATTATTGTGTATTTCAATCACAAATCTCTGAGAGTTCCAATTGCTCCACTTCCTTGCCAAAACTGGGTTATTGTCAAGCATTTTGATTTTTAGCAAATCAAATAATTATGTAGTGTTATCTCATTATAATAGTATTAATTTGCATTTTCTGGGTGACTAACATTGAACATATTTTCATATGGCTGTTGGCATTCATCAAACTTCTTATGTGAATGGTCTATTCAAAATTGCCCATTTTGGGGGAGGAAATGTTTTTATTTTTCCCATAGAAATATTCAATTGTTTCAGCATCATTTATTAAGAAGACTATCTCTTCTTCATTGAACTAACTTGGCACTTTGTAGAGAATAAATCCACCCTATAAGTTTGTGTTTATTTTTTCACTATCCTCTTTTACTCATCTATATATCTATCATTACCACTGTGCACACTGTCTATGGGGAATATTTCATTTTAAAATGTATTCTGCTGTTTTTGAGTGTTTGGTTGGAAAGTTGTTCAGATATTCTACATGTTTACTGAATTTTTTCTTCTTTTTCTAACAATTATTGATAAATGAAATGTTGGAATCTCCAATAATAACATTAGCTTTGTCTATTTACAGTTTAGATTTGTCAGTTTTTACTTATTTATCTTAAAGCTCTATTATTAGGTTTCTTTAGGATTGTTATGTCTTCTTGATAATTTTATCATTTCCTAAGAAATATATCTCTCAGTCTGTTGTAATTGTCCGTGGTATTACCAAGTCTCTTTTGTCTGATAATAATATAATCAATAATAATATAGTCAATAATAATATAATCCCAGTAACCTTCTACTGCTAGTTGCTTGTTTATGATTTCTTATCCTTTTGCTTTATCATTGTCTGGTTTTATATTTAAGCTTCAGCATTATAAGTAGCAGGTAAGTTACCCTTACTTTTGCATACAAATGGAAAACTTCTGCATTTTATTGAAGTACATGGGTCATTTAAGTTTAAAATAATTATCAATATCATTATATTGTACTTTATACCATTTTTTTTACTTGTCTCATTTGTTATTTCTTTTTTTTTCCATTTCTGCTTCCTTTAGAGTTAGTTAAATTTCTTTATCTTTTTAAATTGAAGTATGGTTGATTTAAAATATTATATTAGTTTCTGATGTACAACATAGAGGTTTGATTTTTCTTTTTTATTATACTCCATTTAAGGTTATTAGAAAATAATGGCTATATGTCCCTGTGCTGTACAACATATCCTGTTGCTTATTTATTTTATACATAGTAGTTTGTATTTCTTAATCCCCTACCTTTCCCCCATTCCCTCTCACCCCTGGTAACAGCACTAATTTGTTCTCTTTATCTGTGAGTCTGTTTCTGTTTTGTTATATTCATTTGTTTATTTTTCACCTTCCACATATAAGTAACAACATACAGTATTTGTCTTTGACATATTTCACAAAGCCTAATACACTCTAGGTCCATCCATGTTGTGGCAAATGGCAGAATTTCATTCAAAAAATTTCATTTTTTATGGCTAAGTATTATTCTGTTGTAAATATAAACCACTTCTTCTAAATCCACTTCATCTGTTGATGGACATTTAGGTTGCTTCCATATCTTGGGTATTGTAAATCATGCTGCCATGAATATTGAGGTCCATGTATCTTTTCAAATTAGTGTTTTTTTTTTTCCTCTGGACATATATCTAGCAACTGGAATTGCTGGATCATATGACAATTCTATTTTTAGTTTTCTGAGGAAGCTCCATACTGTTATCCATAGTGGCTGCACTAATTAACCTTCCCAACAGCAGAGTACTAGGGTTCCCTTTTCTCCACATCCTCGCCAACATTAGTTATTTGTAGACCGTTTGATGATAGCCATTCAGACAAGCATGAGGCAATATCTCATTGTGGTTCTGATTTGCTTTGCTCTGAGGATTAGCAATGTTGAGCATCTTTTCATGTGCCTTTTAGGATATCTTCTTGGGAAAAAAATGACTATTCAGGTCTTCTGTTCATTTTTTTAATCAGGTTGTGTTTTTATGCTTATTGAGTTGTATGAGCTGTTCATGTATTTTGGATATTAACCCCTTATCAGTCATATCATTTGCAAATATTGTCTCTTGTTTAGTACATTGTCTTTTCATTTTGTGGATGGTTCCTTTCCTGTGAAAAAACTTTTAAGTTTAATTAGAACTCATTTGTTTATTTTTGCTTTTTTTGCCTTAGGAAATAGATACAAGAAACATTGTCATGATTCACATCAAAGAATGTTCCATGTTTTCTTCTAGAAATTTTATGGATTCCAGGCTTACATTTAGGTCTTTAATCCATGTTGTGTTTAATTTTGTATGTCATGTGAGAAAATTTTCTAATTTCATTTTGTTACATGTAGCTATCCAGTTTTCCCAGAATCACCTGTTGAAGTGACTGTCTTCTCCATTGTACATACTTATATTCTTTGTTGTAGATTAATTGACCATAGGTGTGTAGTTTTATTTTGGGCTTTCTATTCTATTCCATTGATCTATATGTCTGTTTTTGTGCTAGGATAATGCTGTAGATTGTAGTATAGTCTGAAGTCGGGGAATGTGAAAACTCCAGCTTTGTTCTCTTTTCTCAAGATTGCTTTGGAATTTGGGTCTTTTGTGGTTCCATATACATTTTAGGATTATTTGTTGTAGTTCTGTGAAAAAAGTCCATGGATATTTTTATAGGGATTGCACTGAATCTGTAGATTGCTTTGGGTAATATGGATATTTTAACAATATTAATTCTACCAATCTTAGAACATGGGATATCTTTCCATTTCTTTGTATCATCTTCATTTCCTTCATCAATATTTTATACTTTTCAGATTACAGGTCTTTCACCTACTTGTTTGTTTATTCCTAGTTATTTTATTCTTTTTGATGCAATTTTAAATGGGATTTTTTTGTTCTCTCTTTCTGATAGTTCATTATTAGTGTAGAGAAAAGCAACAGATTTCTGTATCCTGCAAGTTTACGAATTCATTTTTCAGTTGTAATAGTTTTTGGTGGTGACTTTAGAGTCATGTATATATATGTGTATATATATATGTATATATATATGTATATATATATATATTATCATGTCATCTGAAAATAGTGACAGCTTGACTTCTCTTCCAATTTAGATGCCTTTTTTTGGTCTGATTGCTGTGTCTAGGACTTCCAATACTATATTGAATAGAAGTGGTGCAAGTGGGCTTCATTGTCTTGTTCCTGATTTTAGAGGAAAGCCTTTCAGCTTTTCACTACTCAGTATTATGTTGGCTGTAGGCTTGTCATAAATGGTCTTTATTATGTTGAGATATGTTCCCCCATACCAATTTTGATGAGATTTCTTATGAATGGATGCTGAATTTTGTCAAATGCTTTTTCTATGTCTATTGAGATTATCATGGGATTTTTATCCTATCTTTTGTTAATATGGTGTATCACATTGATTGATTTGCTGATATTAAACCATCCTTTCATCCCTGGAATAATTCCCACTTGATCATGGTGTATAATCCTTTTTATATCTTATTGAATTCTGTTTGCTAATGTTTTGTTGAGGATTTTTGCATCTGTATTCATCAGATTTATTGGTCTGTTATTTGCTTTTTTTGCAGTGTCTTTGCCAGGTTTTGGTATCAGAGTAACGGTGGCCTTGTAGACTGGGTTTGGGAGTATTCCTTCCTCTTCAATTTTTTGGAGTAGTTTGAGAATGATAGGTATTATTTCTTCTTTATATGTTTGGTAAAATTCCTTGTGAAGCCATCCAGTCCTAAATTTTTGTTTGCTGAGAGTTCTTCTATTACAAATTCAATTTCACTCCTAGTTATCAGTCTGCACAGATTATTTTCTCCTGATTCAATCTTGGAAGACATTGTGTTTCTAGAAATTTGTCTATTTTTCCCAGTATTTTTCATAGTATTTTCTTATGATTTTTTGGTATCTCTTTGATATTGGTTATTTCTTCTTTTTGATTTATTATTTTATTTGGGTCTGCTCTCTTTTCTTTTTGAGGAGCCTGGCTACATGTTTATCAATTGTATTTATCTTTTCCAAAATTAGCTCTTGGTTTTTATCTTTTCCAAAATTAGCTCTTGGTTTCAATGATCTTTTCTATTCCTTTTTTGATCTCTATTTATTTCCTCTCTGATCTTTATTATTTCCTTCCTTCTGCTGACTCTGAGTTTAGTTTGTTTTTCTTTTTTTTTTAATTCCTTTAGATGAGAGGTTAGATTGCTTATTTGAGATTTTTCTTATTTCTTGTGTTATGCTTCTATCACTATAAACTTTACTATTACAGTTGCTTTTGCTACATCCACAGATTTTGGAAAGTTGTGTTTCTATTTTCATTTATCTTGAGGTATTTTCTGACTTCCTCTGATTTCTTCATTGACCAACTGATTTTTTAGTAGCATGTTGTTTAGTCTCTATGTGTTTGTGTATTTCCCGTTTTTCTTCCTGTAATTGATTTGTAGTTCCATACTGTTGTAAAGAAAAAATACTTAATATAATTTATAGCCTCTTAAATTTGTTGAGACTTGTTTTGTAGCCTAGTGTGTGATCTACCCTGGAGAATGTTCCATGCGCACTTGAGTAGAATGTGTATTCTGCTGTATTTGGGTAGAATGTCCTGTAGATATGTTTTAAGTCCAACTGTACTATTGTCATTTAAGACTACTGTTTCCTTATTGATTTTTTTCTGTTTGGATGATCTGTCCATTGGCTTAAGTGGGATGTTAGAATCCCCTAATGTGTTACTGTCAATTTCTTCCTTTATGTCTGCTAATATTTGCATTATATATTTAGGTGCTCCTGTATTAGGTGCATATGTTAATGAATGTTATATGGCCTTCTTGTATTGATCCTTTTGTCATTATATAATGGCCTTCTTTGTCATTTGTTATAGGTTTAGTTTTTTAAAGTCTGTTTTTCTGAGTATTGCTACCCTTGCTTTCTTGTCATTTCCATTTGCATGAAATATATTTTCATTTCATCACTTTCAGTCTGTGTGTTTTTAGCCTTGAAGTGAGCCTCTTTTAAGCAGAATAGAGATGGCTCTTGTTTTATGCAGTCAGCTACCATATGTTTTTTAATTTGACCATTTATTTTATTGGCACTTAAAGTGATTATGGATAGGTATGTAATTATCACCATTTTTACTTGTTTTCCGGTAGTTTTTGTAGTTATTCTTTACCATCTTCTTTTAGTTTCTTCCCTTGTGATTTGATCATTTTCTTTAGTGGTATGCTTGTGTTCCTTTCTGTCTAGTTTCTGTGTATCTTATAGGGTTTTGATTTATGGTTACTTTGGGATTTGTATATATTGACCTATCTACTTGTTTTAAATTGGTAGTCATTTAAGTTCAAACACATTCTAAAAGATCTACATTTTTACTCCTCTCGACTCCATTTTGTGTCTTTGATGTCATATTTTACATTTTCATGTTTATCCCTTTACTGATTATTGTAGTTACAGTAGATCTTACAAGATTTTGTCTTTCAATCTTTGTACTAGCTTATTAAGTGGTTGATCCTCAGACTTTGTTATACATTTGCCTTTGCTAGTGGGATTTTATCTTTCCTATAGATAATTACTTTTTGTAATGTCCTTTTCTCTTCCACTTAGAGAAGACCTCTTAACATTTCTTTTAGGGTAGGGTTAGTATTGATGAACTCTTAGTTTTTGCTTGTCTGAGAAATACTTTATCTCTCCTTCAGCTCTAAATGATAACCTTGCTGGGTTGAAGATTTTTCCCTTTCAGCATTCTAAATATATCATGTCATTCCCTTCTGGCTTGCTAAGTGTCTGCAGAAAAATCAGCTGATAGCCTTATGGGGGTTCTCTTTTTCATATCTGTTTTTCTCTTGCTGCCTTTAGAATTCTCTCTTTAACTTTTGCCATTTTAATTATGATATGTCTTGGTGTTGGTCTTTTTGGGTTCATCTTATTCTGGACCCTCTGTGCATCCTGTACCTGAATATCTGTTTCCTTCTTCAGGTTGGGGAAAGTTTTCAGCCATAACTTTATCAAATATATTTGTTACCCTTTTCTCTCTCTCTTCTCCTTTTGGAACCCCTATAATGTGAATGTTGGTCCACTTGCTGTTGTCTTAGATGTCCTTACACTCTTCTCATTATTTTTCTTTTTCTGTTCTGATTGGGTGATTTCCATTATTCTATCTTCCAAGTCACTTTACTGTTCTTTATCACTTAGTCTGTTTTTAATTCCTCCTAGTGTGTTTTTTATTTCAGTAATTGTATTCTTCAGTTCTAAGTAGTTCTTTTTTATATATTTTCTACTTCCTTGTTAAAATTTTCACTGTGTTCATTTATTCTTTTCCCTAATTCATTGAGCACTTTTTTTTAAACTAATGCATTGAACTCTCTAGCTGGTAAATTATTTATTTCTGTTGTATTAGTTGTTGTTTTTTTCTTCCAGGGGTTTACTTTTGTTCTCCATTTCAAATAAGTTCTTCTGTTTCTTATCCACTTCGCTGTCTCTGTCTCTATGAAATTAGGTGAAACAGTTAGCTACCCCGGTCTTGAAGTTGTGTTAGTTTCAGGTATATAGCAAAGTAAATCAGTTATAATATATCCACTCTTTTTTAGATTCTTTTCCCATATAGGCAATTACAGAGTATTGAGTAGAGTTCCCTGTACTATAGAGTAAGTCCTTATTAGTTATCTATTTTATATATAGTAGTGCATATACATCAATCTCAATCTCCCAGTTTATCCCTGCCCTTTCCTCCTTGGTAACCATAAGTTTGTTTTCTACATCTATAACACTATTTCTGTTTTGTGAATAAATTCATTTGTACCATTTTTTAGATTCCACATATAAGCAATATCATATGATATTTGTCTTTCTATGTCTGACTTACTTCATGCAGTATGACAATCTCTACATCCATCCATGTTGCTGCAGTGACATTATTTCATTCATTTTTATGGCTGAGTAATATTCCATTGTATATATGTAACACATGTTCTTTATCCACTCCTCTGTCAATGGACATTTAGGTTGCTTCCATGTCTTGGCTATTGTAAATAGTGCTGCAATGAACATTAGGGTGCATGTATCTTTTTGACTAATGGTTTTCTCTGGATATATGCCCAAGAGTGGGATTGCTGGATCACATGGTAGTTCTATATTTAGTTTTTTAAAGAACCTCCATACTGTTCTCCCTAATGGTTGTACCAATTTACATTCCCACCAACAGTGTAGGAGGGTTCCCTTTTCTCCACACACTCTCCAGCATTTATTGTTTATAGATTTTTTGATGATGGCCATTCTGACTGCTGTGAGGTTATACTTCATTGTGGTTTTGATTTGCATTTCTCTAATAATTACTGATGTTGAGCATCTTTTCAAGTGTTTGTTGGGCATCTGAAGGTCTTCTTTGGAGAAATGTCTGTTTAGCTCTCCTGTCCATTTTTTGACTGGGCTGTTTGGTTTTTTTAATATTGAGCTGCATGAGCTCTTTGTATACTTGGAGATTAATCCCTTTTTGGTTGCTTCATTTGCAAATATTTTCCCTATTCTGTGGATTGTCTTTGTGTTTTGTTTATGGTTTCCTTTGCTGTGCAAAAGTTTTTTAAGTTTAATTAGGTCCCATTTGTTTATTTTTGTTTTTATTTTCATTACTCTAGCAGGTGGATCCAAAAAGATACTGCTGGAATTTATTTCAGAGAGTGTTCTGCTTATGTTTTCCTCTAAGAGTTTTATAGTATTCAGCCTTACATTGAGTTCTTTAATCCATTTTGAGTTTGTGTGTGTGTGTGTGTGTGTGTGTGTGTGTGTATGGTGTTAGAAAGTGTTCTAATTTCATTCTTTTACAAGTAGCTGTCTAGTTTTCCCATCACCTGTTATTGAAGAGACTGTCTTTCCTCCATTGTATATTCTTGCCTCCTTTGTCATAGATTAATTGACCATAGGTGTGTGGGTTTATCTCTGGACTTCCTATTCTGTTCCATTGATCTCTATTTCTGTTTTTGTGCCAGTACCATACTGTGTTGATTACTGTAGCTTTATAGTATAGTCTGAAGTCAGGGAACCTGATTCCTCCAGCTCCATTTTTCTTTCTCAAGATTGCTTTGATTATTCTATGATTTTTGACAATTTAATTATGCAGTCATCCCTTGGTATCTGCAGGGAATTTGTTCAATGATCTCCTGCAGATATCAAAATTTGCAGATGCTCAAGTCCCATATATAAAATGACATAGCACAATCAATCTTACATATCCTCGGATGTGGACCCTTCAAGATATGGAGGGCTGACTATATTGTGCCCTGTTGTAACCCTATTCAAATTCACCTATTTGGTGTCCTTTGGGCTTCACTGGTCTGAATGTCCATTTATCTTCAAAGATTCAGAAAGATTTCAGCCATTATTGCTTTAAATATACTTTTAGTCTCTCTTTCTCTTCTCCTCCTGAAATTTCCATAATGCACTATTGTTTCTTTTCATTTTGTCCTATTAATCTTATAGACTTTCTTCACTCTTTTTTTACTTCTTTTTAAAAAATTTTTGCTCCTCTGACCAGATAATTTCTAATATACTTTCCTCCAGGTTGCTGCTACTTCCTTATGCATGGTCGAGTTTGCTTTGGAAACCCTACTGAATTCTTTAGTTCAGGTATTGTATTTTTCAACTCTTGAATTTCTGGAGTTTTTTCTTTTTTGTTTTTAGATGATTTCTATTGCTTTGTCAAACATCTCACTTTATTCATATATTGTTTTCATATTTTCATTTAGTTTTCTGTCTGTGTGTTCTTGAGGTTCACTAAACGTCTTTAAGAGGATTTTCTAAATTCTTTGTCTGACAGTTTATAGATCTCCATTTCTTTGAGATCAGTTGTTAGATTTTTATTAGTTTTATTTGGTTTTCATGATCCTTGATTCCTTACATTTTTATCTGGGCATTTGAGTAATCAGTTTTCTCTTCCAGACTTTACAGGTTTGCTTTTATAGAGACAGATCTTCACCAGTCTGCTTGGTTTGGATTCTAGGGTGTGTCTGCTGGTAATGTCCTTGGGCAGGTGGGGCCTACTTTTATGGTCTCTGTTGGGTGAGGCAACTGTTTGAGCTTTAGGTCAGGGATGGTGGGGACGGGTGTGCCACTGACTGAGGACAGTTGGATAGAACTGCTGGCTTGGCTACCTACATGAGTGGGGCTGTAGGACGAGCTCCAGTTGCCCGCATCATCTGGTCATGCTTACTAGACAGTTGAAACTAGGTACTATATTCCCTAGTATATAGGGCTATTAATTAGCTTTACTCCACTGGTTGGGCAGCAGGACATGACCCAGGGCCTATATGGATCATTGTTTGGGGACCCAAATCAGGTAAGAGTGTGCAATGAATTCCACTGATTTTGCTCTGCAGATGGGAGAAGCCATGGGATGTGCTTTCTCTTCAGGTGCTATTGTAAGCAGGGCTGCTGGATGAGCTACACAGCTTCTTGTATGCTCTGGTTATGTTCCCTGGTCAAGTAGGCTGGAGGCTATATTCAGCAATGAGTGTGGTTAAAAATTAGTTTTCCTTCCTGTGTGCAGTGGGAGAAGCAGCTCTAAAGCCTGTAAAGCTCTTTGCTTTTGTCCTAACTCAAGCCAACCCACATCCCAAGTTCCTTGGCCAAACAGGTCCATTGGGTTTGCTCTGCAAACTATCAACTCTGCCTGTTCACCTCTTAGCTTGAGTGCCACTTGGTGGCACAGCTTCCAGGTGTTCTCAATAGCCCTTTTGGTCATATGGGGCCAGCAGCCACAGCAGGTGGGGTTATGTCTCAGCTCCCTTCAGTGGGAAGGAAGAGGAAGGTATATTCTAGGAAATTCTCTACTTCCCAACAGGTTCTCCATTTGGGGGTGGTGGTCAGGAACTACCCTCAGCCTTGGCTGTGAATTAATGCTCCTGCCCTTTTGTAGCAGGGGAACTCCCCACACCTGATATTGGCTTTGCTCTGTGGTGATCAGCTCTGCCTACCCACTTCTAGGCTCAAGACTTGATGGGCTATACATCTTCCAGGTATTCTCCCAGCTCCTCTGGTCAAATATGGCCTGGAGACATTCTTTACAGCAGGTTGGGCTGTGACTCAGCTCCTTGCCTTGGCATGGGCAAAGGAGTCTCTAGGGCTGGCTAAACACCTTGTTTGAGGATCCAAATCAGACAGATCTGTACACTGCCAAGTCCCCTGGTCAGAGTGTACTTGGCTCTCCAGATAAGCAAAGCTGCCTGTTGGGATTATTACTTGGGCACTACAAGTATGAACTCTATCTGCCAAGATACATGTACTGGTTATTGTAAACTCCTCCCCCTTTCTCCATCACAGTCAGATTCCCAGGGGTTAAGCCCTACAGATTCCCCTGCAATCCCCATGGGGTAAGATCAGTGTAGGGACACCCACATGTTATCCACAATGCTGAGGTAATATGGTTGTTCCCCAAGGCTCTCTTTTCCACTGGAGAATCCAGAGGCTAAGGAGAGATCTCTTTATGTGGTAAAGAGACTGCACTGGTCTGGGAGAGGGGCAATGCAGTCAATATGTAGGCACTTCTCTTACCCTTATAATGTACTGTGTCTTGACCTCTGTAGTGCAGGAGAGTGCTTTAGCCTCATCCCCATTTTCTAGGATTCTGTCAGTGATGTTTTGTTCTTGATTAGTCATTAGTTGTTCTTGTGACCAGGAGCAAATCAGAAATAACCTCTCCTGCCATCTTAGAGATGTCAGCCCCAAGGCTTATTCTCAATCCATTGTCCTTCTGAGAGTTTACAGAATATCTGGTGTGATAATCTCTGCCTTTGGTTCATGGGAATTTGAACAGTTCTGTCTAAACCCAAGCAATTGTGTAGCTCACAGCTCTCCAATAGGTTTTCTTTCTAAGGTAGTTTTCTTTCTTTTCTTGTTCTTTCCTTTTTCCTTTCCTTACCTTTCCTTCCCCTCCCCTTTATTTCTTTATTTTTTTCTTTTGGTTTTGATGTAGTTGGCTTTACAGAATCTCCCCCTGTAACTTCTCAGCTTAGTATTTAGCTAAAGACAGAACAAATTCTATGCGTATCTCTAGAGCTTCTTCTTTTTATAATTCCTTCTCTAATTCTTTGCCCAATAACCTGAATAGTCCAGATGCCTCAATAACCTGAACATTGATCTCTGTGGCTTCAACTCTGTGATTTCCTGCTTTGTTTGGACCTGCTGCACTCCAGAAAGTGTCTCTAGGCATAAAGCTGAGATTATAGAGCCATCTGACAGTTTTTCCTTCTCTCAGTGAGAGCAGTGCTGCATTGCCTGTCATACAATATTTGAAAATAGTTATTACGGTTATTTGTTAGGAGAGCTTAGTTGCTAACGGTTTTGCCATTTTAATCAGATATGGATGTCTATATATATATATATTTTTTTTTTTTTTCTAGTGCTTGGGGTTGAGCCTAAGACCTTTTTATTGGTTTGTCCAGTGGATTTCCCTATATTTTTAAAGTGAGCTTTTCAACCAATTATCTTGACAAAATAAACAGGTTTTCTTAGTTTTTGAACAGTATTTTTTTTGATATATGGGCATTCTTGAAAATACCCTTTATAATTAATGACAATATCCAATAGGGAAAAATGAATATATTTCTTGTCATTGTATTATCCTAATACTATAATTAGGGTTTATGGTATAATGTCATTACTGAAAAAAGAAATAAAACTTTCAGAATATTGTTTGTCATTTCTCATTAATGTAGTATTCCAATAATCACAATAATTATTAGACCTTTCACATTATGTATATTGGTGAAAATTAGTGTTCTGTCCTTTATTTGGTTAGTTATGTTTGGAGGTAAAGTCATGAACAGCTAACCTTTACAAAATAGGCTACTGAATATATTCATATATGGGTAAGAAATAGTGAGTAGTTGCCTAAATCCAAAAGTTGTATACCCAATTTCTATTCCTACAACATGTTTCATGAACTAGTTAAAAACAAACAAAGAAAACAAAACAAATCCATGGAAAGATTGTGATGGTTACTTTAAATGGTAAAATTGGCCAAGGATGCAGATATTTGATCAAACACCAATCAGATGTTGCTGTTAAGGTATTTTCTAGATCATATTAACAGTTGATTTCCTAGACTTTGAGTAAAGCAAGTGACTCTCCACAGGATGGGCAGGACTCATCCATCAGTTGAAGGCCTTAACAAAAAAAGACTACAGTTGATCCTTGAACAACAGGAGTTTAAACTGTGTGGGTCCACTTATATGTGGATTTTTTTCCAATACATATGTAGTATAGTACTACATGATCTTTGGTTGGCTGAATCTGTGGATGCAGAACTACATATGTGGAGGTCCGACTATGAAGTTGTATGCAGATATTCAACTGCCCTGGGGGTTACACCCCTGATCCCTGTGTCAACTACGGAGGTAGAATGAGAATACACTTTTTAAAAATTTAAATCCTTTTGCTGTGTATTTTGCTGCCCTTTGTGAATAAATATGAAGCATCTGATACATCAGTAAACGTCAAAAAGTGTGTGTCAGTGTGTGTGTTGGGAAAAAGGAACAAAGTAGTATTAATATTAGTCGTTTCTAATGACTCTCAAAGTAATAAAGGCTAAGTGAAATTCTGTGCATGAGTGTGCTTAAAAGATATAGCTCTGGTCATCATGATTAATACCATGTCATAATATTTCAGATTGTTTTCAATGAAATTTAAAGACAGAGATAATGTCATACCTATTTTAAGTATGCTATTGCATACTCATAATTAGCCCCAAAGTGAAGATAGGTAGGTTTACTTTTGCTGCCATTTGTTTTTTAAATGAGAATATTTCACTGACAAGAGTAGGATATTCTGATTGTCTTCAAATAAGAGAAATAAACTCTACTTCATAATTTACTTCTACCTTGTTACCTAGTAGAATATCATTTATTTCTTAGAAACTGTTTCCTATAATAAATGATATAAATCATGATCCTCATCTTTCTACAAAGTTGAAATATGCAAAGACTAACTGAAAGGTTGCCTTCACCTATTTTATTTTCATGGGAATTATTTAAGCGACACAAATGCAGTTTCTTTTTTTAATTGGCAGAGAAGCAATCAAACTGAAGCAAATCAATTTATAAACCTGTAGGATAATAAAATATAGACATAAATCCACTGAAACACATTCAATTAATATTCACATCCTCTGCACATATTTGGAATCATTTTTTGCTCATATGCAGCTAACACTAATCCTCTATCCATAGCCACATATAATGCCAATACACGCATCTGGAGGTTTAGCAGTCCTCTTCTGTTTTTTCTTTCTTTTTATTTTATTTTTCTCCAGGCTCTTCAACTTTTATCTTTTTCATTGACTCCACTAAGCTTCTCCTAAGCTTTCTAGGTTTGACAAAGTTATCCTCTGGCTTGTTTTTGCCAACTGTCGTGACTCATAGAGCAATTTAAGCCTCTGTTGCACACTATTGTAAATCCAGGTAATGAAAGCCACAAACTTTTCACAAGCATTGTGAAACTGACATCTGTCAAGATAAATATTGTGCAGTCAGTAAGAAGGATATGGTTTAGAGGGCTCAGTTAACCTTGATATGTCATTAAAGAACGCTTTAGATGTCCCTTCAAAGTATAGTGATTTTGTATGTTACTGTTCTGTAAAAATTGCAGATTAGTATTATGTCTTAATAAGTAATAGTTTAAGTTTTAAGAACATATGTGTGTTGGAGAAAAAGGATTAATTTTTTCCTAAGCCCATTATTACAAAAAACAACAGTATGATTTTATAGGTAATTTCTACTTATGTTTTGGTATATTCCATTATAATAGTAATTAATACATATATTTAAATAAAATATACACATATGTGAAAATAGAAATATGAGGAATATCATGATTATTTCTACCATCAAAAACCTCTTAATTTTATTTAGTTAGACTTTATATCCTTCCAATATCCTTTTATTTTTAGGTTGAACACTATATGAAAACCTGCATCTTATTTTTCAGTAAAATTTATGTCAAACATAATCATGTTAATCTAAATGCTAACATAAAGTTATTCTACTGCTTTCTGGATATTACTGACAGAAGGAGTTCACAGAGTGCTTTAATTACAACTGATACAACAACTATAAAAATAGGTTCTAACATTGACCATTTCCTATAGATCAGACTGTTAAGTGATATATATATAATGAGATAATTCTAATGTAATCCTAATGCTGATCCTATTGGCCATATTATTATATGTATATATATAAATTATTATATTCAATACATGTAAATTATATATGTAAATATATATGTAAATACATGTAAATTATTATATAAATGTGATAACAAACGTGATATCCTCTATGTTATAAACAAGAAGCCAAAGATTAGAGGAGTAAAATAAACTGGTTGAGACGACACACCCAGTAAGGGGAGGAGCTGGCACTTGAATAGGGTCTTGTAAACATCTATAGAATTATTTCCTATAATATTCTATCATATCTAACAACATTTTTTATTTGTAGACGTTTTGAAGATAGTCATTCTAACAGGTGTGAGGTGATATCTAAATGTTGTTTTGATTTACATTTCTCTAATAATTAGTGATGTTGAGCATCTTGTTGTGTGCCTATTAGCCATCTGTATGTCTTTTGTAAAGAAATGTCTATTCATGTCTTCTGCAAAATTTTTGATTGGGCTTTTTTTTTTGATATTGAGTTGTACGAGCTGTATATATATTTTGGATATTAACCCCTTGTTGGTCATATAAAATTCAAATATTTTCTGCCATTCCATAAGTTTTCATTTTGTTGATGGTTTCCTTAGCTGTGCAAAAGCTTTTAAGTTTGATTACAACGGATTTTTTGTTTGTTTTTATTTCTTTTGCCTTAGGAGACAAGTCCAAAAAAATTACTATGATTTATGTCAAAGAGTGTTCTGTCTATTCCTCTTCTAGGAGTCTTATGGTTCCAGGTCTTTAAACCATTTTGAGTTTTTTTTTTGTATATGGTAGGAGAAAATGTTATAATCTATTGTTTTAAATGTAGTAGTCCAGTTTTCCCAGCACCAATTGTTTAGAAAACTGTCTTTTCTCCATCGTATATTCTTGTCTCCATTATTGTAGACTAATTGACCCTAGGTGCTTGGGTTTATGTTTGGGTTCTCTGTTCTGTTCCACTGACTATGTGTCTGTTTTTGTGCCAGTACTATGCTATTTTGGTTATTATAGCTTTGTAGTACAGTCTGAAGTCTGGAAGGGGTATACCTCCAGCTTTGTACTTTTTTCTCAAGATTGCTTAGGCAGTGCAGGGTCTTTTGTGGTTCCAATGAATTTTAGGATTATTTGTTTTAGTTCTGTGAAAAATATCATGGGTATTTTGATGGAGATTGCATTAAATCTGTAGATTGCTTTGGAAAGTATGGCCATTTTAACATTTTAATTCTTTTGTATGTACTTATTGCCATTTTATTACTTGTTTTCCAATAGTTTTTGGTAGTTCTCTCTGTTCATTTCCTCTTTTTTGTTTCTACCATTGTAGTTTGATAACTTTCTTTAGTAGTATGACTGGGTTTCTTTCTTTTTAAATGTCATATATCTATTGTAGGTTTTTGATTTGTCGTCACCATTGGGTTCATATATGTTGACCAATAATTAAATCTACTTGTTTTACAACTTGTAGTAATTTAAGTTCAAACACATTCTGAAAGATGTACATTTTTTACCCCTTTCCCCCACATTTTGTTTTTTTGATGTTGTATTTTACATCTTCATGCTTACCCCTGAACTGTTTTGTAATTATAGTTGTTTTTACATTTTTTGTGTGTTTTAATCTTCATACTAGTATGCTGTAGTAATATTCAGTCCTTACTGTATATTTACCCTTCCTAGTGGGATTTTCCCTTTCCTATAGATTTTTATTTTCTATTTAGAGAAGACCCTTCAATATTTTTTAGAGTAGTTTTTGTGTTGATGAATTCTTCTAGTTTTTGCTTTAATGAGAAGTTCTTTATCCTTCCTTCTATTCTAAACAATAATCTTGCTGGGTAGAGTATTCTAGGTTGCTGCTTTTTCCCTGTAGTTCTTTGAATATATCATGCCAATCCCTCTGGCCTGCAAAATTTCTGCAGAGGTAACCTTAATGGAATTCTCTTGTATGTGACTCTCTGTTTTTCTTATTCTGCCTTTAGAATTCTCCCTTTATCCTTTACTTTTGCCACTTTAATTATGATATGTCTTGGAGTGAGTCTGCTTGGGTTCATCTTGTTTGGGACCCTCTGTGCTTCCTGTACCTGGATATCTGTATCCTTCTTTAGGTTTGAGACGTTTTTAGTCATAATTTCTTCAAACACATTTTCAATCCCCTGCTCTCTTTCTTCTCCTTCTGAGATCCCTATAATGTGAATACTGACACATTTAATTTTATCCCAAAGATCTCATAGATTGCTTTCATTTTTCCTCGTCCTTTCTGCTGTTTGATTGGATGATTTCCATTATTCTATTTTCCAGATCACTTAGCATTCTTCTGTATCACTTAGTCTGCTATTTATTCCTTCTAGAGTATTTTTTATTTCAGATATTGAAAAATCTGTTTTTGATTGGGTATTCTTTATTGTTTCTAGTTTCTTTTTAAAATGTTCTGTGTTTAGATCTATTTTTTCCCTAATTCAGTCAGCATTTTTATTACCAATATTTTGAATTCTTTTGCTAGTGAATTATTTGTTTTATTATGTATTTTTTCAGAGTTTTTCTCTTGGTCTTTCAATTGAGAGTAGTTCCTCTGCCTTCTCATTTTACTTGTTCTTCTCTGCCTCTGTGAATTTATGTGGAATAGTAACCTACGATGGTCTTGAAGGGGTGTTCTTATTTGGGAGCATTCCTATGCAGATTGTTTGTTGAATGCCTTTGGTTGGAAGGCTGGATTTGATGTAGATGTCAGTCATGTCTTTCCTCAGCGTCTGCTGGAGCTTTGACTTTGGTAGGGTGTGGTTCTGGAAATGGAGGAGCTACAGCCTGTGCATGGTGTATGGTGGGACTTCCTCTCTGCTCAGTGGCCGTCACTGCCCTGGTAGAGGTGGGTTATGATTTGAAGCTGTTAAAATGGAAGCCCTGTGGGTAAGGTTCAAGCTGGCTCTATTCCCTTTAAGTGTGACTTATCCCTTGTCCCTGCACCAGTACCTTTGATCCAAAGGAGGGGAGTGCTAAAGCAAGTGGGACTCATGTGCCTACAGAGGTCTGATGCTCTGCCCATGTAGTGTTGCAGCTCTGCCCAGACACAGCCCATGGTTGAATCTTTTCCTCAGTCATGGACATCTCAGATCTAGTATTGAGCTGTGGCATGGAGTGAGTGGGGCCTGATTGTTCACTTGGCTTTGGCTCTGGCACACAGCAAAACAGATACAGGAAACCCTGCAGCTGTGAGAAGTCTGGGCTACTTCTGGGACACCACTTAAGTAAGTGTGAACAATTGCTGCCACAGCCCCATTTGGGCTCCACCCAGGACCAGGTCGCTTCTGTGTCCCAAGGTCAAGTCTTTTCCTAGGTCCTGGCCACCCTAGATCCAGTGCCACACTGTGTTATAGACTGAGTGGGGTCGGGCTGTTTGCTTGGCTCTGCCTTGGGAGTGTGGCAAGGTGGGGAGCATGGTAAGGTGGTCATGAGAAACCTGGCAGCAAATAGGGCAGACCTCTGTCTGCCACAACTGGGGGCAAGCCAGCTCCCATGCACTCCTCAAGAGTGGAGTCCAGGCTTCTCCAGCCTTTCTATCTGTCTCAGCAATTCTCCAACCAGCCAAGGGGACTTGTCTCCTTTGTGTAGCACCCCACGACTGGGATGCCCAGTCTGTGGCTTGACCCACTCACTCCCTAAGATGGGGATCCACCTATGCAATCTCTCTTTTCCACTGAGTCCCCTCCTAGAACTTGATCACTTTTTGTCTCATCCTACCTTATTACATGTTTATCTTTGTTAGAGCCTTGGTTGCACAGGAGTCCTTCTGCTAGTTTCCAGTTGGTTTTCATTGAGAATTCTACCACATGTAGATGTATTTTTGATGTGTTCATGGGGGGAGGTGAGATCCATGTCCTCCTACTCTGCCATCTTGATCTTTCCTCCTCCAAGTTAGCCTACTTTTTATCACAGGTTGGTAGAATGAGGAAATAATATTAAGAAAAATAATAATTTAAATAGTCTAACATTAAAATGCTATTTAACTATCATCCCTGATCTCATTTAAACCAACCAACCAAGAAAGCTATTACACAAGGCAAAGAAAGAGTCAGTGAGACCTCAGCCTTTCACTTGCCTTACTATCTTTTGGAGCTATGTATGATAGCATAATATCCTAAAACCAAAAGCAGAACTCAGAAAGAAGTGGTCAGGATAATCACCATCCTATAAAATCTATTGCATCAGACATACCAAAGCAATAAGTTACAGTATGCAGTTCCAGACTAGCTCAGATTCACCTTGTGCTACATGCATGCTGCCTCAATCTTGTGTCACATCTTCTTATTTGTGCCTGTGACTTTCACAATGTATGCAAACACAACTTGATCAGGGACAACACTTAATATACTGTGGACAGGAGCTGGTGGAAAAATGCTCCAGCTTCAGTCCTTGAGAAGACAATAATGGGATCATTTCTATATGTGTCAGGAGACCTCCATAGAAATTTCTTAACACATCCTTATTGTTGGTTTCTCCTAACCTGTCTCATGCCCTCTTATCCATTTCTTTGTTTCTTGTAATCACTTCCCAAATAAACTATCTGCACACAATTCTTTCTCTAAGGCTCTGCTTTAAAAAAAAACACAAATCACAATATTCATCATGTATTTATTGAGTTAATTATTTTAAAACCTTCTCCTTCCCTTAGAAAAGGTATTTATACTTAATAAAAGGAAATGAAAGATATTTTATCTACATCTCTTTATCCATCTATCTAATTTATATATATATATACATATTCACAATCACATTATCATCTTCTCTTCTTTACTGTGGCAATAATGAATTCTTAGGCACTTGATTTATAAAACTATGAGAATTTCCAATACTATCCTATACTAACAGGTGCCTATGAAAGCTTTTCTAATGAATTATTTTGCTTTTGATTTCTTTTTGAAGAAAGGAGAGAAGTGGTAAAAAATAAGATCAAAAGAAGATATCTGCCCATTTTTTTCATCTTAGATTTTGAGAATCATTTCTATCTGTATTCCAGAACCCACAGCAATAACAAATATAATAAGAGAAAAATATCATGCTAAAGAATAGTAGAGGTAAGGTGAGACATTAAAGAACAAAATCAATGTCAATTGTTGAGAGTTGATATTTCTGGTAGACACAGGACTGCTATAAAGATGAATAGTGTGCAGTGACAAATCTAATTAACACATATGGAGACACATTCCATTCATTTCGGTGTTTTTGTGATATCCAAGGTGAAGATGTTGTCAAAGGGAGTTATTTTCAAGTTTGTAATTTTCAATTAGATTTTTGCAAAACGCAACATGAATTTTCACAAAAATAAATAGCTAAGCTTCCTTTTCAATTTGCTATTCCTGTAGTGTCTTATCAAGAATAGTGCCTATTTTCATAGCAAGACCAATTTCTGCTTTATGAGTCACTCATCTACATTGTAAACCTTGCTAAATTGTGAAAGAAGACTTACTTACTTATGAACAGAAAATATTCAGCTATAAATTATTTTGCTCTCCTTTTATCTAAATTCAGTATTTCAAATTCTTACATTCTGCTGCATTATTCTTTATTTGGCAAATCATGCATACTATAACTATGTTATGGTAACACTAAATCAGCTGGTATGTAGACACACACACACTATACTCAAATATTTGTGAATCAGTGAATCACTGGCTCTGCTTATCTTAGAAGCATTATCTTGAGTAACACAAAACAATGAGTAACTTCTATACTCTTGGAAAAGTTTAAAGTAGTTTAAAAAGCAGGTTTTTAAACCAATATTGCACTTTGTTGTCTTTAGAGCCTTAATCTAAAACTTTCTGACAGTGATATATTTTCCCCCAAATCCTATCATCTGTCAACAATCCTAAAACTGCAAATTGTATTAACAACTACTATTCATTATTTAAAATGTTCACTTCAGTATCACATTCTCAAACAAGGATATGTGCGAGAGGAATAACAGCTTTGCATCTACACTGAATCTAAATGGGTTTGTTGAATGAACTTTCTGAAACAGGTGTTCCTTAACAAGGAATATCGCTGAGAGACTTTCAGCTGCTCTCAGCATTGAGGATACATCATAATATAAGGAATAGCTGTTTCTTTTTTCAGTCTCTCTAAATATGGAAACAACCTCCTTATTCTTGACTTTTGATGAATGTCATAAAACTAGAACAATCTAGTGTGTACCCTTTTGAGCCTTGCTTCTTTCACATAGCATGGGTTTGAGACTTATCTATGTTATTTGTGTCACTTCATTTGTTATAGTGCTGAATAGTATTCCATTATATGGATGTTTCATAGTTGGCTTATCATCAGTTCACCTATCAAAGGACATTTAGATGTTTCCATGCTTGGACTATTAAGAATAATGGTGCTATAATCATCCATGCACAGATTTTTTTGTGAACAAGAATTTTTGTAGGCAATTCTTTAGAGTGAATACTTGGGAGTAGTACTGCTGGGTCATATATAAGTGGATGTATAACATTTTTGAAACTGCTGAACTATTTTCCACCATCTTTCATTGCTATCAACAATGTATGAAGTTTCAGGTTACTCTGCATTCTAGTTAGTACTTGTTACTGTCAGTTTCACTGAATTTTTTTTTTCATTCTAGCTAACCTAATAGGTGTGGTGTCATGGTTTTAATTTGCATGCTCCTAATGGCTAATAATTTTGAGCATCCTTTTTCATGCTTACTTACTAACTGCATAAAGTTTTAATGAAAAATTTATTCAAATCTTTGGCTCATTTTTTGTTGGGTTATTTGCTTTCTTTTGCTTAGTTCTGAAATTTTTTAATGTATTCTGTATATAAGTCATTTGTGTATAAGTGATTGCAAATATATTCTCCTAATATGTAGCTGTTTATTCATTCTATTAATAACGTTAGAAAACAGTAAAAGTTTAAAGTTTACATGAAGTTCAACTTTTATATTTTTTCTCATATGGATTGTGCTTTTATTTTTATATCTAAGAATCTATTGCCGGATTCCAGACAAGATGGCAGAGTGTAAGGACTGGAGCTCATCTCCTCTCAGGCGAACACCAAAATCATAACTAACTACTGAACAAGCATTGATGACAAAGACGAACCTACCAAAAAAAGATATTTTACATCCAAATAAAGATATAGAAGGACCCATAAAGAGATGGTAGGAGGGGAAATTTCTCAATATAATCAAATCCCATACCTGCTGGGTGGTTGACGCACAAAATGGAAAATAATTGTATTGCAGAGGTTCTCCCACAGGAGTGAGAGTTCTGAGCCCCACATCAGGCTCCCCAGCCTGAGGGTCTGGTATTGGGAAGAGGAGTCCCCAGAGCATCTGGCTTTGAAGGCCATCAGGGCTGGACTGCAGGAGTTCCTTCTTGGAGGGCTCACACAAGATTTCACATGCACTGGGACCAGAACAAAGCAGTGACTCCATAGGAGCCTGGGGAAGAGAGACCTACCTGTGCTCTTGGAGGGTCTCCTGGGGAGGTGGGGGTGGCTATGACTCACTGTGGTGTCAAGGACAATGGTGGCAGAGGCCCCAGGGAATATTGATTGGCATGAATTCTCGTGGAGGGTGCAATTTTGGCACTGAGACCTGGCCCCACCTAACAACCTGCAGTCTCTCCAGTGCTGGGATGCCTCTGGCCAAACAACCAGCAGGGAGGAGCACAGCCCCGTCTATCAGCAGAAAGAAAGGCTCCGTAAAGTTGAACTGAGGTTACAGTCACCTCTAAACACATCCTTTGACACGGCCCTGCTCACCAGAGGGACAAGATCCAGCTCCACCCATCAGAGGGTAGGCATCAGTCCCTCCCACCAGGAAGCCTGCATAAGCCCTTGGACCAACCTCATCCACCAGATGGCAAACACCATAAGCACTACAATCCTGCAGCCTAAGAAAAGGAGACCACAGACACAGAAAGTTAGACAAAATGAGAAGTCAGAGAAATATGTTAGAGACAAAGGAACAATATAAAAACCCAGAAAAACATCTAAGTGAAGTAGAGACAGCCAATCTACCTGAAAAGGAATTCAGAAAAAGAATTCAGAATAATGGTAGTAAAGATGATCCAAGATATCAGAAAAAGAATGGAGGCACAGACTGAGAAGATATAAGAAATGTTGAACAAAGACCTACAAGAACTAAAGAACAGAGATGAACATTACAATAACTGAAATGAAAAACATAATAGAAGGAATCAATAGCAGGATAAATGAGCAGAAGAATGAATATGTGAGCTGGAAGATAGAGTAGTAGAAATCACTGCCTGCCTCAGAACAGAATAAAGAAAAAAGAGGGGGGACAGAGAAGATGGCAGAAGAGTAAGACGTGGAGATCAGCATCCTCCCCACAGATACATCAGAAATACATCTACGTGTGGAACTGCTCCTATAGAACACCAACTGAACGTTGGCAGAAGACCTCAGACCTTCCAAAAGGCAAGAAACTCCCCACATACCTGGGTAGGGCAAAAGAAAAAAGAATAAACAGAGACAAAAGAATAGGGACAGGACCTGCACCTCTGGGAGGGAGCTGTAAAGGAGGAAAGTTTTCCACACACTAGAAGCCCCTTCACAGGCAGAGACTGTGGGTGGTAGAGCGGGGAAGCTTCGGAGCCATGGAGGAGAGAACAGCAACAGGGTACAGAGGGCAAAGCAGAGAGTTTCCCACACAGAGGATCATGCCAACCAGCACTCACCAGCCCAAGAGGCTTGTCTGCTCACCTGCTGGGACAGGCAGGGGCTGGGAGCTGAGGCTCGGGCTTCGGTCGGATCACAGGGAGAGGTCTGGCGGTGCGAACACAGCCTGAAGGGGTTAGTGCACCATGGCTAGCCAGGAGGGAGTCCAGGAAAAAGTCTGGACCTGACGAAGAGGCAAGAGACTTTTTCTTCCCTCTTTGTTTCCTGGTGCGCAAGGAGAGGGGATTAAGTGCGCCGCTTAAAGGAGCTCTAGAAACGGCCGCAAGCCACGGCTATCAGCGCGGATACCAGAGATGGGCATGAGATGCTAAGGCTGATGCTGCCACCACCAAGAAGCCTGTGTGCAAGCACAGGTCACTATCCACACCTGCCCTCCCGGGAGCCTGTGCACCCCGCCACTGCTAGGGTCCCGGGATTCAAGGACAACTTCCCCAGGAGAACGCACGGTGCGCCTAAGGCTGGTGCAACTTCACGCCGGCCTCTGCCGTTGCAGGCTTGCCCCGCATCTGTACCCCACCCTCCTCCCGGCCTGAGTGAGCCAGACCCCCCAAATCAGCTGCTCCTATAACCCCGTCCTGTCTGAGTGAAGAGCAGACGCCCTCAGGCGACCTACATGCAGAGGCAGGGCCAAATCCAAAGCTGAACCCCTGGAGCTGTGCGAACAAAGAAGAGAAAGGGAAATCTCTTCCAGCAGCCTCAGAAGCAGCAGACTAAAGCTCCACAATCAACTTGATGTACCCTGCATCTGTGGAATACCCAAATAATAGACAACGAATCACCCCAAATTGAGGAGGTGGACTTTGGGAGCAAGATATATTATTTTTGCCCCTTTGTAAAATTTTTATTCTTAATAATTATTTTTTACTTTAATAACTTTATTTTATCCTCTCCCTTTCTTTCTTTCCTTCCTTCTCTTTCTTTCTTTTTCTTTCTTTCTTTCTTCCTTCTTTTTCTTTTTTTCTCCCTTTTATTCTCCCTTTTATTCTTAGCAGTGTGGATTAAAGGCTCTTGGTGCTCCAGCCAGGTGTCAGGACAGTGTCTCTGAGGGGGGAGAACCAACTTCAGGACACTGGTCGACAAGAGATCTCCCAGCTCCACGTAATATCAAATGGCAAAAATCTCCCAGAGATCTCCATCTCAACACCAAGACCCAGCTTCACTCAACGACCAGCAAGCTACAGTGCTGGACACCCTATGCCAAACAAACAAACAACTAGCAAGACAGGAACACAACTCCACCCATTAGCAGAGAGGCTGCCTAAAATCATAATAAGCCCACAGACACCCCAAAACACACCACCAGACGTGGACCTACCCACCAGAAAGACAAGATCCAGCCTCATGCACCAGAACACAGGCACTAGTCCCCTCAAACAGGAAACCTACTTGACCCACTGAACCAACCTTAGCCACTGGGGACAGATACCAAAAACAACGGGAACTACGAATCTTCAGCCTGCAAAAAGGAGACCCCCAAACACAGTAAGATAAGCAAAATGAAAAGAAAGAAAAACACACAGCAGATGAAGGAGCAAGATAAAAACACACCAGACCTAACAAATGAAGAGGAAATAGGCAGTCTACCTGATAAAGTATTCAGAATAATGATAGTAAAGATGATCCAAAATCTTGGAAATAGAATAGACAAAATGTTTCTTGCAACATTTAACAAAGACCTAGAAGAGTTAAAGAGGAAGCAAGCAACGATGACCAACACAATAAATGAACTTAAAAATACTCTAGATGGGATCAATAGCAGAATAACTGAGGCAGAAGAATGGATAAGTGATTTGGAAGATAAAATAATGGAAATAACTACTGCAGAGCAGAATAAAGAAAAAAGAATGAAAAGAACTGAGGACAGTCTCAGAGACCTCTGTGACAACATTAAACGCACCAACATTCGAATTATAGGGGTCACAGAAGAAGAAGAGAAAAAGGGACTGAGAAAATATTTGAAGAGATTATAGTTGAAAACTTCCCTAATATTGGAAAGGAAATAGTCAATTAAGTCCGGGAGACACAGAGAGTCTCATACAGGATAAATCCAAGGAGAGAATGGCAGGACATATTTAAAGTGATGAAGGAGAAAAACCTACAACCAAGATTACTCTACCCAGCAAGGATCTCATTCAGATTCGATGGAGAAATTAAAACTTTTACAGACACGCACAAGCTAGGAGATTTCAGCACTACCAAACCAGCTTTACAACAAATGCTAAAGGAACTTCTCTAGGCAAGAAACACAAGAGAAGGAAAAGACCTACAAGAACAAACTCAAAACAATTAAGTAAATGGTAATAGGAACATACATATCGATAATTACCTTAAATGTAAATGGATTAAATGCTCCCACCAAAAGACACAGACTGGCTGAATGGATACAAAAACAAGACACATATATATGCTGTCTACAAGAGACCCACTTCAGACCTAGGGACACATGCACACTGAAAGTGAGGGGATGGAAAAAGATATTCCATGGAAATGGAAATCAGAAGAAAGCTGAAGTAGCAATTCTCATAATTCTCATATCAGACAAGATAGACTTTAAAATAAAGACTATTACAAGACACAAAGAAGGGCAATACATAATGATCAAGGGATCGATCCATGAGAAAGATATAACAATTGTAAATAGTTATGCAACCAACATAGGAGCACCTCAATACATAAGGCAAATACAAACAGCCATAAAAGGGGAAATCGACAGTAACACAATCATACTAGGGGACTTTAACACCCCGATCATCCAAAATGAAAATAAATAAGGAAACACAAGCTTTAAATGATATATTAAACAAGATGGACTTAATTGATATTTATAGGACATTCCATCCAAAAACAACAGAATACACATTTTTCTCAAGTGCTCATGGAACATTCTCCAGGATAGGTCATATCTTGGGTCACAAATCTAGCCTTGGTAAAGTTAAGAAAATTGTTATCGCATAAAGTATCTTTTCCGACCACAACACTATGAGACTAGATATCAATTACAGGAAAAGATTTGTAAAAAATACAAACACATGGAGGCTAAACAATACCTAATAACGAAGTGATCACTGAAAAAATCAAAGAGTAAATCAAAAAATACCTAAAAACAAATGACAATGGAGACATGACAACCCAAAACCTATGGGATGCAGCAAAAGCAGTTCTAAGAAGGAAGTTTATAGCAATACAATCCTACCTACCTTAAGAAACAGGAAACATCTCGAATAAACAACCTACCCTTGCACCTAAAGCAATTAGAGAAAGAAGAACAAAAAACCCCCAAATTTAGCAGAAGGAAAGAAATCATAAAGATCAGATCAGAAATAAATGAAAAAGAAATGAAGGAAACGATAGCAACAATCAATAAACCTAAAAGCTGGTTCTTTAAGAAGATAAACAAAATTGATAAACCATTAGCCAGACTCATCAAGAAAAAAAGAGAGAAGACTCAAATCAGTAGCATTAGAAATGAAAAAGGAGGAGGAAGGAGGCAAGATGGCAGAAGAGTAAGACGCGGAGATCACCTTCCTCCTCACAGATACATCAGAAATACAGCTACACGTGGAACTTCTCCTATAGAACACCCACTGAACGCTGGCAGAAGACCTCACACCTCACAAAAGGCAAAAAACTCCCCACGTACCTGGGTAGAGCAAAAGAAAAAAGAATAAACAGAGACAAAGAATAGGACGGGACCTGCACCAGTGGGAGGGAGCCGTGAAGGAGGAAAGGTTCCCACACACGAGAAGCCCCTTCATGGGCGCAGACTGCGGGTGGCGGAGGGGGAAGCTCCGGAACCTTGGAGGAGAGCGCAGCAGCGGGGTGAGGAGGGCAAAGTGGAGAGATGCCCGCACAGAGGATCGGTGCCGACCGGCACTCACCAGCCCGAGAGGCTTGTCTGCTCACCCGCCGGGGCGGGCGGGGGCTGGGAGCTGAGCCTCGGGCTTCAGTCGGATCCCAGGGAAAGGTCTGGAGTTGGCAGAGTGAAAACAGCCTGAAGGGGTTAGTGCACCACAGCTAGCCGGGAGGGAGTCCGGTTGAAGTCTGGAGCTGCCGAAGAGGCAAGAGACCTTTTCTTCCCTCTTTGCTCATGGTGCGCGAGGAAGGGGTTTAAGCGCGCCGCTTAAAGGAGCCCCAGAAACTGGCGCGGAGC
>NC_041214.2:117062300-117064724 GCF_002837175.3 Physeter macrocephalus | reverse complement strand
GCTTCCTGGTGTGCGAGGAGAGGGGTTTAAGCGCGCCGCTTAAAGGAGCTCCAGAAATGGGCGCGGAGCTACTGAAGAGACAAGAGACTTTTTTTTTGCCTCTTTGTCTCCTGGTGCTAGAGGAGAGGGGATTAAGCGCACTGCATAAAGGAGCTCCAGAAACGGGAGCGAGCCGCGGCTGTCGGCGCGGACAGCAGCCTTCCTCCCTTCCTTTCTTTCTTCCTCCGTCCTTCCCTCCCTCCCTCCTTCCTTCTTTCCTTCCTTTTCTTTACTTTCTATTTTTTCTCCCTTTTATTTTGGGCTGTGTGGATTAAAGGCTCTTGGCGCTCCAGCCAGGCATCAGGGCTGTGTCTCTGAGGTGGGAGAACCAACCTCAGGACACTGGTCCACAGAAGACCTCCCAGCTCCACGCAATATGAAACGGTGAAAATCTCCCAGAGATCTCCATTTCAACACCAAGACCCAGCTTCACTCAAGGACCAGCAACGAACAGTGCTGGACACCCTATCCCCAACAAAGAGCAAGACAGGTCTACAGCCCCATCCATTAGCAGAGAGGCTGCCTAAAATCATAATAAGGCTACCAACATCCCCAAACACACCACCAGACATGGACCTGCCCACCAGAAAGACAAGATCCAACCTCATCCACCAGAACAGAGGCACTAGTCCCCACAACCAAGAGACCTACTCAACCCACTGAACCAACCTTAGCCACTGGGGACAGCCACCAAAACCAACGGGAACTACGAACCAAGAAACCTACTCAACCCACTGAACCAACCTTAGCCACTGGGGAGAGACACCAAAAACAACGGGAACTACGAACCTGCAGCCTGCAAAAAAGAGACCCCAAACACAGTAAGATAAGCAAAATGAGAAGACAGAAAAACACACAGCAGATGAAGGAGCAAGATAAAATCACACCAGACCTAACAAATGAAGAGGAAATAGGCAGTCTACCTGAAAAAGAATTCAGAATAATGATAGTAAAGATGATTCAAAATCTTGGAAATAGAATAGACAAATTGCAAGAAACAGTTAACAAGGACCTAGAAGAAATAAAGAGGAAGCAAGCAACGATGAGCAACACAATAAATGAAATGAAAAATACTCTAGATGGGCTCAGTAGCAGAATAACTGAGGCAGAAGGACAGATAAGTGACCTGGAAGATAAAATAGTGGAAATAACTACTGCAGAGCAGAAAAAAGAAAAAAGAATGAAAAGAACTGACGACAGTCTCAGAGACCTCTGGGACAACATTAAACGCACCAACATTCGAATTATAGGGGTCCCAGAAGAAGAAGAGAAAAAGAAAGGGACTGAGAAAATATTTGAAGAGATTATAGTTGAAAACTTCCCTAATATAGGAAAGAAAATAGTCAATCAAGTCCAGGAAGCACAGAGAGTCCCATACAGGATAAACCCAAGGAGAAACACGCCAAGACACATAATAATCAAACTGTCAAAAATTAAATACAAAGAAAACATATTAAAAGCAGCAAGGGAAAAACAACAAATAACACACAAAGGAATCCCCATAAGGTTAACATCGGATCTTTCAGCAGAAACTCTCCAAGCCAGAAGGGAGTGGCAGGACATATTTAAAGTGATGAAGGAAAAAAACCTACAACCAAGATTACTCTACCCAGCAAGGATCTCATTCAGATTTGATGGAGAAATTAAAACCTTTACAGACAAGCAAAAGCTGAGAGAGTTCAGCACCACCAAACCAGCTTTACAACAAATGCTAAAGGAACTTCTCTAGGCAAGAAACACAAGAGAAGGAAAAGACCTACAAGAACAACCCGAAACAATTCAGTAAATGGTAATAGAACCATACATATCGATAATTACCTTAAATGTAAATGGATTAAATGCTCCCACCAAAAGACACAGACTGGCTGAATGGAAACAAAAACAAGACCCATATATATGCTGTCTACAAGAGACCCACTTCAGACCTAGGGACACATACAGACTGAAAGTGAGGGGATGGAAAAAGATATTCCATGCAAATGGAAATCAGAAGAAAGCTGGAGTAGCAATTCTCATATCAGACAAAATAGACTTTAAAGTAAAAACTATAACAAGAGACAAAGAAGGACACTATATAATGATCAAGGGATCGATCCATGAAGAAGATATAACAATTGTAAATATTTATGCACCCAACATAGGAGCACCTCAATACATAAGGCAAATACTAACAGCCATAAAAGGGGAAATCGACAGTAACACAATCATAGTAGGGGACTTTAACACCCCACTTTCACCAATGGACAGATCATCCAAAATGAAAATAAATAAGGAAACACAAGCTTTAAATGATACATTACACAAGATGGACTTAATTGATATTTATAGGACATTCCATCCAAAAACAACAGAATACACATTCTTCTCAAGTGCTCATGGAACACT
>NC_041214.2:117058455-117060311 GCF_002837175.3 Physeter macrocephalus | reverse complement strand
TGGGCATATACCCTGAGAAAACCATAATTCAAAAAGAGTCATGTACCAAACTGTTCATTGCAGCTCTATTTACAATAGGCAGGACATGGAAGCAACCTAAGTGTCCATCAACAGATGAATGGATAAAGAAGATGTGGCACATATATACAATGGAATATTACTCAGCCATAAAAAGAAATGAAACTGAGTTATTTGTAATGAGGTGGATAGACCTGGAGTCTGTCATACAGAGTGAAGTAAGTCAGAAGGAGAAAAACAAATACTGTATGCTAACACATATATATGGAATCTAAGAAAAAAAAAATGTCATGAAGAGATTAGTGGTAGGACGGGAATAAAACACAGACCTACTAGAGCATGGACTTGAGGACATGGGGAGGGGGAAGGGTAAGCTGTGACGAAGTGAGAGAGTGGCAGGGACATATATACACTACCAAATGTAAATTAGATAGCTAGTGGGAAGCTGCCGCATAGCACAGGGAGATCACCTCTGTGCTTTGTGACCATCGAGAGGGGTGGGATAGGGAGGGTGGGAGGGAGGGAGACGCAAGAGGGAAGAGATATGGGAACATATGTATATGTATAACAGATACACTTTTTTATAAAGGAGAAACTAACAAACACACTATTGTAAAACAGTTATACTCCAATAAAGATGTTAAAAAAAAAAGAAATGAAAAAGGAGAAGTAACAATGGACACTGCAGAAATACAAAAGATCATGAGAGATTACTACAAGCAACTCTATGCCAATAAAATGGACAACCTGGAAGAAATGGAAAATTCTTAGAAATGCACAACCTTCCAAGACTGAACCAGGAAGAAATAGAAAATACGAACAGACCAATCACAAGCACTGAAATTGAAACTGTGATTAAATATCTTCCAACAAACAAAAGCCCAAGACCAGATGGCTTCACAGGCAAATTCTATCAAACATTTAGAGAAGAGCTAACACCTACCCTTCTCAAACACTTCCAAAAGATAGCAGAGGGAGGAACACTCCCAAACTCATTCTATGAGCCCACCATCATCACTCTGATACCAAAACCAGACAAAGATGTCACAAAGGAAGAAAACTATAGGCCAATATCACTAATGAACATAGATGCAAAAATCCTCAACAAAATAATATCAAACAGAATCCAACAGCACATTAAAAGGATCACAGACCATGATCAAGTGGGGTTTATTCCAGGAATGCAAGGATTCTTCAATATACACAAATCAATCAATATGATACACCATATCAACTAACTGAAGGAGAAAAACCATATGATCATCTCAATAGATGCAGAGAAAGCTTTTGACAAAATTCAACACCCATTTATGATAAAAACCCAGCAGAAAGTAGGCATAGAGGGAGCTTTCCTCAACATAAGAAAGGCCATATATGACAAACCCACAGCCAACATTGACAAACCCACAGCCAACATCGTCCTCAATGGTGAAAAACTGAAACCATTTCCACTAAGATCAGGAACAAGACAACTAAAGGTAATCAATGAATTTGGTAGAGTAGCAGGATACAAAATTAATGCACAGAAATCTCTGGCATTCCTCTACAGAAATGATGAAAAATCTGAGAGTTAATTTAAGAAAAAATTCCCATTTACCACTGCAACAAAAAGAATAAAATATCTAGGAATAAACCTACCTAAGGAGACAAAAGACCTGTATACAGAAAATTATAAGACACCGATGAAAGAAATTAAAGATGATACAAATAGATGGAGAGATATACCATGTTCTTGGATTGGAAGAATCAACATTGTGAAAATGACTCTACTACCCAAAGCAATCTACAGATTCAATGCAATCCCTATCAAACTACCACTGGCATTTTCCACAGAACTA
>NC_041214.2:117049993-117058317 GCF_002837175.3 Physeter macrocephalus | reverse complement strand
TGGCATTTTTCACAGAAGTAGAACAAAAAATTTCACAATTTGTATGGAAACACAAAAGACCCCGAATAGCCAAAGCAATCTTGAGAACGAAAAATGGAGCTGGAGGAATCAGGCTCCCTGACTTCAGATTATACTACAAGGCTACAGTAATCAAGACAGTATGGTACTGGCACAAAAACAGAAATATAGATCAGTGGAACAGGATAGAGAGCCCAGAGATAAACCCACACACATATGGTCACCTTATCTTTGATAAAGGAGGCAAGAATATACAGTGGAGAAAAGACAGCCTCTTCAATAAGTGGTGCTGGGAAAACTGGACAGGTACATGTAAAAGTATGAAATTAGAACACTCCCTAACACGATACACAAAAATAAACTCAAAATGGGTTTAAGACATAAATGTAAGGCCAGACACTATCAAACACTTACAGGAAAACATAGGCAGAACACTCTATTACATAAATCACAGCAAGATCATTTTTGACCCACCTCTGTGAGAAATGGAAATAAAACCAAAAATAAACAAATGGGACCTAATGAAACTTAAAAGCTTCTGCACAGCAAAGGAAACCATAAACAAGACCAAAAGACAACCCTCAGAATGGGAAAAAATAGTTGCAAATGAAGCAACTGACAAAGGACTAATCTCCAAAATTTATAAGCAACTCATGAAGCTCAATAACAAGAAGACAAAAAAATCCCATCCAAAAATGGGCACAAGACCTAAATAGACATTTCTCCAAAGAAGATATACAGATTGCCACAAAACACATGTAGGAATGCTCAACATCTTTAATCATTAGAGAAATGCAAATCAAAACTACAAGGAGATATCATCTCACACCTGTCAGAATGGCCATCATCAAAAAAATCTAGAAACAAAAAATGCTGGAGAGGGTGTGGAGAATAGGGAAGACTCTTGGACTGTTGGTGGGAATGTAAATTGATACAGCCACTATGTAGAACAGTATGGAGTTTCCTTTAAAAAGTACAAATAGAACTACCATACAACCCAGCAATCCCACTACTGGGCATATACCCTGAGAAAACCATAATTCAAGAAGAGTCATGTACCAAAATATTCACTGCAGCTCTATTTACAATAGCCAGGACATGGAAGCAACCTAAGTGTCCATCAACAGATGAATGGATCAAGAAGATGTGGCACATATATACAATGGAGTATTACTCAGCCATAAAAAGAAACGAAACTGAGTTATTTGTAGTGAGGTGGATGGACACACTACCAAATGTGGGGTGGATAGCTAGTGGGAAGCAGCCGCATGGCACAGGGAGATCAGCTGTGTGCTTTGTGACCACCTAGAGGGGTGGGATGGGAAGTGTGGGAGGGAGGGAGATGCAAGAGGGAAGAGATATGGGAACATATGTATATGTATAACTGATTCACATTGTTGTAAAGCAGAAACTAACACACCATTGTAAAGCAATTATACTCCAATACAGATGTTAAAAAAAAAACAGAAAAAAGAATGAAGACAGCCTAAGAGATGTATGGGACAACATTTAACACACCAACATTCACATTATAAGAGTCCCAGATGGAGAAGAGAGATAAAAAGAGGCAGCGTAAATATTTAAAGAGATTATAGCCAAAAACTTCCCTAACATGGGAAAGGAAACACTCATTAGAGCCCAGAAAGTGCAGAGAGTCAAATATGGGATAAACCCAAGGAGGAACATGATGAGACACCTATTAATCAAACTGACAAAAACTTAAAGACACAGAGAAAAATACTAAAAGCAACAAGGGAAAAGCAACAAATAACATACAAGGAAATTCCCATACGGTTATCACCTGATTTTTCAGCTGAAACTCTGCAGGCCAGAAGAGAGTAGCATGATATATTAAAAGTGATGAAAGGGTAAAATCTACAACCAAGAAAACTCTACCCAGCAAGGCTCTTGTTCAGATTTGAGGAGAAATCAAAAGCTTTACAGACAAGCAAAAGCTAACAGAATTCAGCACCACCAAATCAGCTTTACAACAAATGCTAGAGGAACTTCTCTAGGCAGAAAAGAAAAACCCACAACTAGAAACAAGAAAATTACAAATGGGAAACTCACCAGTAAAGACAAACATACAGTAAAGGAAGGAAATCATCCAAAAAACCCCCCATGATATCAAAACCAGCAATCATGAGAAGAGGAGAGTACGAATGCAGGATATTGAAAATGCATTGAAAGTTAAGAGACCAGCAACTTGAAATAATCTTGTTTATATATAGACTGCTATGTCAAAACCTCATGGGACCCACAAAAAATCTACGATAGATATACATACAGAAATAAAAAGCAATCCAAACACAACACTAACGTTAGTCATCAGATCACTATAGAAGAGAACAAAAGAGGAAGGGAAGAAAAAAAGACCTACAAAACCAAATCCAAAACAATTAACAAGATGGCAATAAGAACATTCATATTGATAATTACCTTAAAGGTAAATAGATGAAATGCTCCAACCAAAAGACAAAGACTGGCTGAATGGATACAAAAGCAAGACCCATATATATGATGTCTACAAGAGACCCAGTTCAGATCTAGGGACACATGCAGACTGAAACTGAGGGGTTGAAAAAAAGCTATTCCATGCTAATGGAAATCAAAAGAAAGAAGGAGTAGCAATACTCATATCAGACAAAATAGACATTAAAATAAAGACTGTTATAAGACACAAAGAAGAACACTACATAATGATCAAGGGATCAAACCAAGAAGAAGATATAACAATCATAAATACATATGCCTCCAACAAAGGAGCACCTCAATATCTAACGCAAATGCTAACAGCCATAAAAGGAGAAATTGACAGTAACACAATAATAGTAAGGGACTAAAAAACACAAACAAGTGTAGCCTAAACAACATATTGCTAAACCAATGGATCACTGAAGAAATCAGAGGAAATCAAAAAATACTTAGAGACAAATGAAAATAAAAGTACAGTGATTCAAAACCTATGGGACATAGCAAAAGCACTTCTAAAGGGAAAGTTTATAGCAATACAAGCTTTCCTCAGGAAAGAAGAAATATCTCAAATAAAAACCTAACTTTACACCTAAAGAAACTAGGGAAAGAAGAAAAAATAAAGCCCGAAGTTAGTAGAAGGAATGAAATCATAATGATCATCACAGAAATAAATGAAATAGAGACAAAGAAAACAATAGGAAGGATCAATGAAACTGAAGGCTGGTTCTTTGAAAGGATAAACAGAATTGATAAAGCTTTAGCCAGATTCATCAAGAAAAGAGGGAGAGTGTCTAAATAAATAAAATTGGAAATAAAAGAGGAGAAGTTACAACAGACACCACAGAAATACAAAAAATTATGAGAATACTATGGGCAACTATATGCCAATAAAATGAACAACCTATAAGAAAATCACAAATTCTTAGATAGGTAAAACCTTCCAAGACTGAACAAGGAAGAAATAGAAAGTATGAACAGATGAATCACAAGTACTGAATTGAAACTGTGATTTAAAAATTTCCAACAAACGAAAGTCCAAGACCAGATGGCTTCACAGGCAAATTCTATCAAACATTTAGAGAAGAGTTAATACCTATCCTTTCCAAACTCTTTCAAAAACAGCAGAGGAAGGAACACTCCCAAATTCATCCTATGAGACCACCATCACCCTGATACCAAAACCAGACAAAGATACCACAAAAAAAGAAAGTTACAGGTCAGTATTACTGATGAAAACAGACACAAGAATCCTCAACAAAATACTAGCAAACTGAATCCAACAATACATTTAAAGGATCATATAACATGATCAAGTGGGATTAATCCCAGGGATGCAAGGATTCTTCAATATCAGCAAATCAATCAGTGTGATACACCACATCAACAAATTGAAGAATAAAAACCATATTATACTACCAAATGTAAAATATATAGCTAGTGGGAAGCAGCTGCATAGTACAGGGAGATCAGCTCGGTGCTTTGTGACCACCTAGAGGGGTGGGATAGGGAGGGTGGGAGGAAGATGCAAGAGTGAGGGGATATATGTATACGTATAGCTGATTCACTTTGTTATATAGCAGAAACTAACACACATTGTAAAGCAATTATACTCCAATAAAGATGTTAAAAATAAAGAACCCCTGCAAAAAGAAATTTAAAAAATAAAAATAGTTATACTTAAAAAAACAAACATGATCACCTCAATACATGTAGAAAAAGCTTTTGACAAAATTCAATACCCATTTATGATAAAACCTCTCCAGAAAGTGGGCATAGAGGGAACCTATCTCAACATAATAAAGGCCATATATGACAAACTCACAGCTAACGTCATTCTCAATGGTGAAAAGCTGAAAGCACTTCCTCTAAGATCAGGAGCAAGACAGGGATGTCTACTCTCGCCACTTTTATCCAACATAGTTTTGGAAGTACTAGACACAACAATCAGAGAAGTAAAAGACATAAAAGGAATCTGAACTGGAAAAGAAGAAGTAAAACTGTCACTGTTTGCAGATGACATGATACTATACGTAGAAAATCCCAAAGATGCTACCAGAAAACTACTAGAGCTCATCAATGAATTTGGTAAACTTGCAGGTTACAAAATTAATACACAGAAATCTATACATTTCTATGCAGTAACAACAAAAGATCAGAAAGAGCAATTAATCAGAAGAACAATCCCATTTACCATCACATCAAAAATAATAAAATACCTAGGAATAAACCTACCTAAGGAAACAAAAGACCCGTACTATGAAAACTATAAGATGCTAATGAAAGAAACTGAAGATGACACAAACAGATAGAAAGATATACCATGTTCTTGGATTGGAAGAATCAATATTATCAAAATGACTATACTACCCAAGGCAAGCCATAGATTCAATGCAATCTCTGTCAAATTGCCAATGGCATTTTTCACAGAATTAGAACAAAAAAAATCTTACAATTTGTATGAACACACAAAAGACCCGAATAGCCAAAGCAATCTTGAGAATGAAAAATGGAGCTGGAGGATCATGCTCCCTGACTTCAGACTATACTACTAAGCTACGGTAATCAAAACAGCATGGTACTGGCACAGAAACAGAAATATATATCAATAGAACAGGATAGAAATCCCAGAAATATACCCACACACCTATGTTCAATTAATCTATGACAAAGAAGGCAAGAATATACAATAGCAAAAGACAGTCTCTTCAATAAATGATGCGTGGAAAGCTGGACAGCTACATGCAAAAAAAATGAAATTAGAACATTCTCTAATACCATATACAAAAATAAACTCAAAATGGATTAAAGACCTAAATGTAAGGCCAGATACTATAAAACTCTTAGAGGAAAACATAGGGAGAACTTTTTGACATAAATTTCAGCATTATCGTTTTGATCCATCTCCTAGAGTAATGAAAATAAAGACAAAAATAAACAAATTGGACATAATTGAACTTAAAAGCTTTTGCACAGCAAAGGAAGCCATAAATGAAACAAAAGGACATCCCACGGAATGGGAGAATATATTTGCAAATGAAGTGACCCACAAGGGTTTAATCTCCAAAGTATACAAACAGCTCACACAGCTCAATATCAAGAAAACAATCCAATCAAAAAATGGGCAGAAGACCTAAATAGACATTTCTCCAAAGAACAAATATAGATGGCCAACAGGCACATGAAAAGATGCTCAACACTTGTAATTATTAGAGAAATGCAAGTCAAAACTACAGTGGGATATCACCTTACCAGTCAGAATGGCCATCATAAAAAAATCCTACAAACAATAAATGCTGGGGAGGGTGTGGAGAAAAGGGAACTTTCTTACACTGTTGGTGGGAATGTAAATTGGTACAACCATTATGGAGAACAGTATGGAGTTTCCTTAAAAAACTAAATATAGAACTACCATATGATCCAGCAATCTCACTCCTGGGCATATACCCTGAGAAAACCGTAATTCGAAAAGATACATGGACCCCAATGGTCATTGCAGCACTGTGTATTGCACAGTAGCCAAGACATGGAAGCAACCTAAATGTCTATCAACAGATGAATGGATAAAGAAGATGTGGTACATATATGCATTGAAATATTACTCAGCCATAAGAAAGAATGAAATAATTCCATTTGCAGCAACATGGATGAACCTAGAGATTATCACACTAAGTGAAGTATGTCAGACAAAGACAAATATCATATGATATCACTTATATGTGGAATCTTAAAAAAAATGATACAAATAAACATATTTGCCAAACTGAAACAGACTCACAGCCTTCAAAAGCAGACTTGTGGTTACCAAGAGAGGGGGAGAAACGTTGCGGGGGGGGCAGGATAAATTAGGAGTTTGGGATTAATATATACACTCTAAAATAAGTTCCCTACATATGAATGAGTTCCATTCTGAGAGTACATTCGTAAGTCCAATTTGTAAGTCCAACAAAATTAGCCTAGGTACCACAATCAACTATACAGTACTGTACTGTAATAGGTTTATAATACGTTTCACACAAATAATACATAAAACACAAACAGAAAAGAAAGAAAACATTTTAAATCTTACAGTACAGTACCTTGAAAAGTAGTATAGTAAAACAGCTGGCATACAGGGGCTGGCATCATGTGAACAGGCAAGAAGAGTTACTGCCTGGAGGAGGGAAAGGAGGTGGGAGATGGTAGAGCTGAAGGATCATCAGCTATAGGAGAAGGAGGGCAAGCTACAATTTCACTCATGCCTGACGTTGATGGAACGCATGTTCACGTCTTTGAATGTTCGCAACTTGAAGGTTCGTATGTAGGGGACTTACTGAACTATACATAAAATAATCAAAGGAACTACTGTATAACACAGGAAACTCTTTAATATTCAGTAATAATCTATCTATCTATCTTTCTATATCTGAATCACTTAGCTGTATACCTGAAACTAACAAAGCATTGTAAATCAACTATACTCCAATATAAAATAAAAATTAAACTTTAAAAAGAGAATCTATTGCTTAACCCAAGTTTACACTTTTATTCCTCTAAGATTTCAATAAAAATTTTATTGTTTTACAGTTCATGTTTAGGTATGGGTGTTTTTTTTTCCATATGGTTATGCAAAAATATGTAGTTGTTTTAGTACCATTCTGTTAAAAGATTACCCTTTCTCTCTTTCAAATTGAAGTATATTTGAACTTCATCAAAAATATCCCCTCACACATTGGAAAAACAACAACAACAGCAACAGAAGCCTGCTCTCTCTAGTCAAAAAACGATGAAAGGGGCAGCCTAATAAGACATAAAACTTTTAAACTGTATCCACTTTAGCTAAACACCAAAGAAAAACAGTGGCCCTGGTTCTGTACACACCAAAAAAGGCTAAATGAGGCCACAGTGAGGTTCCCAACACTACAACCTGGGTGGTATCAGAAAATGCCAAGTACAGAGCCAGGACTTTCATCACCACCCATGGATAACAAGACATCCCCCACTGCCGCAGTGTCATTGGAGAGACCACATCAGTAGCCTAGACATCCACCTCCCCTGACAGTAATAAGGGTTCCCTTCATCTCCATGCTAGGTTGATGTCAGATGATGCCTAATAGATAGTTAGAACTTTCAAAGTCACCTGGTAACAAGTGGAAATAAAACCACTCCTACCATAGTGTCAGTAGGTACCATGTGAGAAGCTGAAACTTCAAAGCCAGCTTAGCAGTAATCAGGAGCCCCGTCTCAAGTATCATGAGACCACCTAGCAGAAATGGGGAAGTCCCCCTTCCTCTGCCAAAATAAAAGTCAGAAAAAGCTAGTTAAAATGAAATTTAGGGAATTCCTTTATGGTCCAGTGGTTAGGACTCCGCACTTTTACTGCCGAGGGTGTGGGTTCTTTAATCCATTTGAGTTTATTTTGGTGCATGGTGTTAGGGAGTGTTCTAATTTCATTCTTTTACATGTAGCTGTCCAGTTTTCCCAGCACCACTTATTGAAGAGGCTGTCTTTTCTCCATTGTATATTCTTGCCTCCTTAATCAAAGATAAGGTGACCACATGTGCATGGGTTTATCTCTGGGCTTTCTATCCTGTTCCATTGATCTATATTTCTGTTTCTGTGCCCGTACCATACTGTCTTGATTACTGTAGCTTTGTAGTATAGTCTGAAGTCAGGGAGCCTGATACCTCCAGCTCCGTTTTTCGTTCTCAAGATTGCTTTGGCTATTCGGTGTCTTTTGTGTTTCCATACAAATTGTGAAATTTCTTGTTCTAGTTCTGTGAAAAATGTCAGTGGTAGTTTGATAGGGATTGCATTGAATCTGTAGATTGCTTTGGGTAGTAGAGTCATTTTCA
>NC_041214.2:116989390-117049227 GCF_002837175.3 Physeter macrocephalus | reverse complement strand
CATGTGGGATCCTCCCAGACCGGGGCGCGAACCCGGTTCCCCTGCATCAGCAGGCGGACGCGCAACCACTGTGCCACCAGGGAAGCCCCTATTTGCATATATTGAAGAATCCTTGCATACCTGGGATAAAACCCACTTGATCATGGTTTATGGTCCTTTTAATGTGCTGTTGGATTCTGTTTGCTACTATTTTGTTGAGGATTTTTCCATCTGTGTTCATCAGTGATATTCACCTGTAGTTTTCTTTCTTTGGTTGTTGCTAGTAAATATGCCCAGTCCTTGCCCTAGAGGAGATAAAGCTTCAGGACACTAGCATCTAATATTGCTTGTTATACAAACATCATTAAAAAGATATCCTGGAACAAAAGGTGCTACCAGTCATGCAGAAATGCAAGAGACCATGGAAAAGTGTCTGCCAAGAATATTTACAACTCTTCCTATATCACCTTAGCTTCTGGCAAATTTCCCTATAAATATGCCCCTCCGCCAGTCTTTCTGACTAATCTGACCAACTGGGGCTGGAAGGAAATCCATTGAATTTGGCACACACAGTATTACATTAAGGCTACTATTAACAGGATTCCAAGAAGCAGAATGAAGCCAACCGGCAGTATGAATTTGTCTGTTTCCTCCAAAGTCTCATGTATCATCAGTGTCTTCCTTAAAATCCTGGTGGCATTCTCCTTCAGTTTTTGTATTGATTTATGCATTTGGTCCAGGACATTTATCCAGGTAGAACAGAATGTATTAGTGATTTCACAGATTCCACCTTTCCCCTTTAAAAGGAAGTTTAAAGTATATCTGTCATTTCAATTTCTGGTCAGAGTATATCTGACCAGAAATTGAAGTTAATCTAAATGCCTTCAAGGGCTCAATTGGCATTTGCTTAAACATTTAAAGGTATCTTACGATCATCCCCTAAGATGCAATTCACCACATTTTCAGGAGGGAGGCAAGTTAATGCTTGGCTTTTATACCAGAAGTAAAACCCCCAGAGTGCACATGGTGTTTCTAAAAAGAAAGTGTTTATAACTGTTGTGCTCTCCAAGTAGATTATATCAGAAATGGGTAATTTTCAAAGACAAAGGTTATTATCCCTTATACCTTCTAGGATCTAATGTGTTTCCATGCCAGGAACCAGGATGCTGCTCTCTCTCTAACTCCTCAAGTTCTGGGTGCCCAGACCCTTTGTCTGGAAGCATCAGTAACAAGAGGAATAAGATCCCTTTATAAAATGTAATCTGAATTGCTTGAATTCCTGAGACTTCTACTTGCTCGGAGCCATCTAAAAGGTTATCAACCAGGCTGGCTTTGAGTTGCTATCAGCGGAATGAAAAAAGCATCATGACCAGGAATTATTATGAAGAAACTATGCATTTTCAAACTAGGTCCATATATAACTCCTATAGTCTCCTGTGTAGTAAAGAATTTAATCATACCCTAAGAGAGACCTGGCCTTTGCCCTCAGCTCCTGAGAGGTAATCTCTAAGCCCTTAAAATGTCACACATGATCAGAATGTCTTTGCTTGGGGATGGTGGGTTACACTGACTACTATAATAATGGATTTAGAGTAGGGGCTGGCCACACCATGTAGTAACAATGGCATTTATATGAGGGCTTTGGATCATGCAGTATTAGGAAAACTTTGGAGGGGCTGTAGGCTTGAGACTATAATCAACAATGTGGGCAGTCAATTGTGTCTACATAATGGATCCCCAATAAAAATTCTGAACCCAGGCTCAGGTGAACTTACCTAGTTTTCAATAAATGTGCATTGTCACACATTAATGCTGGGAAAGTAATGCTGTTCTGACTCCATGAGGAGAGGGTGACTGGAAGCTCCATGTTTGTTTACCTCTTTTCCTAGACTGTCCTAAATGTTTCTTCCCTTGGCTGAGTTTAACATGTGTCCTTTTCCTGTAGTACACTGTAACAGTGAGTAAAAGAGTTTTCGGTGAGTTCTGTGAGTCTTTCTAACATATTATCAAATCTGATGGTGACTTGGGGAATATCCTGAACTTGTAATTGGTGGGAGAAGTGAGGGTGATTTTATATGGACTGTTTCCCTAACTTCACAGTTGGCTAACTTTCACACCCTTTCCTGCCCCTTTTGTTCTCATAATTATCCAGGAAGTAGATGAGATAGTCATCTTTTGGGGACAGCTGCATTCAAGGACCAAACTCTCTTACTCTTAAAATTTTTGGAACAGGAACAGATGAATGAGAAAGAATCAGACTATCAGGCTATTGTTGAATAGCTTCAGTGATTAAGGATGCACCACTGTAAGGCTGAAAATGATCTAGAAAGACAGAAAGATGACACAGATTAGTTCTGATATAGTCAGTCTTCCAGGAGCTTGTGAGGTAGCCTCCCCTACTGTAGGACTAATGGATTAACTTTCAGCAGGAGTCACAAGTCAGACATGTAGTGGTAGCCTCTGAATCAACAGCAAATTAAGGCTCAATCAGTAGCAGTAGTTGGTGTCATTTTTAGAGAATGGGACCTTACCATGGGAAGATGAATGACCCAGACAGTCAATCAACAGCTGCAATTTTTTTCAACAGTTTATGGACCTGAAGAAGAATGTCATTAATCTGCCAGTCTGTAGTTTTCCAACTGGCAGGCCAAATAGCTAGGCAACTGAATGAAAGTTCTGCCTTCTGAGTAAAATGACAATGTCTTATTTTTGTCCTACATAGCTATTCTTGAGGCTAAATAACCCCAGGAGCTAAGTAGACACCATCAGCCTTCAGCTAAACCAAACCATCAAAGGCCCAGGCCCAAACATTTAGATAATCCTTGGAGAATTGTTAGCTAAATTGCAGCAGTGGTTTTGCTTCAGGGAGGGTACTATGGTATAAAGATTTATCTAGAGGGACTGGCTGGCAAGATGGCAGAGTAGAAGGACGTGAGCTCATGCCTTCTTACAAAAACACCAAAATCACAACTAACTGCTGAACAACCATTGACAAAAAAATGCTGGAACCTACAAAAAAGATACCCTACATCCAAAAGACAAAGAAACCATAACAACAGGGTAGGAGGAACACAATCGCAATAAAATCAAATCCCATACCCGCTAAGTGGGCAACGCACAAACTAGAAAATCATTACACCACAGAAGTTCTCCCACAGGAGTGAAAGTCCTGAGCCCCACATCAGGCTTCCCAGGCTGGGGGTCTGTCAAAAAGAGGAGGAGCCCCCAGATAATCTGGCATTGAAGGCCAGATGTGTTTGATTGCAGGAATTCCACAGGACAGGGGAAAAAAACTCCACTTTTGGAGGGCACACACAAGGTCCTGTGGATACCGGGAACCAGGGAAAAAAGCAATGACCTAGTAGGAGACTGGGCCAGACCTACCTGCTAGTATTGGAGGGTATCCTGTAGCGGTACAGGGTAGCTGTGGCTCACTGCGGGGATAAAAACACTGGCAGTGACAGTTCTGGTGAGTACTCATTGTCATGAGCCCTCCCAGAGGCCACCATTTCCTTCCCAAGACCTAGCCCCACCCAACAGCCTATAGGCTCCAGTGCTGGGATGCCTCAGACCAATCAACCAACAGGGTGGGTACACAGTCCCACCAATCAGCAAACAGGCTGCTTAAAATCTATTTGAGCATGGCCCTGCCCATCAGAGGGACAAGACCCAGCACCCACGAGTGGGCAGGAACCCTCCCACGAGGAAGCCTTCATAAGCCTATTAGCCTCATCCACCAGAAGGCAGACAGCAGAAGCAAGAAGAACTACAATCCTGCAGCCTGCAGAATGGAATCCACAATCACAGAAAATTAGACAAAATGAGATGGCAGAGGAGTATGTCCCAGATGAAGGAACAAGATAAAACCCCAGAAGAACAACTAAGTGAAGTGGAGATAGCCAATCTACCCAAAAAAGAATTCAGAGTAACGATAGTGAAGGTGATCCAAGATATCAGAAAAAGAATGGAGGCACAGATTGAGAAGATGCAAGAAATGTTTAACAGAGACCTAGAAGAACTAAAGAACAAACAGAGATGAGCAATACAATAACTGAAATGAAAAATACACTAGAAGGAACCAGTAGCAGAGTAACTGAGGCAGAAGAACAGATAAGTGACCTGGAGGACAGAATGGTGGAAATCACTGTTGTGGAAAAGAATAAAGAAAAAAGAATGAAAAGAAATGAAGACAGTCTAAGAGATCTCGGGGACAACATTAAGCACACCAACATTCACATTATAGGTGTCCCAGATGGAGAAGAGAGAGAGAAAGGACCCGAGAAAATATTTGAAGAGGTAAATGCTAAAAGCTTCCCTAACAGTTTTCAGCACTGTTGAAACAGTGCTGAAACTGGGAAAGGAAACAGTCACTCACATCCAGGAAGCACAGAGAGTCCCAAGCAGGATAAACCCAAGGAGGAACATGCCTAGACACATAGTAATCAAACTGACAAAAATTAAAGACAAAGAAAAAATATTAAAAGCAACAAGGGAAAAATGACAAATAATATATAAGGGAACTCCCATAAGGTCATCAGCTGATTTTTCAGCAGAAACACTGCAGGGCAGAAGGGAGTGGCACAATATTTTTCAAGTGATGAAAGGGAAGACCATACAACCAATAATACTCTACCCAGCAGGCTCTCGTTCAGATTTGATGGAGAAAATAAAAGCTTCACAGACAAGCAAAAACATTGGGAATGTAAATTGGTGCAGCCCCTATGGAGAACAGTATGGAAGTTCCTTAAAAATCTAAAAATAGAGCTACCATATTATCCAGTAAGCCCACTCCTGGGCATAAACCTGGAGAAAAACATGGTTTGAAAGGATACATGCTCCCCAATGTTCATTGCAGCACTGTTTACAATAGCCAAGACATGGAAGCAACCTAAATGTCCATCAACAGACGAATAGATGACGTGATACATATATACAATGGAATATTACTCAGCCATTAAAAAGAACAAAATAATGCCATTTGCAGCACATGGATGGACCCAGAGATTGTCACACCGAGTGAACTAAGTCAGATACAGAAAGGGAAATATTGTATGATATCACTTATATGCCAAGTCTAAGAAAAATGATACAAATGAACTTATTTACAAAACAGAAAAAGACTTACAGACTTAGAGAAGGAACTTATGGTTACCAGGGCGAAGGGTGAGGGGAAGGGATAGTTAGGGAGTTTGTGATTGACATGTACACACTACTGTATTTAAAATGGATATCCAACAAGGACATGCTGTATAGCACAAGGAACTCTGCTCAATATTCTGTAACAACCTAATTGGAAAAAGAATTTGAAAAAGAATAGATACATGTATATGTATAACTGAATTACTTTGTTGTACACCTGAAACTAACTCTAATATAAAATAAAAAGCTAAGAAATAAGGTTTATCCAGAGATAAAGTGGCCACATTTTTATATAAAGCTGTAACCTCTAGGGAGAGACCAGCTGTTCTTGCATATACAATAATCATTTGAGAAAATAAGTTTTTGTGTTCTTTCCATCTTGATATTCACTGAATGCAAGTGAATATGATATTTGATCTACCCCAAATTAGTAATATCAGGACAGAGTCATAAAACTTCCGTGGGTCAGGCATTCAATATTGATAAGAGCTCGGTAGCAAGTTAGTAGTTGCTATTAAAAAGATTTTCAATCATGTCAGAGGCCAGAAGTCCAAAATCTGAAGGGGTGGCTCTCAGTGGAGGCTGCCTCCTAGTATAAGTAGAGCCTACCTTTCAATGAGGCTGAGAGTATGAGGTAGGTTCGAAACATGCTGCTTGGATTGTGCTTTGATTGTTGCTTGCTCTCCTGCAGGTTGGAGGAATAGGAATGTATTATGACTATAAAGCAGCAAGCCAAACAGCTCCAAACAAAAGGCTGTATGGGTGTGGCTGCTGAATGTCACCAGAACTGAAGTAAATGAGAATATAAGAATTTGGATTGACATAGGACAATTTGTTTTTAATTGACCCTGGGCAGCTGCTGGCCACTTGACACCAGAAGTAAATGCAATGTCTTGCTTGTTAGAATGGAAGTGTTTTTACCTCCCAATCCATGATCCCTCACTCCTTCAATCCAACCTAAGCCATTTTAAGAAAAAAGCCAAGTGTGTTGGGGATCTTTGTGAAATGGAAGGAAGTAAACTTTTATATTTCTTTTGGCTGTAGATGCCAAAGTCATCCTACCCAAAAAAAAGGGAGAGAGAGAAGTAGGTGCAGGAGTGGCTTAAAGTGTCAAAGATTTGGGGACAGAGCACAATAGCATACACAGGACAGAAAGGGGCCCCTGAGCCCAGACACTTTTTGGAAACTGGAGGTTACTAGGAGAGGAGGCAGTATGGATCCAGAAGCAAAGAACTAAAAAAAAAAAACAAAAAAAAAACCACACTCGCTGTCCCTAGTAAAATAGCCTCCCCCTCTGTCCTGTATGTCCCTACAGTTCTGGTGGTGGAGAGTATGATTATCTAGAAATTGTAACCTCTAACTCATATTTCCATTAAATCCCTTGGTCTGTCTTATGGGAGCACATGTAAGGTACAGTTTGAGCATGATTCATGCTGGGGGAGGGAAGGGGAGGGAAGGGAAGCTAACGTGACCTTGTTGATTGTACCATTTGGCCCAATTCAATGTGTTGTTTTGGTTGCCTCTACACCTGAATGTACTGTAGGAATCAGTGTGTTATATATTTGCATTCCCCATCCCAGAACTAACAGATAGGATGATTCTGATCGGGGAAAAGCTACAAATAATACTCATACCATTTGCTCTTAGTGGGTAGGTAAGGATTTAGTGTATCTCTATCCTCTGTTGTCCAAGACTATCACTATATAGATGGTTTGTTGGCAAAGCAGAAACCTCAGTTTCAGCAGACTTGTCTGTGGTGTTAACACACCTTCACCAGCAGACAAAATTCAGGGATTTGTTTGCCAAGTAAAATTTCTGGGACTGTGTGGGCAAATTCAAATAGTCAGTCCCTCTGGCAATCAAAAATATTTCTGTCTTCTTGGTCTCCCATCATAACAGGTGACTCAGCACATTTGTGTAATTTTATGGGTATTAAAGATAATGCAAGTCTCTATGACTGATTATCTTGCTGATTGGAACTTCTTCATAGCACAAATCTCCATTCCTAGTTATCAGAATAGGAAGAGAGGATTTTGTTTGATTGTTTTACTTTATGAAGAAGCTTTGGTCTTTGTCAGCTATGCATTTATGCAATTCTGGGATTCAGGCTGTCTGGCATGAGATATGAGATGAAAAAACAGAAATAAGAGAAACAAAATAAAATAAACTAGAACAAGGAATTTACCACTGTACTGGTTGTTCTTTGAATTCTGATTTCCCTTCCAAATTTGCCTGCAACTATTTACTTTTTAGGGTCTATAGATAGTTGCTTTATATATTCTGCCCAGTTGTCATAATCATTGGGAAAGATTAGACAAAGTGTGCCTACTTTATCTTAGGTGAATCTGGATGTCTGTCCTGTAATTTTTCAGTAAGTAAAACAGCTAAAAGAAAGGGAGAAAAAATAATGCTAGGAACTAATTGCTTTCTATATTATATTTCTTTAAAACTCTCCTTTTACTATTCATATTTTAGGTGATAATGATATCATATGCTGCATTCATATTTCATTTATTTACTAGTGTGGTAGTTAACATGAAAATTGAACATTATTAATCTACTTTCTTTTGTGTCTATTGGTGCTTGGCATAAGGCTTTTGCTTTTATTTCCTATACTTTACTAAGCACTGTCTGAGAATAATTAATTTTAGAGCCAGGCAACAATTTTCTCAGTTTTTCATACCTTGTTTACTTTGTTAGAATAGTACAGTAAAAACTTAGAGTGTTTCAGCCTATGAATAAGCAATCAGTCACAAAATACCTTTCTTATTAAATTCAGTATTTCTACTGCCTCCCAACTTAATGCAAATCAAATTTAACCAATAGAAGAACCAAACACCTAATGAATCCATTATACAGATATATGCCCATTTGACAGCTTGTTTGGTCACTAAAGTAACCTACTTCTCAACACGTTTTAGTATTGCCAGAACAATTAATGTTTATTAAAGTTATGGGTATTGCAAGTAAATGGATTTTGAGTACAAGTTTTTTCTCATATTGTTTCATTTACCATTGTGATTTAGCGATAAATTATTTAATATATCTAACTTGTTTGTATTTGTGTCGTAAATTAAAATTAGGAGATACTGTATTAATAATTTTATTACTCATTATCTAATATATTTATTTAATGTTCAACCTTAGAATATACATAGAACTATGACATCACTAAGAATGTGACACAGGTCGTTCTTGATTTTGCTCCTCAGAAGAACAACAACTAAGAAATATTCTAAAACAAGGCACTACTGAGAGAATCCTAGAACACAGGTTTGAGGCTTAAGCACCCACCTGCACCACAGAGACCAAGACAGACTACATCAGAATGTAGGAGAAGTAGCTACATGTTAACCATGTTGACCCTCCTCCAGGCCAGCACAGCACCATAGGAAGAGGTCTTCCCTGAGTTTCTGGTTCCTCCAGTGGGAAAAGAGAACCTAGGAAAGACAACCAGTACCCCTAAGTTTGTTGGTCATTTTGTGGGAGGCCCTACTCAGCTCTTGCTCCATGGGGATTGCCAGGGAATCTTCGGAGCTTGCAACAACTAGCACAGGGGTCTTGGCAGACTGAGTTTATACCTGCAGTGCCCCAAATAATAATCCCAACAAGCAGCCTTGCTTATCTGCAGAACCAAGTTGGTGGCACCCTCTGATCAGGGAACTCAGCAGGATGCAGATCTGCCTGATTCAGATTCTCAAATGAAGAGTTTTGCCAGCCCTAGAGGCTGATTTGCCTACATCCATGTAAGGAGCTGCATCACAGCCCTACCCACTGTGGAGGGTGTTTTCTGGCCACATGTGACCAGATAATGGGAAGAACACCTGGAAGCTGTGTAGCCTAGCAACACTCCAGCCAAGAGGTAGGTGTGCAGGACTGATTGCCCCTAGAGCAAAGTAATTGCCAGACATGAAGGGCTCCTCTGTTATGCACATGTAGAGGGATTAATTCAGTCAAGGCTGAGTGTACCACTCAGCTCCTCCCAAAAGGAGAGCCTTTAGGAAAATTGAGAATTGCCTGGAGTGGGCCCTCCCCTTCATGCCCAGGTAAGGGAGCTAAGACATAGCCCCACCTGCTGTAACTTCCCCCCCCATCTAACCAGAAAGACTAGTGAGAAAACCTGGAAGCTGTGTGGCCCAGTGGTACTCAAGCTAAGAGGTGGGCAGGCAGAGCCAATAAGTAGTTTGCAGAGCGAAGGCAGTGGCCCAGTTCAATCAGGAAACTTGGGGCATGGGTCAGCTTGAGGAAAGACAACAAACTGTTTTACTGGTTTAGAGTTTCTTTTTCCACTGTTCCTGGGCAGAAAATCTAATTTGTAGCCCTACTCATTGCTAAATACAGCCTTCGGCCTGTCCAACCAGAGAACCTAACCAAAGCACATGGGAAGCTGTACAGCTGATTTAATAGCCCTATGTACAGTGACACATAAACAGAAAGCACATCCCATGGTTTTCCCCATCTGCATAGCAAAACTGGTGACCTCACCTGACCTCATTGCACACACTGTGGCCTCACTGAGTCCCCAGATAATGGGCTGCACAGGGCCTGGGTCCTTTTCTGCTGCTCTGCCAGGGCAGGGAAGCTAATCTGTAGCCCCATCTACTAGAGAATACAGTACACAGCTTTGACAATCTAGTAAGCCTGACCAGAGACTCCAGGCAACCACAGAGCCCATCCCACAGCCTTACTTAGGTAGGAAACCAAGCCAGAAGCCCTATACAACTGTTCTCAGTTAGTGGCACATTCTGCAGTCTCCAACTTCAGAACGTGAGCAGTTGACTCGCCTTATAATAGGCCATTATAGCAAGCCCCAACTGCCTAAGGACATTACCATAATACACACCCAGGAAACAAAACAGAATTGACTGGTAAAGAACTGTCTCTGCCAAAGAAAACCAGTAAAGTCTGAAAAAAGCCTGACTACTCAGATGTGTAGATACCAAAGTAAAAAATCAAGGATCATAAAAATCAGGTAAATAAGAACCACCAAAGGAAATTAATAAAGCTCCAATAATTGACTCTAAAGAAATAGAGATCTATGAATTGTCAGACAATAAATTCAGAATAATCCTCTCAAAGAAGTTCAGTGAACTAGAAGAACACACAGACAACTAAGTTAGGAAATTAGATAAACAATGCATGAACAAAACAAGAAGTTTAGCAAGGAAATAACAACCATCAAAACAACAAACAAAAAAATCCCAGACTTGAAAAATATATTAACTGAGGTGAATAATTCAATGAAAAGTTTCAAAAGTAGAATTGACCATACAGATGAAAGAATCAGCAACCTGGAGGATAGGACATTGGAAATTACCCAGTTAGTTAGAGGAACAAAAATTTTAAAAAGGAATAGAAAGTGCAAAGCTTATGAGAATTATGGGACACAAAGGAAAAAATATTTTCCTCATAGAAATTTGAGAAGGAGAAGATAAGGGGACAGAATCCATATTTAAAGCAATAATGGTTGAAAACTTTCTAAACCTTGGGAGAGAAATGGACATCCAGATCCATGAGACCCAAAAGATTCTAAATAGGTTGAACCCAAATAGGGTTACTTTGAGATGTATTATAATTAAATTGCCAAAAGCCAAAGAGAGAAAGAATTTTAATAACTATGAGAAAAGAGAGATGTTATAAATAAGGGAACCCCCACATAAGTATCAGCAGATTTCTCAACAGAAACTTTTCAGGCCTGGAGAGAATGGGATAACATATTCAAAATATTGAAAGAAAATAACCGTTAACTAAGAATTCTATACCCAGCAAAGCTGTCTTTCAGAAACTAAGAAGGGATAAAGACTTTCCTAAACAAACAAAAGCTGAGGGATTTCATTACCAACAGAACTTTCTTACAAGAAATGCTAAAGGGAGTTCTTTCAGTGGAAGTAAAAGAATGCTAATTAACATTATGAAAACATAAAAAGATACTGTAAATCCCACTGTAAATGGTACATACATGGTCATTGTCCGATTTTGCAATTTGGTAATAGTGGTGAATAATTCACTTACAATTCTAGTTTAAAAGTTAAAAAAAAAAAACTTAGCAAAAGTAACCATAATTACAATAATCTGTTATTAGGTACACAATATTAAAAAAACATGTAAATTGTCAACAGCAATAATCCAAAATGTGAGAGGGAGGAGAAGTGAAGGTAGAAGTTTACAAGTTCTATTGAAGTTAAGCTGTTATCAGTTTAAAATAGGATGTTATAAGATAGTTCATGTAAGCCTCATGGTAGCCACAAAGGAAAAATCTTTAGCAATTACACAAAAGAACATGATAAAGAAATCAAAGCATACTAATACCAAAAGACATCAAAATACAAAAATAGATAGCAGGAAAGGAAACAAGGAACAACAGATCTAAAAAACAACCAGAAAACAATGAACAAAAAGGCAGTAGTCCTTACCTATCAAAAATTATTTTAAATGAAAACAATTATCTAATTAAAAGCCATAGAATGGCTAAGTGGATATAAAAACAAGATACACCAACATGCTGCCTATAAGAGATCTCTCTAGCCTTAAAGACACAAATAGACTGAGAGTGAAGTGATGAAGGAATATATTTTAAGCAAATGGTAACTTAAGAAGAGCATGGTAGCTATTTTTATATCAGAAAAAGAGACTTTAAACTAAAAATAGTAAAAAGAGACAAAGAAGGTCATTTTATAATGATAAATGTATCAATACCTCAAGAGGATATAACAATTATAAATATTTATGCACCCAATATTGGAGCACCTAAATATATAAAGCAAAAACTAACAGAGTTTAAGGAGAATTAAACAGTAATACAATAATAGTGGAAACCCTACTCTCAAAGCATCCAGACAGAGAATCAATGAGAAAACAGCAAATTTGGACAACACTACAGACCTTATGAACCTAACAGACATATACAGATTGTTCTACTCAACGACAGCAGAAAATGCATTCTTCTCAAGAACACATGAAACATTTTCTAGGATAGATCATAGGTTAGGTCACAGAACAAGTACTAACAAATTTAAGATGATTGAAATCATAACAAGTATCTTCTCTGACCACAATGACATGAAACTAGAAATCTGGAAAATTCATAAACACATGAAAATTAAGCAATGCTCTCCTGAACAGCCAACTGATCAAGGAAGAAGCTAGGGGTAAATAACAGTTTTCTGAGACAAACAAAATGGAAACACAACATACCAGAATTTGGTGGGGTACAGCAAAAGCAGTTTTAAGATGGAAGTTCATAGCAATAAACACCTACCTTAAGAAGAAAAAACAAAAAACAAAAAACAACTCAAAACCCAAATAAACAGCTTGACTCTATGCCTTAAGGAAATAGAAACAGTAGAACAGAGCCCAAAGTTATCAGAATAAAGGAATTAATAAAGATTAGAGCAGAAATAAATGAAATAGGGAACATTAAAAACAATGGAAAAGATAACCAAACTAAGAGTTGATTCTTTGAAAAGATAAACATAATTGACAAACTCTTAACTAGACTAATCTAGGGAAAAAAAGACCCAAATCAACAAAATTATAAATAAAAAAGGAGCCACAACAACTGATACCACAGAAATTTGAAGGATCATAAGAGGATACTATGCACAACTATGAGCTAACAAAGTGGACTACCTAGAAAATGCGAGAATTCTTAGAAACATATAACTTAGCAAGTCTGAGTCAGGAAGAAATAGAAAACTTGAATAGGCCAATTACTAGTAAGGAGATTTAATCAGTAATTTAAAATATCCCAATGAGGAGAATCCTACAATCAGATGGCTTCATGGGTGAGTTTTACACAATATTCAAAGAAGAATTAATAACAATTCTTCTCAAACTCTTCAACTGAAGGGGAGAAACACTACTAAACTCATTTTATGAGGCCAACATTGTCCTGATACCAAAACCAGAAGAGAATATGAATAGAAAAATATAAGCCAATACCCCTGATGAGTATAGATGCAAAAATTCCCAATAAAATACTAGCAAACTGAACTCAGTAGCACATTAAAAGTATCATTCACCATGATCAAGTGGGAATTATCATTTGGATGCAAGGGTGGTTCAGCACACATAAATCAATCAATGTGATACTTCACGTTAATAGAATGAAAGAATCATATGATCACTTCAACAGATGCAGAAAAAGCATATGACAAAATTCAACACCCTTCCATGATAAAAAAAATAAAAACTCTTAAAAATTAGGCATAGAACGGACATATATCAGCATAATAAAAACTATTTATGACAAGCCCACAGCTAACATCATACTCGATGGTGAAAGTTTGAAAGCTTTTCCTCTATAATCAGGAACAAGACAGACAAGGGTGCTCACTCTCACCACTTCCATTCAGCATAGTACTAGAAGTCCTAGCTAGAGCAATCAGGCAAGAAAAAGAAATAAAATGTATCAGAATTGGAAAGGAGGAAATAAAATTTTTCTATTTGCAGATGACATGATTTTACATATAGAAAATACTAAAGACTCAACTAAAAAACTGTTAGATCTAAACAATGAATTCAGTAAAGTTGCAGGATACAAAAGTAATATATAAAAACAGTAGTGTTTCTATACACTAAGAGCAAATTTTCTGAAAAAGAAATGAAACTGATCCCATTTACAATAGCATCAGAAATAATAAAATACTTAGGAATAAATTTAACTTAGGAGGTAAAAGAACCCTACTCTGAAAACAAGACACTGATAAAAGAAGTCAAAGAAGACTCAAAATAAATGAAAGTTATCTCATGTTCATGGTTTGGAAGAATTAATATTGTTAAAATATCAATATAATCTGTAGAGTCAATGCAATCTCTATCAAGATTCCAATGGCATTATTTATAGAAGTAGGAAAAAAGAGTCCTAAAATTCATATGGAGCCACAAAACACCCTGAATAGCCAAAGAAATCCTGAGAAAAAGGAGAACAAAGCAAAAGGCATCACACTTCCAGATTTCAAGCTATACTTCAAGCTATAGTCATCAAAACAGTATTACTAGCATAAAAACAAACAGGCCAATGGAACAGAATCAAGAACCCAGAAATAAACCCAAGCATATATGGTCAACTAATATTTACAAGGGAGCCAAGAATACTCAATGAAGAAAAGAGTCTTTTCAATAAGTTGTGCTCATATAATTGGATATTCATATGTAAAATAATGAAACTGGACCCATATCTTACACCTCACAAAAATTAAGTCAACATGGATTAAAGACTTAAGTATAAGACCTGAATCTATGAAAGTCCTAGAGGAAAACATAGGAATAAAGCTTTTTGTCATGGGTCTTGGTAATGATTTTCTGGATATGACACCTAAAGTACAAGCAACAAAAGCAAAAATAAACAAATGGGACTACATCAAACTAAAAGGCTTTTGCACAGCAACAGAAACTGTCAACAAAACAAAAAGGCTGCCTACTGAAGGGGAGAAGATATTTGCATAAGATATATCTGGTAAGGGGTTAATATCCAAAATATAAAAAGAACTCATACAACTCAATAGCAAGAAATCAAATAACCCAATTAAAAAATGTGCAGAGAACTTGAATAGACATTTCTCCAAAGAATATCTACAAAAGTCCAACAGATACATGAAAAGTTGCTTGACATCACTAGTCATTTAGGGAAATGAAAATTAAAACCACAATGAGATATCACCTCATGCCTGTTAGAATGGCTATCGTTAAAAAGATAAGAGATAATAAATGGGGGCATGGATTTGGAGAAAGGGGAATCCTCATGCACTGTTGGTGAGAATGTAAATTGGTACAGCCACTATGAAAAACAATATCGAAGATCCTCAAAAAAAATTTAAAAACATAGATCTACCACATGATCCAGCAATTCCACTTCTGGGAATATATCTAAAGGAAACATAAACTATAACTTGAAAAGGCATCTCTACCCCCATGTTCAGATCAGCATTATTTACAATAGCCAAGACATGGAAACAATCTAAGTATCCATCAATGAATCAATGGATATAGAACTTGTGTTTTGTGTGTGTGTGTGTGTGTGTGTGTGTGTGTGTGTGTCTGTGATGGAATATTATTCAGCCATAAAAAATTAGGAAATCTTACAGCTGTAACAACACGGATGGACCTTGAAGACATTATGTTAAGTGAAATAAGACAGAGAAAGAAAAATACTGTATCATCTCATATGTGGAAACTAAAACAAACTCATAGAAAAAGAACTCGGACCTGAGGTTACCAGAGGTGGGGGTAGGGGGAATTGGAGGAAGGTGGTCAAAAGGTACAAATATCCAGTAATGTGACAGACTGCTGTATGATATATAAGAAACTTGTTCAGAGAGTTTCATCACAAGGAAAAATGTTTTTCTTTTTATCTTTTCTTTTTATTGATCTATATGAGAAGATGGATGTTAGCTGAGCCTGTTATGGTAATCACTTCACAACATATGAAACTCAAATCATCGTGCTGTATGCCTTAAACTTATATAGTGATGTATGTCAATTATTTCTCAGTAAAACTGGAAAAAAAAGAATACACATAAAATCATTTTAAGATTGTTAACTCAAAACCCTGTGAGAAGCATATATATATATATATATATATATATATATATATACACTAGATAACTGGGTTTGTGCTTAGCTCTTTGTCTTTTGCCTTACAGTATAAAGTAAAAGTATTCCTTTTCAACATTACTTAGATCATTCTCTTCTTCACCTTCATCAATATTATGTGATTCATCTGTAATAAAGTTTAATTTTTCATAGCATTCATTGAGACCATTCACTCCCCACACAAATCCTGGTTGATTTTTTAAAATTACCATATAGTTAAATTCATTCTTCGTAGTATGGAGTTGTATGGGTTTTGACAAAGATGTGGAGCCATATATCCAACCACCATGGTCATCATAAAAACTGAACCAAAAAACAGAAAACAAAAAATTGAACCATTATCCCAAAATGCTCATGCTGTGTCTATGTAGAAAAACCCATTTGACCAACAGTACCCTCAAGCAAATTAGAATGAGATAATTCCATCCCTGTAATTTTACCTTTTCCATATGTCATATAAGTGGAATCATAAGATTTTGGATATGGCTACTTTGACTTAGTAAAATGCATTTAAGAGGCACCCATATGTTGTTTTGTGAAATAGTACTATGTTTCATTGCACTGCCGAGAAGTATTCCATTGTGTGTACCTACCTTGCTCTATGAGTTTACTACTTGATGGAAAGCTGGGCTGTTTGCAGTTTTGGGTGATTATCAATAAATTCTTTTATAAACTTTTATGTACAGATTTTCATGTGAATATAAGTTTTTATTTATCTGGGGTAAGTATGTTTGAGGAGGATTACTAGGTTTTATGATATCTGTATTTTTTAACTTCTTTAAAAATGCCTGTTAGGAGTTGAATTATGTCCCTAAATATAATACATATGCATATATATACATATATATACACATATATACATATATATATATGACAGGTAATTAAGGTAAAATATAGTTATTAGGGTAGGCCCTAATCCGATGACTGGTGCCATTATAAAAAGTGGAAATTTGGACAGAGATACACAGGGAGAAAGCCATGTAAAGATGGAGGCAGTGACTGGAGTGATGAATCTATAATCCAAGTAATGCCATGGAGTGTGGGCAATCACCTGAAGCTAGAAGAGAGGCATGGAACAAATCCTCTGTCTCAGAGCCCTCAGAAGGAACCAACCTTACTTTGAGTTTAGACCTCTAACCTCCAGAACTGTAAGAATAAATTTCTGTTGTTTTGAATAACCAGGTTTATAGTACTTTGTTACAGCAGGTTTGGGAAATTAATGCACGTCAAACTGTTTTCCCAGGAAGCTATAGCAATTTTATTACACTGGAAATATATGACAATGTCAGTTACTCTCCATCTTCAATAGCACTTGATATTGCCTTTGTCTTTTCATTCTATTAGGTATGTAGAAGTATCTCATAGTGATTTTAATTTGAATTTACCAAATGATTGATCATCTTTTCATATGGTTATTTACCATCTGCATACTTTTTGAAATATCTGAGTTTTTTGCACAATATTATAGAATTTTTAAAAAATTAGTTTTTTGTGGTATGTAAGAAAGAGTGAATGAATACGTAGTTTTGGTAGGCTTTAGGCATATTTAGGATTAGGAAAAATTGTACTTATAATAATTGCAAGCATGTGTCTAGGAAAGACAAGAACAGATGGAACTAATTCTATATTGTGCTGCTTACCAAAATGACTGATTTATCTATATACTGTTGTTTGGCACCTTAGTTCTGATCTGGGATGGCTGCTTTCCAATCGGTATGATCTAGGCTGTTGATATCATGGCAAGAGATATTTGGGAAGCATAATTAAATTTCTTGAGGTATTTACAAAAATATGTTATATGGAGGAATGTTTTAGATGGAAATAAGTGTTGAGCCAGGCTATGAAGTAACAGAGTATAGACCTTAGAGTACAGACCTTATGGGGAATGGCAGCAGCAAGACCTGAAAATCAAATGCCAGATTAACTGTCTGAGTTTTACCACATAAACTTAATAGGTCTCTGGATTACCCAGAATTCAGGCAAACATCTGATTATAAAAACTAGGAAAATATAAGAAGAGCTAAGGGGAAATCACACTATTTATGGGTATACAGGTACCGCTTACTACATGGGTTTAGAGCACCAAATTTTCAGATCTTTATTTCTAGTGAATATAATATATATATCTAATTTAGGGAAGCATACGATTTTAATATGCTTACTACAAAGAAGCTTAGATTTTTTGAAGGGCCACTAAAAACAACAATGTATAGGGATTTTTGAAATGACAGTGAATTTGCTTCCTTTTGGAGACTTTTATTTAAAATGCAATTTTTCTACCTGGATTATTCCACAAAGTTATTGTGAAGATGAAGTGTCATCCTCTCTCATCCACTCATGTGTACAGAATTTCACTGAGATATTTTGAATTTATCTTCAAGTGGGTCTGTCAGATAATTTTCCATGCTATTCTTTCATTTACAGTTTCTTGTCCCATATCCTCTCTTCTGAATGTTTTATTTGCATCTGGAAGAAAAAGTAATGCTGGAACAAATAATGATTGAGTGGCCACTTACTTTTTCCTGTGACGCTTAACTTAAAGAAGGGTGAGAGTAAAGAGGAGGCAGACCAAGACAGATCTGTGTCCATCAACAAATAACTAAAATGTAGTGCATTTTAAATTCAGTTTCTTAGTTCAGTTTTTTAACCTATAGATTTTTACTTCAAATTTAGTTACACAGTTTATATGATATATAAAATATGTATGACATATAGGATATGTCAAATGTGCATATTAAGGTAAGTTTTGCCATAAGTTCATCAATAAATATTTATTCATTAAAAGTTTATTTTGGCTTAAAATTAAAAGTTTTTTCTTCTATCTGGCATACTTGTGTACTACAACTGCGATGTAATAAGGAAATTGAATGAATGCCCTGATAACTCTGTAAATTATTTTGAGGTTCATCAGAGCATGAAATTTAGTCATGACCTGTCCTTCTTTTTCTTCACATTACAAGAATGAAAGTTCAACAAGAATGTGTGGCTTTCTTTTAGAAATTTGGAATCAACTTGGGATTCAGAAAGACTGCTGATTATTTTTGGGTGGGGAAAGTGATTATCTGAAATCTATTTAAGTGTATTTAATATTCCAGAACAGAGATTAAATCACACAGAATATATAAGCCAAATAGTACTTTGGGTGTAAGTACTATTTATAATATATATAATGTAATTTATAATTATAATATATATGTAATTTATATATATATAATTATACACACACATGCACACACACACATACTGGATCAGTTGCTTCTTTTAAACCTATTGTGTCTAATGGACATTTTTTTTCTACTTCACATTAGATGTTTACAGACTGTAGATTGTTTTTGAATAAGATGCCAACATTTTTCCTGCGTTCCAGTTTCTTCCACAATGTTGTGAATTACTTCTAATTGTAAAATATTTGCTGACTAAGAAATGAATAAATAGCATGAAACAGTTTAAGACAATGGCCTTTATGGTCAAGGTATATCAAATTAGTATGCCATCATCACACTCCACACTGTCTGAGATTTAGAAAGTTAGTATCTCTTATTATCAGTAAAATATGTGGATGACACTACCTCTGTTTCAGAGTTGGAATGAGGGTTAAATGAGTTTCTATTATTTCCAGAACGTTTTTGTTCTGATCACTATCTTTCAGAAACACAATGCTTCAAATTGATCATAATGCTTGAGTCATGGGTGATTAATGAAAATAATTAATACATGCTGTTTTTGCAATAAGATCCTGCATTGATGTACCTTAGGATAGGCTAAACATTATAACAGCTGTCCAACATTGTTAGCTTTTTCAGTTCAAAGAAAATTAAACTTCAAATCTGAGTGAAATGCATACTTGAGATGTTGCAGTCACATGTATTTTTTACTTCCCAACAGGTTATTTGTTAGAATTGCAGTTCTATAAATTGCTGTGGGGAACAATTTTGTGCTCTAAATTTAATCAGGTAAATCTGTAAATGTGTCAAAGTGCAGAAACTGCTGTCATTTTAATGTGATTTGTTTACTACAATTTTTCATGTATATGTAAGCATAGTTGGAGATATATCTATATTCCTTATGAAGAGTTATCTCTTTCAAAATAAAATGATAGATATGTTTTAACTTGACAGTGCATAAAATCTTCTATAACCTATGGAGGTTGGGCTTATCTATTAAATATTGCTAAAATCTTTCAAACATAAATGGGAATTTATTGGTATAAGACCACGGTAGATGGAAAAAATGTCAGAAGTTCCAGGAAAAGTAAAAAAATATATATAAAATTGCAGTTCTGATCTTTTAAATTTTTCCATAACATTAAAAGACAGTAACAGGGTAATGTGACACCAGGGAAAGATTATTGTATTCAGATCACTGTAGCTAATTGCACCAGGACAGTCTACATGTTTGTCTGATTCACCTTTGTGTAACTGTGCCTAATAGACTTTGGCATATCACATATGCTCAGGAAATATTTAAGGAGAAAATAAACTGAAAAGTGAATGATGGATGAATAAATAATGAATAAAAACAACTATTTTGTGAAAACTTGTATTTTTATAAGAATTGTATACCAATGAAAAATATCCTAAATTAAATAGGGCAAATACTTATTGCATACTTGACACATATAACATGTATCGTTAAAAGAAAGAAATAGGAGTAAAAAAGACACAGTCCCTGCCTTTAAATTCCTTATCACCTTAACAGGAGCACATGGTCATGACATAATAATACAAAGCCAAATGTAAATGCGATAATAGAAATGTTGGAGAAAATGGGATCCGCTTCATTCTAAAATAACATGTTTTAAAATTCAGATATAATGTACATATAATAAAATCTGAAGATATTAGGTATTTATTTATATGAGTTCTGACAATTGTGTAACCTGTATACTCACCATTCAAAACGAGATATGGAATATTTCCCCCACCTCAGTTAGTTCCTCCTTGCCTATTCCATGCCCCACAGACAATCACTCTTTATTTCTGTCAGGTCAATTATTTTTGCCGGGTATGGACTTTCTACAAATAAAACCATAAAGTGAGTATGCTTTTGGGTCTGGCTCCTTTTGCACAACATGTTTTTGAGATTAAAAAAATTGTTTAATATTGTAAAACATGTGTTTAAAAAGTCTGAAATATATAGAAAACAAAATAAGATGTGCTCCCCTCCCCCAACAAGTAGAAGGTAGATGTCCTATTTATTGCCTTGGTATGGGCAAAAACAAAATTAAAAATAAGAAGCTTAATTCTCCCTGCTGAAAATAAGGGAAGAGACTGCCTTTTCTTAGAGCACTTACTTTAGAAAAATTGTAAGTTCTTATCTGTCTCTTTGAAATATATGCAAAACTTTTAAAAATTAAATAAGTCTCTCCTCTGCTTTATGACCCAGGAATGACTCTCTCAAGGACCTGGGAGCCATCCCTTTAACATGCACTCATCAAGAGGACAGTGCCCCTATCTTCCAGTTTCTGTGGGAGGGTGGGACCCTAACTTTTGTAGATACCTTGATCCAAGTTGCAAAACTATCACGTCATAAAAATACAAGAAGTTTATTTTTCCTTGGGTTAAGGCCAGTTAACACAGATGGTCACCCCAATTATAAGGTGAATTTAGGATAAACTATAAATAAATGGTGTAATAAATGGTGCTGTCAAGTCCCCTTACTTGAAGCCAGGTGTTGCTTATCTTGAGAACATGTATGTAGTGGGTTATGTCTGCTTGGCTACTTTGGTGAGATATCTTTCTGTCTTTGTAGTCTCTTAGAGAATTGTCTGTGATGCACACCACATTCTGGCTTAGTGCTTATTCAGTAATGAAACTGTCTTCTTTCCCTCTTTTTCAGAAGTTTCCTGGGTTGAGAGGAAACTTTGTTTTTTTATTATCTTGCCCCAAAAATTATGTTGATAAAGATGGATGTCTGGCAGTCCCTGAACTCAACGGACCAGCTGAAGCTCTGTGGCCACACAACAGTCAGGTAAGAGACCCTAAATTATTAAAAAAAAAAAAAAATTCCCTTCTAGCTCTCTGCTCTTTTGGCATACTAGCTGGATGAACCACTCTCCAAAATCAAGATTTTACTCTTGAATAAACATGGGCAACACAGGTTCTAAAATGCCATCAAGATTATCATATGGTTGGAAAATATGAAAAACCAGAAATGTTGCCCATAGGTCTTTCTCTTAAATGTCTACTATCTTTCTGTCATATTTTCAATGAGTATATGAGAATCTGGTCTTTCAGTGGCCTAAGGACAATTCTTTTAGTTTGAATAAATTAATGTATTTGCTGTAGTCTTCAGTCTCATCTCAAGCAGGTTAATTACTGATATTTAAGGGATATCATTCTAAGAAGTAAAAATGATTTTGATAAGCAGAATAAAATATTGAAAAAATGGAAGAGGAATGTGACAATTAAAGGCACTTACTGTTTCTCAGAACTCTCCTTCTTTCTGTACTTTCCCTACTCCTTCTATAGCCCCTGTATCACTTTATCCCTCCTTGCTTCAAGTTGACTCGTTAAAGAAGGTGATGTTCTTTTAGACATGTAGTTCCCCCTCATTAGTGGACTTCCCTGAAGAAAAGGTGTGGGGGCACAATTTCTTTACCTGGTAGTGAATCACCAACTCTGATGACATAGATTTGTATATTTTATGACCTAGCCCTGAGTCCATTTCATGTCTTAGCCCAGATTCTTCCTACAAGAGTTCCTTATCATCCATATACCATGCAGATAGGAAAATAGATTTGATAAAGAGACTTGCTCAAGGAATAATTGAGAACTTAGTAAAAGCCTGTACCCCTATATGAAGGCAAAAGGATGGAGAGTACCTTCATTGGTCACTTGGAAAAAGGCAAGCAGCAAGGTCTTAAGCTGATGAATGCCAATATAGGAAGGGAAACCAAAGTGCCATATAATTTACATTTTTCCTATCTTAATGCAAGGGAAAACAGGCCTTCTTATTTAGATAGACAAAAAAGCTGATGCCATCGAGTACCCAGAACTCCTGGGTCATCCACAAGCCTTCCTTGCCAACTGATATTTATCATTTAAAGAATTATTTTCCCTATTCCCCAGAAATTTGCAAAAGTACTCCGAAGCATGTTTTCTGTTTACAGCCCAACACATTCCTTGACATGTGCAAAGGCAAGGAATTCTGCATCTAGCAGCTGCATGGAATTCTGCAACCAGAAGACTGCTCCTTTGATGGAGCAAACAAGTTGAGGTCCAAAAGACTACCACATCAGGGGTATGGTGGCCAAGGGGAACTGAGAAACCAATCAGATAGATAGATAGATAGGTAGATAGATAGATAGATAGACAGATAGATAGATAGATAGATAGATAGATAGATAGACAGGTCTCACACTGAGCTGAAACAAATATATGCATCACTTTGGTCCCTAAAGAATAATGACACTGGTTTAATTCAAGATATAAAACCAACAAAGACAGTTTACCATCCATGGCCATGTAGAAAACAATGTCCTTTGTTGACAGCTCAATTAAAAGGAATAAAACCAATTATAAAATAATTAGAAAAAGAAGGGATACTTTTTAAAGGGCACTCACCTTGCAATATTCCCATCCTTCCAGTAAAGAAGGGAAGTACATTTGATAAAAAATTTCAACCATCATACAAATTTATACAAGACCTTAGAGAAGTAAATGTATTTGTTGTTCCATTATTCCCCATAACTCCTAACCCTACAATTATTCTGCTTTCTTACTTTGGTACTTTTGTCTGCAAAGTCTTTTCCTCTGTAAATGATCTATGTTCTGCATTTTCTTTCTCTGTTTCCTTCCTTCCTTCCTTCCTTCCTTCTTTCCTTCCTTCCTTCCTTCCTTCATTCCTCCCTCCCTCCCTCTCTTCCTTCCTTCCTTCCTTCTTTCCTTCCATCCATCCTTTCTCTTGTTTTCCTCTAGTGGACAAGACTAAATTCCTCTTTTCTTTTGCTTATGAAACAGTACAATATAGGGTTTCAAGATTCTTCTACTAGCTTTTTCTAGTCATTTACAGAAAAACTTAGAGAAATTTGTACCACCAGAGGGGTCTATAATTATTCACAATGTAGATGATTTGCATCACATTTCTCTCTGGCTGCTTTCAAGATATTTTTCTTTTTTGTAGAAGGTAAACTTTAGAAGTTTAATTATAATGTGCCTTGGGTTTCTCTGGATTTACTCTATTTGAGTTTTACTTAGCCTCTTGAATCTGTTTGTTACATTCTTTACTAAATTTGGGAAGATTTTAGACACTACTTTGAATACTTATTCAGTTCCATTCTCTCTTTTCCTCTCCTCTTGGACTCTAATGATACAAATGTTAGTTCTTTTGTCACAGTTCCACAGGACCCTGATATGTTCATGTTTTTGGGTCTATTTTCTCTCTGTTGTTCAGACTAAATAACTTTTACTGATATATCAAGTTCAATGATGATTAAATCTGCTATCCCCACTCTATTATTGAGCCCATCCAGTAAGATTTTTTTCAGTTACTCTTTTTCAGTTTTATAATTTCTATATTTATATTTAATATTTCTTTGCTGATATTTTCTTTCTTTTCTTCATTTTGTTAAAGATATTTAAAATAATTGCTTGCTAATGCAATTTGGATTCTATTTAAACATTTTAAGCAGGAAATCCCTATTAAGGTTTAACATGAGTCCTGTGGGTTTGTATGTTGAGTTTCCTGTTGGGCTCTGCCAGCACCACCCCAGCAAAAGTGGGCACTGACTCACATTGCCTCTTTACAGATATCTGGGGTCAAAGTACAGTAAATAAGTAAATATGCTGGTGTTATTGAATAACAAAGTTCTCACTGTTACTATGGAAAATGCAAATACGGAGAGAAAAGGAAGAAAAGAACAGGGTGATGTTGGCTTGAATTAGCGTTATAAGCAATAACTCACTTCCATTAGCCCTGTCCACTGAAGAGCCTAGAAACGATGCTACCCCAAAATATGAGTAGGTCTAGTTGCCCAGAATTTTATTTCTAAATATCACATCACTATAAATGATGAGGTTTTATTGTTGTTGAAAATTTAGATCATATCAAATGACAGAAAGCATCTTAAAGGAATCCCAAATTCCAAATTTAAGATAATTAGTAAAAAATAACAATCATAGTAGTAGATTATAGTGACTTGAATAAAAAATAAGCATTAACTCCATGTGACTAACACACACACATACAGACACACACACACATGAATTCAGAAGAGAAAAATCTCTTCTGTACAGAAAAATCCCCATAATATAACTCAAAGGAATGATATAGAACATCAACACTTTTCAAACATCAATGCATTGACTCATTTAGACATCATCAATGATTTTAGTAACTGCATATTTAGTAACATGATTAGTAATTAACATTGTAAAAATATACTTTTACAATGAAGATATCTGGAGGACACCACTTTAAGTCAGGAAATCAAACTTAATATCTACAATAATATTACAAAATGACTTTACGGCCTTACTCATGTGGTGAACTGAACATGACACACCATTTTTACATAACTCTTGAACAAAAGATGTTTAATCTGAACAAGGAGATAATAAACAAATTCAAGTTGGGAGATATATCACACACACTCACAAAAACCTGAGTTCTCTAAGATATGAATGACAGAAAAAACAGAAAATCAAGGGAACTGTTTTATTTTAAAGGAGATCAAAGAAAAAAGAGATTAAAGAGATTAAGGGAGATTAAAAAGAGAGATTGAAGAGATCAAAAGAGAAAAGAAAAATGTCAACTAAATGCAGTGCATGGTCCTTGGATGGATTCTGGAATTTAAAAACAAACAATCATAAACCATGCATAAAGACATTATTGGGTCAATTGAAAAATTTAATATAACTGTTTATTAGATAATTCTATAGTTTTAAATTAAAGTTCTTGAGTGTATTAAGTAGGAAAATGCATTTTTTCTTTAGAGATAAAAGTTAAAGTAACTAGAAGTGACATATATCACAATGTTCAGAGGTTAATTTGAAATGATTTAACCAAAACCAAGTATACATCTATATTTTATCCAGAACCATATCTGCAAAAAGAGAAAGATGAATCAAGTTAACGTGGCCAATGTTACCAACATAGGTATCAAGGGAAACGGTATATATGTGACTGTTTATTTTCATGTTTTCACTTTTTCTGTATGTTCTAAGAAATTTTAAATAAAATGTTTGAAATAAAACCAAAGCAATCAAAGAGTGGAAAATAAGAGACAAAGGATTATAATTGAGTATTTAATTGGAAAATTATATTATAAAAATTATTTTTATAATCTAGGGAAATTATAAAATGCAGGCTATTTACCTTTCATGTACATATGCTACAAAGTACATTTTAATTGGTTTAAAATATGTATAAACTTCCAAAGGAATAAAAGTGCAATAACATTTATACCCAACTGATTGGAATATTTCTTTTAGAGTTCTTTTTAAGTAAATAAGTAGTTACATAATTAAGAAGAAAAAAAATTGCTATTTACCTGAGAGAGACATTATCTTTAATTTCTATGAATTTGCCTAAATAAAGAAGTATGTGTTCTATAAATTGTTACTACAAAACCTTTTGCCTTTTCTTTCTTTCCAATATTGTTTATCATTGTTTACTCAGTTTGAATAACTGTTAAAGTTTATTTTTGGAAAAATTACTTGTGGGAATTCTTGGAAATAACTCATAAAATTATACAATTTTAATAGTTTACCATAATCTAGAAGAAAATTTGCATGATTAAGGGATGATGAAATTATCGTAGAGCTTGATTTCAAAGGCAAACCAAATGAAGATTCCACATTAAAATCTGACTTTTTCAGGTGTGCATCCTCAGTGTATATTAACTCATACAGGTTTATATATAATCTTACTTAATCTCATTTTTTTCATTGTAAAATGTGAATAAGAGTATTTCATCATAAAGTTGTAACAAGTATTTATTTGTTTTTATTTAATTATACATCAGATTCTTATTAGTTATCTATTTTATACATATTAGTGTACATATGTCAATCCCAATATCCCAATTCATCCCACCACCACCACCACCCACCCTTCCCCCCAGGTGTCCATATGTTTGTTCTCTACATCTGTGTCTCTATTTCTCCCTTGTAAACTGGTTCATCTGTACCATTTTTCTAGATTCCACATATATGCATTAATATATGATATCTGTTTTTCTCTTTCTGACTTACTTCACTCTGTATGACAGTCTCTAGGTCCATCCACATCTCTACAAATGACCCATCCTAAATGCCCATCGACAGATGAATGGATAAAGAAGATGTGGTACATATATACAATGGACTATTACTCAGTCATAAAAAAGGAATGAAATTGGGTCATTTGTAACAAGTATTTAAATAGAAAATGGATATGCCTAAAAGGAATATAATATACAAGTGGTTTATTGGTCAATAAATGATAAACTGTTATTGATATGTTTCTTAAGGCTAGAAAGGCCTGTTTTGCTTTCTCATGTGATCCACATGAAGTCTTACTATCTTTTATATCAACTTTTCCCAGGATTTGTAAAAAGTGAATACAATTGTATGATTACCTTTATTGTGTGTGTGTGTGTGTGTGTGTGTGCATGTGTATATAGCTTCCCTCTCAAGAACAAATGGCAAACATATTTTTTAATTACTCTAATTTGAGTTGATCAGTAGCTCCATGAAGATTTACTTTAAGAGAAATAGTCTAAGTTAGGATGTGTTTTATAAAATAAAAATGAGAATATGCTCAAATTAATGTATGAGCACAATTTAACACAGTTTCTTTGATGAGGATAGTTTTTTTTCCCTCAAAATTCCTATTGCTTATTAAAAGAATTTGACACATTATATTTTTGGAGACTTTATACTGTACCTGATAAATTTTCATGAGGAATTTGCAGATTACTATGTAGGTTGAATATATTAATTAAAAGATAAATTGCAATAACCAAAATAAATGAATATGATAATCTGAGATTTGGAAATTTGATTAAAGTGTTTTAAACTTTATATCATTTAAATGTATTATCTTTTGAGATTTTGATATATTTATATAGAAATTAGAAATTTTAAAAAATTTTCATGAAATAAAAAAATTTTATCATATTCCATGGGTAAGCACGCATATTAAATAATGTTATTATTACAAAATAAACATTTCATATGATGGAGTACATTCCCATATAGACCTATACCTAGGTAAACTCCTGCTATGTAAAATCAGTTGGATTTGAGTATTTTTTATACTAGTTAATATCACATAAATTCTTCTTCTTTTTTTTTTTTTTTTTTTTGGCTGCACTGTGAGGCATGTGTGATCTTAGTTCCCTGACCAGGGATTGAACTTGCACCCTTGCAGTGGAAGCATGGAGTCTTAACCACTGGCCAGGGAAGTCCCCACATGAATTATTCTTTAAAGAAAGTTCAGATCTATACTGTGTCTACATCCAACCTTCCCCATACAACATTAGAACTCACTCTACCTTCAATGAGGAGGTAAAAGGAAATAGAATCTAAAAATATAACTACATATTATCAGTGGTGGAGCTTTGAGCTTGCAGGAAGGGTTGGCAATTACCTTAAAAATTAGTTGTCTGCAGATTCTTCATTTGGAATTTTTAGAAATCGCTTTTTGGAATTTGTGCTCTCTTTTACTTTCTTTTATCTTCTATGGGTATAGTTCATAGGACAAACACAATGCTGTCTGCAAGATGAGACTCCCCTCCCCAACTTAGGGTCACTAAACCATTTGTTATCTAAAATTATTATTCACATTTACTTGGAGAAACTCTTTACAGGAATGTTTCCTTTAGCTTTATTGCAGACCTACTAATTCAATATCTCTGTGATAGGACAGATGGTATTGTGATGCCAGAATGCACAGAATGCATGTAGTACTCCAAAAGATTCTTTTTTATATATTTTAATTTTTTAATCAAAGTGTATCTGATTTACAATGTCATGTCAGTTTCAGTTGTATAGCATAAAAGATATTGGGTAAAATTTCCTGTGCTATATTAGTAAATCCTTGTTGCTTATCTATTTTTTATATAGTAGTTTGTATCTGTTAATCTCTTCCTCTTAATTTATCCCTCCCAAACCCTCCATCTGGGAACCATAAGTTTGTTTTCTATGTCTGTGAGTCTGTTTGTTTTGTATATAGATTCATTTGTATTATTTTTTTAGATTCCATGTATGAGTGATACCATATAGTATTTGTCTTTCTCTGACATATTTCACTAAGGATAATATTCTCTAGGTCCATCCATGCTGCTGCAAATGGCAATATTTCACTCTTTTTTTATAGCTGAGTAATATTCCATTGTGTGTGTGTGTGTGTGTGTGTGTGTGTGTGTGTGTGTGTGTATGTATATGTATATATACACATACCAAATCTTCTTAAGCTAGGCATCTATTAATAGGCACTTGGGTTGCTTGCATGTCTTGGCTATTGAAATAGTGCTGCTATGAACTCTGAGGTGCATGTATCTTTTTGAATTAGAGTTTTTGTTTTTTCTGGATATATACCCTGGAGTGGAACTGCTGGATCATATGGCAGCTCTATAGTTTTAAGGAATTTACATACTGTTTTCCATAGTGGTTGCACCAATTTACATTCCCAACAACAGTGTAGGATGGTTCCCTTTTCTCTACACCCTCTCCAGCATTTATTATTTGTAGACTTTTGATGATGGCCATTTTGGCCGATGTAAGGTGATACCTCATTGTAGTTTTGATTTGCATTTCTCTAATAATTAGTGATGTTGAGCTTCTTTTCATGTGCCTGTTGTCCATCTGTATGTCTTCTTTGGAGAAATGTATATTTATGTCTTCTGCCCATTTCTGTTTGGTTTGTTTGGTTTTCTTGATATTGAGTTGTCTGAGCTGTTTGTATATTTTGTATATTAATCCCTGTTTACAAATAATTTCTCCCATTCTGAAGGTGGTCTTTTCATTTTGTAGATGGTTTCCTTTGCTGTGCAAAAGCTTTTAAGTTTGATTAGGTCCCATTTGTTTATTTTTGCTTTTATTCCTTTTGCCTTGGGAGACTGATCTAAGAAAATATTGTTACAATTTATGTGAAATAATGTTTTGCCTATGTTCTCTTCTAGGACTTTTATGCTGTCATGTCTTACATTTAGGTCTTTAATCCATTTTGAGTTTGTTTTTTGTATATGGTGTGAAAGAATTTTCTTATTTCATTGATTTACATGTAGCTGTCCAGCTTTCCCAACACCACTTGTTGAAGAAACTCTCTTTTCTCCATTGTACATTCTTACCTCCTTTATTGTATATTAATTGACCATAGGTATGTGGGTTTATTTCCGGGCTCTCTACCCTATTCCATTGATCTATATATCTGTGTTTGTGCCAATACCATGCTGTTTTGATTATTGTAGATTTGCAGTATAGTCTGAAGTCTGAAAGCATTACACCTCCAACTTTGTTATTTTTTCTCAGGATGTCTTTGGCAATTCTGTGCCTTTTTATGCTTTCATATAAATTTTAGGATTACATGTTCTAGTTCTGTGAAAAAATTCATAGATATTTTGATAGGAATTGCATTAAATGGGTAGATTGCTTTGGGCAGTATGGCCATTTTAACAATATTAATTCTTCCAATCCAAAAGCACAGGATATCTTTCCGTTTCTTTGAATCATCTTCAATTTTCTTTATCAATGTTTTATAGTTTTCATTGTATAGGTCATTCACCTCCTTGTTTAAGTTTATTCCTAGGTATTTTATTTTTTGACACAATTTTAAATGAGACTGTATTTTTACTTTCTATTTCTATTTCATTATTAGTGTATAGAAACACAACAGATTTCTGTATATTGATCTTGTGACCTGCTGCCTTGCTAAATTCATACTAGTTCTAACAGTTTTTGTGTGGAATCTTTAGGGTTCTCTATATAGAGCATCATATCATCTGCAAATGGTGACAGTTTTACCTCTTCTCTTCCAATTTGGATACCTTTTCTTTCTTTTTCTTTTCTGACTGCTGTGGCTAGGACTTCCAGTACTAGGTCAAATAGAAGCAGTGAGAGTGGGTATCCTTGTCTTGTCCTGAATTTAGTGAGAAGTCTTTCAGTTTTTCACCTTTGAGTTGGCTGTGGGTTTGTTGTATATGGCCTTTATTATGTTGACATATATTCCCCTAATCTACTTTGGTGGGAGTTTTTATCACAAATTCATGTTGAATTTTTTCAAATGCTTTTTCTCTATTGAGATGATCATGTGGTTTTTGTGTTTCCTTTTGTTAATGTGGTGTATCATTTTGATTGATTTTTATATCCTTGAACCATCCTTGTGACCCTGGAATAGATCCAATAATCATGGTGTAAGATCTTTTTCATGTGTTGTTTGATTTGGTTTGCTAATATTTTGTTAAGGATTATTGTGTCCATGTTCATCAAAGATATTGGCCTGTAATTTGTGTGTGTGTGTGTGTGTGTGTGTGTGTGTGTGTGTGGTGTCTTTGCCTGGTTTTGGTATCAGGGTAATGGTGGCTTGTAGAATGAATTTGGGAGTGTTCCCTCCTCTTCAATTTTTTGGAATATTTTGAGAAGGATAGGTGTAAGTTCTTCTTTATATGGTAGAATTCCCCAGTGAAGCCATCCAGTCCTGGACTTTTGTTTGCAGGTCATGTCCCTTCCCCTGCTGTGTCCATCCCAGACATAGTGCAAAGCTGTGCTGTGAACTGGGTGAGGCCAGAGAATTCATTAGGCTGGGGCTTGGGATCAGGGAGTTGGGCTGCAGGAATTGAGGTGGCTGCACAGCGGCCAGAGATCCAGGCTGCCTCTGTGGGAGTCTTCTCCCAGGACCTATCTGTCCCAGACCCAGTGCTAAGGTGCAGTGTAGCATCGCCAGAGCTCTCTCACTTGGCTGGGAGACAAACCAAAACATGTCCTATGGTGCTGCTGACAATGGCTACCACCACCACACCCAGGCCATATCCCATGCCCCCCATGCTATTTCTGCTTAGCTAGACTGATTATTTTCCTAGACCCCAGTTGTCCTAGATCTCATGCCAAACTGTGGTGTGAAGTGAGTGGAACCAGCATGTTGACCCTGTTTGAAGTGTGGCAAGGCGGCAGGTGTCAGTTCAAGGCTCTCTCTGCTCTGATTATTGGCAAGTAAGTACATGCATGCTACTTGTGAGTAGAGTCTAGGCTTCTCCAGCCCCTCTATCTTTCCCAGTGTTTCTACCAGTAGCCAAGGGGACTTTTCTCCTCTGCACAGGACACCAGGACTGGGACACCCAGACTGTGGCTTGACAGGCTCACTCCCCAGGGTGAGGGTCTGCCATGTAGACCTTCTCTTCTTTTCAGATTCCTCTCAGGGGCAAGGGTCTTGGCCCTATGCCTTTTTTTTTGTCCTACCTGGTTATGTGGAGATCTTTCTTGCAGCTTTGGTTGTATAGGAGTTCTTCTTCCAGTTTCCAGTTTTCTGTGAGAATTTTTCCACCTGTAGATGTATTTTTGATGTATTTGTGGGGGAAGGTGAGCTCCACATCCTTCTACTTTGCCATCTATATTCCTTCTCCTCACAAGAGATTCTGTTATGAAAGTCAAAAAATTGTATGTGTTCCAGGAGTATAGGCAAGAAACTTCTCTCTTATGACTTTTCAAGCCTCACCAATGAATCAGTGTCAGATCATCCAACCCAGCATAGCACGGAAAATGGCCCAACATCAATTTGAGGCTAAGCAGAGCTCAAATATAGTGAAGGGGGATGTTTCTGCAAACATATTCCTCCAGTGGGGTGTGTGTGTGTGTGTGTGTGTGTGTGTGTGTGTGTGTGTGTGTGTGTGTGTGTGCTGAGAAGGTGAATATAATTGGGTCGGAATAGTAGTAAGGGGAGGGAGTCAGAAAATTTGAATTTTACATATTTTTACTTAGAAATCATGCCTGCATCAAGCAATGAGAAGTTTTGAGATCTTGATTCTGAGAACATGTAGCAAACTTAAAGAAATGACCAGTTGTACTGATGTGTACACATTCTTTCTTCTCCTTCTCCAATATGGTCTATGACCAAACTGCTATATAGAGCAGAATAAAGTTGGGATGTAGAGTGCAAACATGGGCATAATATTTTATATTTAAAATATATTTTATGTAAACATCCAAATTTATATTATATATATACACATATGATTATATATATATTTTTCCATATGATTGTGTATGTATATAGTTACACAAAGCACACAGCTACTCAAAACAGTAATCAAAATAATGTCTTAGACATTATTATTGTCTATTATAACCAAAACTACAGCAACACAGGAGGAGAAATGGAGAGAATTATCATTTAAGTGCTTACTCAGGTATGTGTATTATGTGTCTGTGCATATGCAGATATTATTGTTGACAATGATGATGTTAGGACAGAAACCTGTTCCTTGTGTGTGACATGAGCCACAATGCTTATACGTCCTCTGCTCTAAATTTCCTTTGGCACAAGTGTGAGGAAAGGTGGCTAATAAGATGTGTCAGCCATAGGGTATAATTCATAGGAAAGCTCCCAGCAGTGATAGTACCAAGTTGGGAGATACATCAGTTGCTCATTTCCCCTTTTTCCTACTTACTTTATGTAACATAGAACTGATGGAAGGAATAACAATAGCATCTTGGAGCCATGAGTGAAAGGTCAAGAGAGTAAAAAGTCATTAGAGTTGTCAAATTTAAGCTATGTAACAACTCTAAGAAATTCGATCAGTAAGAATACTGATAAGTAAAAACATTAAAGTTCCAAAGAAAATTAAACAAGATATCCTAACAGGCAAAACACAGAAAGAATATCACTTGGAAAAATAAATGCTTAATCTCAATATCACTGAGAGAAAATGCAAGTAAAACAGACACACTGGTCATATAGTATGGAACAGGGGTTAGGATAAAAAACAATAAAGAGTTTTATGCATTTTTGGTAGAGCACTTTTATGCAAAATCATTGTGTCATACCTAGCATTTACGTTCATTTTTCTTTGGCAGCACTGCATGGCTTGTGGGATCTTAGTTCCCTGACCAGAGATCGAACCCAGGTCCCCAGCAGTGGAAGCAAGGAGTCCTAACCACTAGACCACCAGGGAATTCCCATAGTTTTATGTTCATTTTAAATACACACACATGCACATACACACCCACATATTCATTTTCTATTTTTACTGTATGTCTAAAGTTTCATAAAAAATGAAAATGCAAAAAAAAAAGAAAATGCAAACATATGTGTACTTAAACACACATGCATGTTTATACATATAATGAAAATAAAAAATAAAAGCACTCATGGTCATAAGATTTTCCAAGCTCAGGTGAGTGTTTGTATCTCAGGAAGGAGGGGTAGTGGGTTTTTGGAGAAAACTTTAGCTATTTGCAATATATATATATAATTTATATTTTAAATTTATATTAATGTATTTTGTTTTATTTTTCTTTATATATATTTTACATAGAGCAATTGAAAATGTTGTAGAATCCTTTTGTTAGTTTAACAACAGCTCTAAATATATAAAATTTCTGTTTTGTTAGTTTCTATAGTTGTACATATTAAATATTTTGTTTTACATTTTAATAAAAGGAATTCCCAAGACTAGAGACTAACAAAGAAATGGTGAGTAACAAAAGTACAATCTACCTGATACAGAAGACATTTGAATTTTCTCTTGTCATCGAACAAGCTGACTTGAGCAGTATTATATTTTGATTTAAAAATGACCTCGAGTCATTATTTTCATATAATATGGCCACCTATCCATTGAGAAATTTTCCCTAGGGAAGCAATCTTCCCGACTCAAACTTCCCGACTCAAACCAATGAGTAATGCTTTGGCAGAAAAATTGCCAATAATGGCATTTAAGTCTTTGGAAATTATATCAGCTAATGAAGCCTTAGAGTATATAACACTCAGACAACTGTCAAACTGGTTCCAGACCTTGAGAGACCTGAATGTTCATTAGCAGGAGGGTCATACGTTAACACATACCCAGTCATTCATTTCAGGGCAGTAAATTAGGTGGAGAAAAAGAAAAAAAAAAAGCTCTTATTAAAGTGCCCTGATGTTCAAGGTTATGTGAATGTGACTACCCTATAGCTGCCTAAGTCATTTTGCCAGATGACTGGATGAAACAATGGCTTAAAGTCTTGCAAGATGTGAATTTCTCTTCTAAAACTCAGGTCCCCTCTATTAAAAATGTTAAACTTTTAGAAACTTTAAAAAAAAATAAAGACATTTGGATTTGCCCCATTATCCTTTTCTGTTCCAGGAAACAACTACAAAGTAATGGAAGCTGTGGTCTAAAATACTTCAATATAACAATCAGGACACTCCTGTGCCTGTTAAGATTTAGAATTAATGTATTCCTTTTCATTGTATTGCTAGTATTGGCAGGTTATGGCAGGCCTAATTTCTCTGAGTTGGCATGCATAATACACCAAATTTCTAAACAATCATTTTGAGATGAAAGGAAATTTCACAGTTTCAGGATTTCCACATTCTACTGCTTTCTATCTTAACCCCTTGCTTGTCTTTGTCATAGCAATATCACAATTACTAAATCATTATTAGTTTATTATCGTGGTATGATTTAATTGTTTTCATTCACCTCTAGAGAGTTCAGTTGAATGACTCAATGAGTGAATGAAACAGGAGAGAGGTCATTATTGTAATTAATGTTAATGTGGTTATGCAAAGGGAATACATAAGAGACAACTTGTCAAAGAGTCCAAGAGGGGGAAAAAAAGGAAAACACCTAAAAGCCTGAAAACAACACTAATGGTAACCGTCATAATCTGAATATGTGTCAATTTGGGCAGTTTTATAGGACCAGGCTCCACTTACAGGAGATACTAAGCAATGATTTTTGAAGTAAGAATAAAGCAGAGAAACCAATTGAATGTGAAGCATAATTTTTAAAAACAATACCAAATATGGTTCCAAGGAAGAGAATCAGGGATAAATTCTTGGTCCTCTACAATAACAACAACAACAACATTAGAAGTAGAATTTGCTTTGGAGAGTTTCAGTGTATCCCTAACACCATCATCCAGTTTCTCTATAAAGAGAACCAACCGGTTGTAGTGACTCTTTGTTGGTAGAGATGAGATTAGCACCACATCTACCCAGTTGCTCAAGTCAAACACTTGGAATTCCTGAAACTCTTCCATTCCATATGACACCTATATCCAATTAGAATGAAGATCTGTAAATTATAGTTGTATCTTGAATCTGTTCTCACCTTTCCATTAACAGTCACAATAACTTGGTTCCAAGTTTCATCATTCATATCTAAATTATTACAAAAGTTTGTTAACTGCTCTTTCTTCATTTGATCTGGCAACTTTCAGTTCATCCTCTGAATTGCATATCAGAAGAATGTCTAAATTATTCAACCAGTTAAAATATTTTGGTTGCTAAGTATAGCTTCTTAATAAAGTTCCAATTTTTTTATTCAGTCCTTCATAACCTGCCTATCTCTAAACATCATCAGCAATAAAATCCTGTTATATTATTCTTTCCAGCAATACTGAAACTTCTTGTCCTGGAATATTTTAACCCATTGCACATAAACTATTGCATATATGGTTTCCTCTAACTAGTAATATTCTTCCTTTTCTCTTTGGTCTAGCTCAATCTGATTAAAACATAGTGAGTAGGAACCCAGTATTAAGAGTCAGATTACCTGCCTCAGAACCTCATTTTACTACCCATGTATGTAATTCTCCATGTCCAACTTTCCTCCTCTGTAAAATAGTACAATAAGAGTTAATAATGTTTAAGCCTAACGTTAGAGCAGTACCTGGCACCTAATAAGTGTCTGATTAGCATTAGTTAATTCATATTCTTTTATTATTATTACCAGGTTTTCCATACTCATCTCAATTGTGACCTCACTGGACTTTTTTTTGGTTATTTCTCAACATTTTGGGGACATCTCCATTGTGCTTCTAAATGATATTGCAAACTTTTAACATGAAGTTTTTTCATATTTTATACAACATTTTTGTTAACTTATTCATACTCCAACCTAATTTACATATATTTTGGGAGTGGAGGAATGTATTATTCAGGGTAATTTAACAGCTGTATTAATCACATTCAAATTTCAGTGATTATCAAAAGTCCAATATGGGTGTTTGTGGTTAGATATTATGAGGGTCTCTTAGTAGCAGAGACCCAAGGAACTCAGCTCTTTCCTTCTTGTGTCCTCTACATCTTCAGAGTCCTTGTCATTCAAGCAGCAGATGAGGAGGGCATATTGCAAGGGTTTTTTTCTTTCTTTTCCTTCTATTCTTTCCTGTCTTCCTTCTATTCTTTCCTTCCTCTCTCCCTTCCTCCCTTCCTTTCTTCCTTCCATTCTTCCCTTCCTTCCTTTTGATGAACAAGGCCTGGCAGTGATGCACAGTATTTCAAACTACATTTCACTGGCAAGAACGCAGTCATATGTCACATGTATCCCTCTTGCATACAACCCTTCCAGACAAAAGGTTTGGATAAAAGCAAGAGATTATTTTTTAGTTTAAAATTTTGATTACTAAATGAGAGACACAACACCATCCAGCTAGCTGAGTAGAGAATGAGACTCTTAGATGAGATACACCAATAACAAACAAAAATAAAGCCCTGGTACCTGGGGAGGAGTGGGAGAAGGGGGAGGATATTAATAATCTTTGATTTTCAGACCTGCTCTTGAAAATTTCCCCCTCCATCTGAAAAAAGACCTTCCAGTGCTGCCTTTCCATGCTGCTGTGATTACTTTGGATTTAGGTTAAATGCTGAGCTTACTGATCACACCTGACAGTGTTAACTAACTTTCCATGCAAAATACCTCCAGATGTCATCCATACTAGTGAGGCATCTTAACTGATGTCATGGGCAAACAACACTATTTAAAACTGGCTGCCTTAGAAATCAAGGACCAAATTGAATTGAATTATGGGAACTGGACTGGGAACCCCAGAGCCGGAGGCTCCATGATGGGAGGTCACACTGTGGGCCAGCTACCCTAACTACCTGATTCATGAATGTCCTGTTTCATCTGCTATAACACTGTAAGCTCTGTTTCCAAGGACAGCAAGCATTTCCTCTGGGATTATACTTCTTGTGTATATACCCTGATGATCCTGATGTCACCTATCCCTGAGAGACATTCAAGTCAGCTTCAACTTACTGGCCAGAGTGGTGCTGTGCCTAAATTGATGCCCTGGGCCAGATAAAAAGATTCATACAGGAACTTAATTAAACATTTGTTTTCTGGCTCTCTAAAATGAATCCAGATGGAATATTGACTTTTATTTCCTGGCTTGGAAGCAGTTAGGCTTCATTATTACGTTCAATCCTTCAGGCAGTCCTGATCATTCTGCTTGGCATAATTTTGATTTTGACCATAATCCTCTGTTACCTCAGACAAATTACTCGGTTTTTGTAAAAGAACTTTAAAGTCCAACTCATTTGGGCCCATGGTGAGGTAGCCTATTTCTTGCTCAGGTCTTAAAAAATTAAAGAATGGAGTTGTGTCCAGCTCTGGTTAACGTCTATGCGTGACTTTTTCAGGCCTGATCATTGGCACTCACAAAGCCTTCACCAGGCAGGCCTTTAGGGGTAGTGAGGAGGTGGGGGAGAGGGGAAGCCGCCCTCTCACCCCAGACTTTGTGTGCAGCTAGTGCACTGCAGTCTCTGAAGAGAGTTGTAGTCAAGGAATCAGGCCAGTCAGTCATGCTCTTATGCATATTTGCATTACTAGCCCAGGCTCCTTTATTCCTGGGTCTCCTTATCTGAGGCCATTGGCCATGCCCTGTCCAGGCTTCTCTGCTAAGGCTTCTCTATGGGGGGTAGGAGGAAGAAATCCCTAGCTCTCCCTCCTTGGCATTCCCCTGGCTTCAGTGTCCAAAAAACTACAGAAGCCTTTTATTTGAGGTACCCTTGACAGTGAGAAGACACCCCATCTGCAATGATGATTCACCTGACCCTCAGATTAGTACTCCCTCCTGTTCCACAGGAGAAAATGGAAAAGGGAGGGAGGGGTTGGGCCTTTCTTCAGTTTTAACATCTTGCCTTTACTATCAGAATAAGTGATTAAAGGCTTGTTAACTTTTATTTTGGCTTGTTGTTTGTTGCTTTAATCTACTCTCCTGACTCTCTGCAGCTCAGCTGAGCTCCTGACAGGTAGGTGTACACACAAGTGTGTAGTAATATGGGTTAAACAATAATATATTGACTACTGTTATTTTAGACAAATGAATAAATAATTAAAAGTAAAATTATATCATATATTAAGGGAAAATATATAAATTAGAAAAGTAAATTATTTAGGATGAAAAAGTAATACTTATACAAATTAAAATAGATAAAAGCCACTAACAGAGTCTGAACAAAAAGTCAGATTGTGGGGTGCCTGAGGTTCCTATTTGCACAGTAGGAACAGCCTGTGAATTGTTGATTTTCCTCTTGTGCCACAGTTTGGACCTACCAGGTGTGATATCACGTGGAAGGGCTTTGGTTAAAGAAAGTCAGGATTAGTTCAGCAGGGTCTACATGTTTATCAGTTTTTAAAGGCGAATTAGAAATAGAAAATTTTAAAGAACCAATGGTAGATATTAATAAAATACTTTTCAAAAATTAAATTATCAGTTTTATGTAGCTTTTACTTGCTTTGTAAACAAAACATAACATACCAGATTTTTTTCTTTTCATTTTCACACAGGTGTTTTCACATCTTGAAAATATTTTTTGGTTGGGTATGCCCATCTGCTTATCCTTCTGTGATGCTTTTTCTGGCCATGACGATCTAAATTAAACACTCCCATTCCTCTTTTCACAGCACTTCTATCACAGTAGTTACATGTTGTACAGTAAATTGCCTATTTTGGAGTCATTTCTTTCTGTAGCCAATGTCATATCTTCATATTCTGACAGAGTAAGTATTCAATAAATGCATTAATGAATAATAACACTGAACCTTTCTTGCTGCTATGACTTTACCCATCAAGAAAAATTACATTTAATAAGATCAAAACACATTTCAAATGTATTCATTCATTTAAAAGAAGAATTTTACAACCACTTTTTTTGATTTCCATGAAACTCCTAAAATGTGCATTTTATGTGAGTTTTCAGCTTACCCAGGCAATGTGTGAGCAAGAAGTTTGCATTACAGTGTCAGCAGTAGTGGGAAATCTGTTTTACAGTAAATCATGCAAAGGCTGTTTCCAGCTTTGGCTCACATTCTATTTCACAGTGATGGAAATAGTCAACAAAGTAACATTAAAAATAACATTCACCAACTCTTAATAATATGAAAAACTATTCTTGAAAGGGAAATGTTAGAAATTAAATTATGTAAGAATGTTTTCTAAATAGTCTAATTTTCACTTTGTCAGTACTTTATTTGCAAAGTGCATTTGAGGCTTTCCTTTAAAATTTTCATCTTATGTTGCTTGTCTACTATTGTGATTCTTTGCTTGTATAATGAAACTCTGAAGTACAAGTCTATATTTTCTGAAAGATTTTTTTTGGTTAACATTTTTTTGTAATTTAATGCAAATTATATAAATGGATTATTTAAATACATAAGTACCATGTTTAACCTTATATATTGCTTTATAATTAATAATCATTCTTTTATACTATCTTATGGGAATCTGAACATGATCAAGGTAATTGTATAAGAATGAGGAGGACCAAGAGAAAATGGGGAGAATTTTCCACTGACCCTGGAGTCTATATAACCCATCCCAGGCACCAGAAAATAACCTTGAAAGCAAAACCAAGGAGGAGGGTTGGTATCAAAATTAGCAGTCAATCAGAAGCAGTAATGCTCTAAAACTCTATGGAATTAATTCTAATTCTTGTAATATTCCAAACTTCCTTCTCTATACTTTTCTCTCTACCTGCGTCCCTCACCCTTTTTGTATTTTAAGATAACCATTTTTCATTATATGATATTCATTTTTCATTAATATATTTTCCTTAATGTGGCCTTTCCTAATCCTTCCAATGTTATATGTTTTTATAACTTTCAATACATTCATTTTTATACTAAATATTGTATTTGGTTGTTCTTTTTTTTAATATATGAAAACAAGGACAACATTTGTTCTTTATGACTGTGCCCCTAGTGCCTAACACATTTCCTGCTTCATGGCAGGTGCTCATATTTGTGGGTGAATGCCTTCTCCACTATACTGTGGGGTTTGGAGGGTTCAGAGAACATGTCGAATATTGCATAACCAAATGTCTCCTTATGTGGTCAAAATATAGTAATGGGGTTGAACTGCATGCAATATTTCAAGGACCAAATAAATTGTCTTCCTCATCAAAATCAGATCAAAAACAGAGCTGAAGTTCAGCAAGAAGGAAAAATTACAATGAGAAGTTTGAGTCTATTTAGTGTGGATCAAGTAGCCCATGATAATTTGTCCCTTGCTTTCTGCATTTTAATTGTATATAATTGTGATATTGATTTTGTAGATATGTATAGATTCTCATACATATATTTTTATGCATTGATAAACATGATCTAAAAGACTACTCAGAAGCTGTCTTTTTTGTATTTGGATATTATTAACACCTTGGAAAATAGCTATTAAATGAATTTTACTTCCAATTTTGGATCCAATTTTCTCATGTTTGCTAATTTTTTATTTGGGGGAAGTAAGATATCACATGTTTTGCATACTTATTTATGCACAGGCTTATATGACTAAATTCCAAAGTGGTTTAGGTTCATTATTCTCACAATATTAATTTTAATCAAATATAAGCTTTATTAGATAAGATGCAATTTTAGCAATTAAGATTATAAATTGTGTGCCTGTGTATGTCTTCTTGGAAATAAGGAGACTAACTCAAAATAGTGTTTCATTAAGTAACTGAAATTTAATTTTAAAGTAGTTGTAGCCATAATAATATAATTAATTTCTTTCTTAGAAAATGATTACACCTTTATAACATTATAAAATCAGAACTTGTGTAAGTTGAACAAAGCACACTGCTAATATAATTACGTTTGGGAAAAAGGTGTACATTTTAAAAAATATAAAAGATAAATTTGGTTTTCTAATATTCAATGAATGATGAGAATTAATGGTTTTGTTTTGTTTTTTTCTCTATGAGTTCTTGTAAAGTGAGAAAAATAATTTATAGACATTTAGTGGTATATTCAAAGGTATTCTCTCTATTGTTTACGTGTGAGAAACAGATGGTGGTACAGCTTAATTTTGTGGTAGGATCAATCCTGGAGGCAAGACTTAGTTTAACAGATGGATAAAGAAGAAATGCTCCAGTATAGAGAATGAAATAGAAAGGTAATTGAAAAGGTGCCCAAAGAATACAAATGAGATAGACACACCAAGAAGGTACATAGGCTACTATGTTTAATGGCTTGATGAGAATTTAAAGATGAGATTATACAATATAACCAAGTTTTAAAATTTGATAAAAACATTTTGAACCCAACGAAAGAAGAAACAATATGGTTAGTAAATGGGCCAGAAGACATCACCTTAACTAAAAGAATAGAAAGTAGGGGCAAAATATTACTGCTAGTAAGTTTTAAATCTATGTCATATAATCAAAACTAACCATATTGCTTTCTTATCCTAGAGCTTGATGTAATGTTCAAAACAAAAATATGTTTAAATGATGTCTACTAAGTATTAAATGCCAGTCTATATACCTTTCATTCAAAGTTATTAGCTATATTTGTATAGTTTCTGAGGAAAAGTGGACAACTGCAGAAAATAAAAGAAATTCAATAATGCTGGAGAGGGTGTGGAGAAAAGAGAACCCTCTTACACTGTTGGTGGGAATGTAAATTCATGCATCCACTATGGAAAACAGTATGGAGGTTCCTCAAAAAACTAAAAATAGAGCTGCCATATGATCCAGCAATCCCGTTCCTGGGCACTTACCGAGACAAAACTACAATTTGAAAAGATACATGCACCCCTATGTTCATAGCAGCACTATTTACAATAGCCAAGACATGGAAACAACAATCGACAGATGAATGGATAAAGAAGATGTGGTATATATATACAATGGAATATTACTTGGCCACTAAAAATGCCATTTGCAGCAACACTGATATTACTTGGCCACGAAAAATGCCATTTGCAGCAACACTGATGGACCTAGAGATTATCATACTAAGTGAAGTAAGTCAGAAAGAGAAAGACAAATACCATATGATATCACTTATATATGGAATCTAAATTATGACACAAATGAACATATCTATGAAACAGACTCATAGACGTAGAGAACAGACTTGTGGTTGCCAAGGAGGAGGGGAAGGAAGGATTGGAAATTTGGGACTAGCAGATGCAAACTATATATACAGGATGGGTAAACAATAAGGTCCTACTGTATAGCACAGGGAACTATATTCACTATCTGTGATAAACCACAATGGAAAATAACATATATGTATGTATAACTGAGTCACTTTGTTGTACAGCAGAAATTAACACATTGTAAATTAACTATACTTCAATAAAATAAAAAAAAATAAATTCAATAAAAATTATGGATATGTAGCTTCACAAAATAAACAGAGAGGAGATGTCACACTTATAAACTGACTCTCAGACACTTTTCACCATGAGCTTTCCTGTGTTAAACAAAAAAGAAAACCTAAAACAACTGTTTAGGTATTGTATTAATATACTGTTTCAGATATTCAGATCTTTGAAGTACTCACATATGCTTTTTGGTTTTCTTAAGCACAGCCTAGTCTGATTTACCATCCCAAACACTGTACAGAAAATAACAATAATCTTAAACTGTCTATTTATATAAGTAAGTTCAATATAAAAATTGGTGTGACGTGTTTGTATGCTCCAAGAATTGTGGTGTAAACTTAGTTTTTCAGAATGCTTCTGTGATAGTTTTTTTTTAAATGTAGCTATAACATGCATACAATATAGTACAAGAAATGTTCAGTTTATGAGTATAGATAATTATATACACCCACATAAGCATCACCAAAAATTATATGTAGAAAAATATCTGGCACCTAGGAAATCCCCACAAGCTCCTCTTCAGTCAGTTCCATCTCTCCCAGTGTCAGCTGCTTTCTGATTGTTATCATTATTCTAGTTTTGCCTGCTAAGTGAATAAATTATCAGTATTTGTGTGTGTGTGTGTGTGTGTGTGTGTTTGTGTGTGTGTGTGTTTCCTTTTGTTCAAAATCCCTCTTAGTTATTACTACTCATGGTATTGTAACACATTGGACACATTCATGTTAGTTATGAATCACTAACATCCACAAAGACTAAACAGAAATCATACAGCCACTACTTTTGCTAAATTACGTCATTGATGGACTGTCAATAAAATATTAACATCTACTGAAGTTCAGTTCCATCTGTGTAAAATTGCTTCTTGAATTGGTTTCTGTTTGAAATACAAAGATGTGAATTATATAAATGTATTAATGATTCCTAATCACAACTCATTACATTTCCCTTGGTAGTATAGAATTAGTATGTAACTCTGGAAACTGACAATCTGGGAATTCAGATTATAAGGTTGAGGGCAGAGGCAAATGGCACTTTCAACAGGTGATGGCTCAGGTTCATCTTGTGACATATTTGCCTTATGGAAGTTGACTGTGGGGAATATGACTGCTATTCTCTTTTGCCTGGTATCTTACAAGCTACCTGATTTTTCAATGACTGGAACCCTGACTTTTTATGCTTTTCCAGTCACTAGGAGCATCATTAGGGGGGAACCACTTGAAATTAAAATTTATCATTTTGGACTTGTGGATCATATCAGTTATACAAATATGTCTGCAGTATTTTATAGCAAGCTTGTGGCACAGGAAATATTTTCAGGAAATATTTTCTTTCCCCACTTTTTGTTCTCAACAGCAAGACATTCCCTGCAGCCAAGGATGGAAGTTAGTAGTAAGCTCAGTTCTGGTTCACAATGACTCTTTATTATGTACCTTTTATTTTACCTGATTAATGGTGAGGTGTGTTTTGCTTAGCTGTCCACCTTGGGCATCAAGACTATTCATTATTGAAGTAAATAATTGAAAACCTTCACTCAGATGTCAAATTGAACTAATTTAATGCATAAATCTAATAAATAAAAGATGTTGGAGCACATGTCTTTTTATTCAGAAGGGTATTAATTTTTGTGTTCAGGCAGTTTTCACACACTACACCTCCTTAACATTTTGCCCTAAAATTCACCTTTTTTAATCAAAATGTACTAAATGACTTTATTAAGAAACATAATTTTAATAATGACTGAAGCTAATCGACATTCTCTATGCTCACCAATTTTCTCTTTTTGGATATGAAAAATAGTCTACAGAACAGCTCTAAATCATAGAGATGTCAAAACACTGAAAACAACACATAGCAATCTATCTTTAGGCTACAAAACAAATAACCTCATAAAAATTCCAGACAATATATTATTTCAGGCCAAAAAAGGAACAAAATATCCCATGTAAAAGAATAAAATAGGGGGCTTTCCTGGTGGCGCAGTGGTTGAGAGTCCGCCTGCCGATGCAGGGGACACGGGTTCGTGCCCCAGTTAGGAAGATCCCACATGCCGCGGAGCGGCTGGGCCCGTGAGCCATGGCCGCTGAGCCTGTGCGTCTGGAGCCTGTGCTCCGCAGTGCGAGAGGCCACAACAGTGAGAGGCCCGCGTACCACAAAAAAAAAAAAAAAAAAAAAAAGAATAAAATAAAGAATAATCCCTGGAGATCCAGTTCAGGGCCCCCGTACCACAAAAAAAAAAAAAAAAAAAAAAAGAATAAAATAAAGAATAATCCCTGGAGATCCAGTTCAGATAATGGTGGAGTAGCTTATAGTGGACTAATACTCCAGCAGCAATTATAAGCCCCAAAATACATATATTCAAACAAAAATAATTTAAAGTTATGGTAGAGTGCCAAAACCAAGCAAAACTTGGAGGTTATTTAACCCCTGAGAAAGAGAACCACACTGAATGAAATTTACACATATACTTTTTTCTTTTAATGCCATTAAACTCACATAGAAACCCACAGTTTTATTGACTAGAGACTTAGTTAAGGATCTCAGCATAGTTAGAAACTGAGGAGGGAAAGCCCAGAAAGGAGAAAGTCATGTAGTAAGGGAAGCCCATGAAATACACCTAAAAACTCCCCTTAAATATTTTGCTGACACCAAAGACTCACTGTAGCTCAACAGAAAACAACATCAGAAAAGAATAGTCAGTATAAGATTCCTTGTGATAAGTCAGAGTTATAAATATATTACTAAATTTGTGGAATGGAAGAAAGGTAAAATTATCAAAGTATTTCGAATGCTGTCTAGATTGCATATAAATCACTGTCTTCAGAGGCTTGTCAGGAGAAGAAAAGCAGGAGAATGGAACAGAGCTCTGCAGTCCTACTGTAAGCATCTTTCTCAAAGCATTAACATACTAGTGCGGGGAGAAGGGACACCCACTGTTCAAACACATGCAAACCGCTTTAACACATGGTGCTGCAAACTGCTTTAACACATGGTGCTGTGTGATCGGACTTTTGGATTTGCTTTTCTTGAAAGTCATTTATATAATAGAATCCATGGGATGATTTTACTAATTGGAACATACTATAAGATCCCTAGTGGCCCAGATAATGTTCTAATGTTAGTATCAAAACCTAAGAGTTCCTCAGTGTTGATTTCCATCCCTGTTTTGCTAGGATTTAGATATATAATCAGAAAATGCTTTCTAAGGCAAAGATATTTGGATTGTTGTATGGTTACAAATTAACATAATGAAATAGTGTTTTCTTAAAATTATTAAGTTTAGAAAATACAAAGCAAAATCCACATCAAAACAACAAATTAAATTACATATTTTTCAAGAACTCCTAACTTTGACTATCTGCATTTTTAAAATTTAAGTAAGCCGCATATTGAATATTTGCTTAGACATCCCTTTACTACCACTTTGACTATAATAGGAAAACAGGTATAACTCAACTAATTAATAATATAAAATATTATATTTCTAGAGAAGTGATCATAACTTGATATTTCTTTATGATCAGAATTTCAACATTATATATAGATATATGTAGTGTATATACAAATATTGAGACTTTAAGAATATTTTTAAGGTTTCTTATGAATTTACATTTATAATTAATATTTTAGGAATTTTAGTCGATTCTTTTTACTAAAGTGCTCTACCTGTGTGGAGACAATTAAAATAGTTAAAATGATAATTTAAAAAAGCAAAAAGGACAAAATATATGAAATAACTTCCAAGAAACTCTTCAACAGATAAAGAAAGAGTGATTCCAGAGATACGAGAAAAAAACGACTTGAGCCCAACAATTATATCTGTTGCATTTGAGAGTGTTTTCAGGATGCAGCAATAAAAAGTGGAGCCCAGGGCTTCCCTGGTGGCGCAGTGGTTGAGAATCCGCCTGCCAATGCAGGGGACACGGGTTCGTGCCCCGGTCCAGGAAGATCCCACATACCGCGGAGTGGCTAGGCCCGTGAGCCATGGCCACTGAGCCTGCGCGTCCGGAGCCTGTGCTCCGCAATGGGAGAGGCCACAACAGTGAGAGGCCCGCGTACCGCAAAAAAAAAAAAAAAAAAAAAGTGGAGGCCAGGAAGAGACTGAGAGACTCCCTGCTTTGAGGAAATAATTCTGAAGAGTACAGAGGCATTGACATACAGAGAGACCTCAGGAGATCATCAGATGTTTCCCTTGAAGCATTCAACTGAGTACTGATCAGTGTATACCTTAGGGAAACTCACCTTGGGCTGAGGATACAGCTACCCAAAAGAATTAATGGTAACTGTATTTATTACTAATGCAGAATTGGGAATAGTGCTTATTACCATAAGACACTAGAAAACTTCAAGATTCATGGGGCATTGGCTCAGCTTTGGGGAATAATAAGCCCTAGGCTGAGCACTGCTCTATCAGTATCTAGCAAATCTTAAAAGGAACACCCAAAATGTCAAACTTGTATACAACTTCACTGCATTACAGACAATAAGCTCAAGAATATACAGAAATAAAAAATATCTACCACTCAACAAGGCAAAATTCATGATGTCTACCATCCACCAAAATTGTCTAAAAAATGTAAAAGTACGACCCATAATATGAAGATAAACCAATTGATGGAAACTGATCTAGACTTGGCATAGCTATTCGAGTTACCAAAGTAACTAAAAAAAATTATTAAAACATTTCCACAGGTCTAATAAGAAAAGACATGGAAAGTATATTATTACCCAAATCAAACTTCTGGGATGAAAATATAATGTAAAAGTGGAAAAATACACTAGATAGGATCAAGGATAGTTTAGACTTTGCAGAAAATAAGATTAATGAACTTTAAGATGTATCAGTAGAAATTTTCCAAAAGCAACACAGAAGAGAGAATTTGAAAACATTAACACAGCATCAGTTAATTGTGGGACCACATCCACTGCCTTAATATATGTGTAATTAGTGAATTACACAATTAATGAATTGCACAACAGGAAAATATTTGGAGAAATATGGACATTTTACAAGTTTGATGAAAATTATAACTCATTCTAAGAAGGTCAAAGACAAACAAAAATACATGAAGAAAATTACACCAAGATAAATCCTAATAAAACTTAGCAAAATAGTGGTAAATAGAATACTTTAATGCAACCAGAGGAAAATAGGAGCATATATACAGAGGAATAGAAATATAGATGACAGTAAATTTCTTACTGAAAGCAATGCAAGTGATAAGACAATGTTGCAAAACCTTTAAAGGACTGAAAGAAAACAAAAGAAAACTGAAAGAAACAATCCTGTTGCCCATCTATCTTATACCAGCAAAAATATCTTTCAAATACAAAGGCAAAATGAATAATGTTTTTCAGGATTACTCTCCAGTTGACCACACTACAAGAGAACTTACAGGATGTCTTCAGACAAAAGAAAAAAAAAAAAAAAAAAAAAGAAAGAGATGAAAATATGGACCTTCACAACAAAGGAATAAAGACAACTAGAAATGGAAACCAGGTCAATAAATATATAAGGTATTTGCTAATTTTATATATATACAATATAATGTATCATTTAAACAAAAATAATAATGTAGTGTGTAGTTCATAAAATGTAAAAATAGAATATGACTAGCACAAGAGGTAGGGAGGTAGAAAAGGAATTAATCTATTGTAAATTTAATCTGTATATGAAGTTATATAATATTACTTAAAGGTAGACTGTGATAAATTAAAGATGCATGCTATAATTCATAAAATAACTACTTAAAGTAGCAAAGAGTTATACCTAATATATGAAAAAAATAAATACAATTAAATCACAGAACATTCTCAATACAAATGATGGCAGAAAAAGAGGACAGAGAAAACATTCTAAAATCAAATATATAATTCACCTAAATAATAGCTACAACAAAATTATGAATATCTAGATGTATGCAGAAAAAATATTTGAAAAAATTAAAGATATATTCTGATTTTTAAAAAATCTCAGCAAAGCAGGAATAGATGGGAACTGTGTCAAACAATAAAAGTCACCTATGGAAAAAATTAGCTCTACCATGCTTAATGATGAAATGTTGAATGGTTTTTTTATGAGATAAGAAATAATACCAGGACATCTGATTTTGCCACTTCTATTTAACACTGTACTAAAGGTCCTAGCCAGTGCAATAAGAAGAAAATTTTCCAGTTTTGAAGAAAAATGAGTAAAATTATCATTATTCACAGATGACATAATTACCCATATAGAAAATCTGAGGAAATCTACAGAAGAGCTACTAAAACTAAAACATGAGTTTAGCAAGGTTGCAGATATGAAACAAATATAGGCAATTTATTTGTATTTTTATGTTCTAGCAACAAATAATCAGAAGTTGAAATTAAAAATAATATCATTTTCAGTAGAATTGAAAATATTAAATATTTGTTTGCAAGACCTTTCCAAGACCCACCAGTTCTGCGAAGCACCTCCTCTCTGTCCAGTGCTCCGCAAAACCAAGTGCTGTTGGTTGAGGTGACTACAACATTTTGATAGGACACATATAATTTATGCCAGTCTCCATAATCAATAGAGTCACATCCCATAACTGGAACTGATTAAGAAAATGCCTTTTGGGAGAGTGGCCAAGATGGCAGAGTAGAAAGACCCTGAGCTCACCTCCTTCGGTAGACACCAAAGTTATAACTGTTTAAGAGCAGCTATCAATGAGAATGACCTCAAGACTGGTAAGAAAGATCTCCTATAACTAAAGATATAAAGATGAAACCACACGAGATGGGTAGGAGAGGAGTCAAGATACATATGCCTGGGTAGGCAACCCACAAATGGGAGGATAATTACAATTGCAGAGGTTCTCCCCAAACAGTGAGGGGTCCAAGCCTCATATCAGGCTCCACAGCCTGGGGGTCCTGTATCTGGAAGACGAACTTCCAGAACATTTGGCTTTAAAGGCCAGTGGGCTTACTTTGAGGAGAGCCAGGGGGCTGTAGGAAAGAGAGATTCCACTCTTAAGGGTGCACACAAAACCTTACATGCTCTGAGACCCAGGGCAAAAGCAATAGTTTAAAGGGAGCCTGGGTCAGAACAACTTGCTGATCTTGGATAATGTCCTGGAGAGGCAGGAGACAACTGGGACTCACCCTGGGGACATAGTCACATGCAGTAGCAATTTTGGGGAATTTACTGTAGTACAAGGACCATGGTGCTGGCAAGAATCATTTTGGAATTCTCCCTCTAGCTTATTAGCATTGGGACCTGGCCCCACCAGCAGGAAGCTGTCATAAGACCCCTGAGACCCAGCTGCTGCCCTGGGAAGAAGCCCCAAACACTAGAGGATCCATGATCCAGCATCACACATTTGTGGGCTGACACCAGCTCTGAGAACCCTGAGCCTCACAGCCAGAGATACTTGGACAAAGTTTTGCCCACCAGTGGGCCAGCACTAGCCTGAGACCTGGCCTCACCCACCAGTGCATGGGTACCAGCCCCAGGACTCCCTGGGCCCTGTCCATGCCAAGAGCTGGCCAGTGATCAACTCTGCGACAATCAAGGCCCTGCAGCAAGAGACCCTGGGGCCCAGCCCCAGCTATCAGTGGGCTGGCACTAGCCCTGGGATTCCCTGGGCCCTGGCTCTGCCCACCAGTAGACTGACACCAACTTCAGGATCCCCAGGACCCTGCAGCCAGGGTATGATTTCACTTATACATGTAATCTCAAAAATGAAACAAATGAACAAACATTATAAAAAAGGAATGGAGTCATAGATACAGAGAATAAACAGGTAGTTGCCAGAGGTAGGGGGTGGGGGGAGGGGAGAAATACATAAGGGATATTAGAAAATATAAACTCCCAATTACAAAGTAAATGATTCAAACAGTGTGGGGTATATGGTCAATAATTTGGTAACCGATGGTAACTAGATTTATCATGGTGATCATTTTGAAATGTACAGAAATATGGAATCCCTATTTTGTGTATCAGGAAATAACATAGTGTTGTAGGTCAATCTTTCTTCAAAAACAAACAAACTTATAGAAAAAGAGATCAGATTTGTAGTTACCAGAGGTGAGGGGATGGGATTCAAGGGGGCATTGTTTGAGCATAGGCAAAAGGTACAAACTTCCAGCTATAATGTAAATAAATATTAGAGGTGTAATATGCAACATGATAAATATAATTAAAACTGCTTTGTGTTATGTATGAAATTGTTAAGAGACTATATCCTATCACAATGAAAAAATATTTTTTCCATTTCTTTAATTTTGTGCCTATATGAGATGATGCATGTTCACAAAACTTACTGTAGTAATCATTTCATGATGTATGTAAGTCAAATCAGTACGCTGTACACTTTATACAGTGCTGTATGTTAATTACATCTCAATAAAACTAGAAGAAAAAAGAAAAGTATAAAATATTTAATAATACCCCAAATTTGAAAGACATATACAATAAAAAATTCCAGTAAGTTGTTGTTGTTGAAATAAAATAATTGATTCTAAAATTCATTTGGAAATAAAAAGAAACTAAAATAGCCAGAACAATTTTGAAAATAAAGAATACAGTTATAGGGCAAATGATACCTGTTTCCAAGATTCATTATTTAGCTATAATAATCAAGACAATTTGGTATTGTTGGAAACATCAACTTACAGATCAATGGAACAAAATAAAAAATCCAAAAACTGACTTGTCTGTATATCAACAAAATTAGTTGCAAGATGCAAATGAAATTCAGTGGAGAAAGGATACTTTGTTTAACAAAATATTCCAGAAATATTAGATGCCAATAATTTTTACTAATATTTCAGATCATATACAAATATAAATATTAAAGATTTAAAGATAAAATTTAAACTCTACTATATCTAGAAAAAAGAGAAAATTGTGTTACTGTGGGTTAAGCAAAGATTTACTGGATACACATTGCACATATGCTCCATAAAATAACATTGAAAAACTGGACTTCATTCAATTAAACATTTTACTCTTCAAAAGACAATGTTAAGTATTTCCAAATTTTATAGCTGATAAAGAAATTTTTCCAGAATATATTAACAACTCTCAAGATTCAACTTTTAAAAAATGGACAAAAGGTTTGAATAAGCACTTCATTAAAGAATAAAGGTGGCAAATAAGTATATTAAAATTTAAGTTACAGCATTATTTGTTAGTAAAATTAAAACTAAAATCATAAGATACAACTACAAAATTATTAGAGAGCTAGAATTTAAAAGAATGACCTACATATTAAAGAAATAAATACTAAATGATTTATAACCTTCCAGAAGAAAAGGATTAGGCCAAAAGATTTTACTATTAAATTTGACCAAATGTTTAGAAAAGAAGTGATATTGATTCTCTACAATGTCTTCCAGAAGACAGAAGCAGAGGGAACACTTTCTAACCATAAGATAATTAGAATCAAGTTGCATACATTTCAAGAAAGCTCTCTAATGAGCAAGAACAAAGCTTAGATCTTGCTGCTCAACTTTGTAATCAAGCTGCAAGATCATTTTCATATTTCCTCTAAAAGATTTAGAGCAAAAAAGGATGAGGCCCATTTTCTGTAGCATGGACGTATGTCTATCCAATGGAGCCCTGATCTAATAATGGTTCTTTGCAGGGTGGTGAGACAAGGGATTTCCTGAAACTTCTGCCTCTGAGATCCAGTATGCATCAAGTGACACTCTGCATGTCTGCCCAAACTCTTAGCTTGAAACATTCTTCTGGAAAATAATGTTCCAATAGCCTTAGTGAGTAAAGACTTTGTCTACTCAACACTCCATCTCAAGCACTGAGAACAATGCCTGACACTCATTAAGACTGCAATAAATAAAATTGCTTGGAATTCTACTTCTCATTAGTACGTAAAAGAAATTAACAATAAATAAACAATCTGGATATACTTTAAAAAAAAAGAAAAAAACACATAGATTTTCAAACCCATCAGAGAATTTGGAATGGAGAGAAACCTAAGTAAAGTAAATCCTCAACAAAAGAACTGTGGCTGCTTTCAAATCTTGCAGAATGAAAGGAAGAGAAGAGAAATCCATAATAGATTACTGAATGAAGCAGTTGAATTTTTAATTAATATGGATTGGTGTTGTGAGGGTTTGCCTGCAGATTAGAATCCTGAAAAGCCACAGACACAAAATTAGTTTATACCAATCCACTAACTCTTTCCCAAGAATCCTCACTGAGGGCACAAAGGGAAAAAAAACATAAATTTGGTGGCGGGGGAAGAATTGAAAGAAACTAGTCTGAGGAATTCTGGATGTAGGTGTAGTCATGTAGATGGGGAAGACAAGAGCTGAGAGGAAACACTGAGGCACTTCAATTACTTGGACTTCAATTAATGTATTTCTAGGTCCTGTGAAATGTGGGGAGGGGAAGAAATGATGAGAAGTCTCCTTCCAAGACAATCTAGCTTTTACCAAGTTCAAGGAACTTGAAGTTATGGCTTGAAGTAAGGCAGGAAAACTGAGAAAACTTCTAAAATGTTACTAGAGTTCTTCACCTAGTGATATCATGCTCTAAAGGCTATGTACAGGACAGCAAAAGAGATCATTTGAGATGAAGAAAGTCAGGGACATGACGAAAGTACAAAGAGAACAGCCCAGTGACTCAGAGTTGCTTAAAAGAAATTTACAACTTGGAAAGTTTATGGGCCAAGTAGAAGTATAAAAGAATCTCTGGAATCTACTACTACTCAAATTTTAATCCTTGCTAAAGGAAATTTTGAATTTTTACACCAAAATATTTAAAGCCAGTGGTGAATTCTAACAAATAGCAGTAAAGATTAGGTCTAACTCAACCACATATTTAATTAACTAATTGAGCCACATTGCACACTTGGCATAAGAAAAGATGTGCTTTTTCTTGAGAAAAAGATTATTTACTTTAATACCTTTTGTTTTTCTACACAAAATGACTGGCATATATCATCAGACACATGATAAAGCAAGGAAACCTAAACCATGGCTAAGAAAAGAATCAGTTTATATAAGTAGACTAAACTACTAGAGATGAACTAAATGTAATTATAAGAATTTTTTAAAATAACTTTTATAAATATCTTAATGAATCTAGTTGGAAATGTGTCTAAAGAGATGGAGAACTTGAGCAGTGCAATGGAAACTGTAAGGAATGAACCAAATTGAAATATTAATGATATTACTAAAATATCCTTCAAAACATAGACAAAATAAAAGTATTATCAGAAAGACAAAATTGGCAGGTATTTTCTACAAGAAATTAAAGAACTTTTCCAGGGTTTATGAAATTATGCTATTCTAAATACCTTAAATTGTGAATTTGTATAATGTTATTTGAAGGTAGATTGTGATAAGTCAGATTGGTATTGGGATATGCAGAGCAACCAAAAAGACTCATAAAAAGATATAGCTAATAATTCAATAGGGGAGACAAAATACTAAAAAACTTAATTTACTCCCATGTCCCCCACAAGGATACAAAACTCTTTTTTTACTGAGGTAACATTGGTTTATAACATTATATAAATTTCATGTGTACAACATTATTTTTCTACTTTGGTAGACACTACACCACGCTCACCACCAAAAGTTTAGATTCCATCCATCACCATACAATTAACACTCTACCCATTTTTGCCCCCCTCCACCCTCCTTCCTCTCTAGTAACCACTACTCTGTTCTCTGTATTTCTGTGTTTTTGTTTTGTTTTGTCAATTTTTTTCATATTCCACATGAGTGAAATCATGCAGCATGTGTCTTTCTGTGTTTGACATATTTCACTTAGCATAATACCCTCAAGTTCCATCTGCGTTGTTGCAAATGGCAAGATTTCACCTTTTTTTAATGACTGAGTAGTATTCTGTGTTTTATACATACACACACACACACACAAACATGCACCACATCTTCTTTATCCAGTCATCCTTCCATGGGTGCTTAGGTTGTTTACATATCTTGAATATTTTAAGTAACGTTGCAATGAACATAGGGCTGCATATATCTTTTCAAATTCATATTTTTGTCATCTTCAGATATATACCCAGAAGTGGAAGAGCTGGATCATATGGTAGTTCTATTCTTGGTTACTTGAGGAATCTTCATATCATTCTTCTTAGTGGCTGCACCAATTTACATTCCACCAACAGTGGAAGAGGGGTTCCTTTTCTCCACATTCTCTCCAACACTTGTTTCTTGCCTCTTTGCAAATAGCCATTCTAATGGGCATGAGCTGATATCTCATTGTGGTTTTGATTTTCAGTTCCCTATTAATTAGTGATGTTGAACATGTTTTCAAGCATATTAAACTCTTAATCAAAATTCTTCCCACAAAGAAAAATTCTGGCCTAAATTACTTCACTGATAAATACTATTTTATAATTGTAAGAATACTATTTGTATAAAACCTCTTTCAGAAAGTAGAGGAGGCATAGGATATAGTTTCCAACCCATTTTATAAGGCCATCATAACCCTGATAAAATAAGATTTCAGTGCTATTATAAGAAACATTTTTCCTGGATCAACTGTCTAAAGATAAGATGCCCATATTTATTTTGTATTTCAACTGTTCTGAATAGTGTTAAATCAATTTTCCTGAAGAACAAAGAGAAATATTCTCCTAAAGACAGAAAGAAATGTCATAATTGTGCTCTGCATCTCTTCTTAACAAAACTGAGATTTTAATTTATTGCTCATTATTTTGTTAATTTATTTGGAATAATTTCTCTCATAAATATTTTTGTTAATATTACTGAATTGTGAAGTGCCTATTTGATTATATTTTATATATTAGTGATAGACCATATTTTTCTCCCTTTCTATATTGTAGTTTTTCATGACTATATGGCATTATGTTTTAAGAAAACACATAGTGTAACCATTCCCCTATTGATGGACATTGAATAGTAAACAATTGTCTAATCAGCTATCCAAATGCCTTCTGTATGAATATAAACTTGGATTTATTTGAGGTTCTGTTCTTTCATATGAATCTATGTCTATGAACATTAAAGTCTCATTTTGTTTTACTAATGGTAGGTTTATAGAACATTTACTATATGATAAGTCAAGGAATCAATAGCAGAATAACTGAGGCAGAAGAATGGATAAGTGACCTGGAAGATAAAATAGTGGAAGTAACTAACAGAGCAGAAGAAAGAATGAAGAGAACTGAGGACAGCCACAGAGACCTCTGAGACAACATTAAACGCACCAACGTTCTAATTACAGGGGACCCAGAAGAAGAAGAGAAAAAGAAAGGGACTGAGAAAATATTTGAAGAGATTATAGTTGAAAACTTCCCTAATATGGGAAAGGAAACAGTTGTCAAGTCCAGGAAGTGCAGAGAGTTCCATACAGGATAAATCCAAGGAGAAACATGCCATTCCCATATTCTTAAACTGGAACTGTGGGGCATTAATCTCCCCCGCCCCTGCCCCAGGGCAATTCTTAGCCCTTAAGAGTTAAAAGCCGGGCTTCCCTGGTGGCACAGTGGTTGAGATTCCGCCTGCGTCCGCCTGCCGATGCAGGGGACACGGGTTCGTGCCCCGGTCCGGGAAGATCCCACATGCCACGGAGTGGCTAGGCCCCTGAGCCATGGCTACTGAGCCTGCGCGTCCGGAGTCTGTGCTCCACAACGGGAGAGGCCACAGCAGTGAGAGGCCCGCGTACCACAAAAACAAAACAAAACAAAAAAACATTTACCAAAAAAAAAAAAAAAAAAAAAAGTTAAAAGCCAATAGATAAATGCTTCTTGCTTTCATTGCCGAGGCAAACAATTCTAAAATTCATTGTGTAAGGCCACTTAGATATTTCCAGTAAGATTGAACCCAATTATCCACACTTGTTGCCAACTTTATAATAATCATTTATTGGCTTTTCCTAATTGCTTTCTCCTTTCCTATTTTACTCTCCCTAGTTATTCACGCCTGTTGTCTGTCATTGATTTCCAAATAAATTCCCATGAAGTGAGCCCTTGCCTTAAGCTCTGATTTTGTGGAACCCAGACATAGTCCATTGTACATGACTATCTTGTCCAGCAGTATGCTAGCATTGCAATTATGCAATAATGTATAGAACCATGCCTTTTTTCCTTAAGATATGTGTTATTTAGTTTTAATATTGTCATTTAAATTTATTCAAGTTGTATAAAGTATAAATGAAACTCACAATAATTATTTCAATTAATACTTGATCCAGCTATATTCATTCATAAATCTGTTTCTTCCAAGCAGATGTAATTTTTTTATGAAATGCTTTATATCCTATTTTATGTTTACACATTAAAATTTACTTCTAATTTTTGTTTTCTTGAACTAGATACTGTTTCCTATATTTATAATAAGAAAAAAAATTATAGTTAGTGGTATTCTATCCTTTACCTTTTTTCCCATACACACAACATTCTCCTAATCTTCTCACTCAAGCTTTATTTTTTCTCTTCTCTTTCAGGGCTTCAAAATTCTCTTTGATGTGTTTTCTCTTAAGCAACACTCCAACCTAAGAATAATATCAGCCATATCCATGGGAAATATAGTATTAGAAAGTTCAGCTTTCCTTTACTTTCTTTTGAAGAATATCAAGCTAAACTTTATATTTGCAAATACTTTCTACTTATAGACATAAAACAAAAGTAAAATTGATTTTCTCTCTTAGGCAATAGTTTAAAATGTTTTCTAGTTATATCTTCCAATCCAAATGTCTCTTATATACTATACCAGGACTTTAATAGCTACAACAGCAAACACATATTAAAAAATTAATCTTTCAAATGTTCACAAAGTCCACATTTTTATTTTAATGCAGATATTGACATAACGTACATAGCTTCCCCAAACATTTCAAACTCAGTAAAACAAACCAGAAACATATTTCAGTGCAAAGAGTAATTTTAAAAAGCATGTGGTTGTTATTAGTGTATGGAACTCAATACATAGAGTCTTAGTCTATCAGAATTCCCTATTTGAGGGAAGAAATTGACTATGTTTCTCATGTAGAATGCTATGTCTCTACTTACCCACTTGACAAACATCTGTACATTTCTCTGTCTTAACTCAAACACAGACTGAAAAGCCTTCTTTAACTTTCTCAGTAGTCTTAGTGTTTTGCTTTATTTTTATTTTTACATGTTTCTATTGACATTTGCAAATAGGCCCATTATTGCAATCCCCATAGACTATATATTCCAAAATATCTAAGTGTCCTGTCTTTGTCTTACATACTGTCCAGCCATGTTCACATACTCAGTATCTCTTGCTTAGAATATCACAAGTCTTTTCCTCCTTCTAAACCACCAGAACTATTTCCATAACACAAATATACTTATGTCAGTATGTGTACCATCACGCTGGCTTAAAATTTGGAAGTAAGAAGATGTTAGAGACAGTCAGAAATTATTTTCTCTGTCATGTAATAATTGCAAAGCTTTATTTCCCCCTACACTATTTTCAAACATTTTAAATGTGAACTTTGTGAACAAAATATAATTTTGTCCCATTTGTTTATTTTTGTTTTTATTTCCATTTCTCTAGGAGGTGGGTCAAAAAGGATCTTGCTGTGATTTATATCATAGAGCGTCCTGCCTATGTTTTCCTCTAAGAGTTTTATAGTGTCTGGCCTTAAATTTAGGTCATTAATCCATTTTGCATTTATTTTTGTGTATGGCATTAGGGAGTGTTCTAATTTCATTCTTTTACATGTAGCAGTCCAGTTTCCCCATAACCACTTATTGAAGAGGCTGTCTTTTCTCCTTGTATATTCCTGTCTCCTTTATCAAAAATAAGGTGACCATATGTGCGTGGGATTATCACTGGGCTCTCTATCCTGTACCATTGATCTATATTTCTGTTTTTGTGCCAGTACCATACTGTCTTGATTACTGTAGCTTTGTATTATAGTCTGAAGTTAGGGAGCCTGATTCCTCTACTTCCGTTTTTCTTTCTCAAGATTGCTTTGGCTATTTGGGGTCTTTTGTATTTCTACAAAAATTGTGAAATTTTTTGTTCTAGTTCTGTGAAAAATGCCATTGGTAGTTTGACAGGGATTGCACTGAATCTGTAGATTGCTTTGGGTAGTATAGTCATTTTCACAATGTTGATTCTTCCAATCCTTAGTGTATAGGAATGCAAGAGATTTTTGTGCATTAATTTTGTGTCCTGCTACTTTACCAAATTCATTGATTAGCTCTAGTAGTTTTCTGGTAGTATCTTTAGGATTCTCTATGTATAGTATCATGTCATCTGCAAACAGTGACAGTTTTACTTCTTTTTTGATTTGCATTCCTTTTATTTCTTTTTCTTCTCTGATTGCTGTGTCTAAAACGTACAAAACTATGTTGAATAATAGTGGTGAGAATGGGCAGCCTTGTCTTGTTCCTGATCTTAGTGGAAATGGTTTCAGTTTTTCACCATTGAGGAAGATGTTGGCTGTGGGTTTGTCATATATGGATTTTATTATGTTGAGGTAGGTTCCCTCTATGCCCACTTTCTGGAGTTTTTATCATAAATGGGTGTTGAATTTTGTCAAAAGCTTTTTCTGCAACTATTGAGATGATCATATGGTTTTTATTCTTCAATGTGTTAATATGGTGTATCACATTGATTGATTTGCCTATATTGAAGAATCCTTGA
>NC_041214.2:116976480-116988862 GCF_002837175.3 Physeter macrocephalus | reverse complement strand
CCTTTTATGGCTGTTACCATTTGCCTTATGTATTGAGGTGCTCCTATGTTGGGGTGCATAAATAGTACAATTGTTATATCTTCTTCTTGGAATGATACCTTGATCATTATGTAGTGTCCTTCCTTGTCTCTTGTAATAGTTTAGTATTAAAGACAATTTATTTTGATATGATAATTGCTACTCCATCTTCCTTTTTATTTCCATTTGAATGCAATATCTTTTTCCATCCCCTCACTTTCAGTCTGTATGTGTCCCCAAGTCTGAAGTGGGTCTCTTTCAGGCAGCATATATATGGATATTGCTTTTGTATTCATTCAGCCAGTTTATGTCTTTTGGATGGAGCATTTTTCCATTTCCATTTAAGGTCGTTTTCAATATATATGTTCCTATTACCATTTTCTTAATTGTTTTGGGTTTGTTATTGTAGGGCTTTTCCTTCTCTTGTGTTTCCTGTGTAGATAAGTTCCTTTAGCTTTTGTTGTAAAGCTAGTTTGGTGGTGTTGGAATCTCTTAGCTTTTCGTTTTCTGTAAAGGTTTTAATTTCTCCATCGAGTTTGAATGAGATCCTTGCTGGGTAGAGTAATCTTGACTGTAGGTTTTTCCCTTTTGTCCCTTTAAATATGTCCTGCCACTCCCTTCTGGCTTGCAGTGTTTCTGGTGAATGATTAGCTGTTAACCTTATGTGGATTCCCTTGTATGTTACTTGTTGTTTTTCCACTGCTGCTTTTGATATTTTTTCTTTCTATTTAATTTTTGATAGTTTGATTAATATGTGTCTTGGCATGTTTCTCCTTGGATTTGTCCTGTATGGGACTCTCTGTGCTTCCTGGACTTGATTGACTATTTCCTCTCTCATGTTAGGGAGGCTTTCAACTATAATCTCTTCAAATGTTTTCTCAGTTCATTTCTTTTTCTCTTCTTCTTCTGGGACCCCTATAATTCGAATGTTGGTGCATTTAATGTTGTCCCAGATGTCTCTGAGACTGTCCTCAATTCTTTTCATTCTTTTTTCTTTCTTCTGCTCTGTGTTAGTTACTTCCACTATTTTATCTTCCCGGTCACTTATCCGTTCTTCTGCCTCAGTTATTCTGCTATTGATTCCTTCTAGATAATTTTTAATTTCAATAATTGTGTTGTTCATCATTGTTTGTTTGCTCTTTGTTTCTTCCAGGTCCTTGTTAAACGTTTCTTGTATTTTCTCCATTCTATTTCCAAGATTTTGGATCATCTTTACTATTATTATTCTGAATTCTTTTTCAGGTAGACTACTTATTTTCTGTATATTTGGTCTGTTGAGTTTTTACCTTTTTTCTTCATTTGTTGTGTTTCTCTGTCTTCTCATTTTTCTTAACTTACTGTGTTTAGGGCCTCGTTTCACAGGCTGCAGTTTCATAGTTCCTGTTGTTTTTGGTGTCTGCCCCCAGTGGCTAAGATTGGTTCAGTGGGGTGTGTAGGCTTCCTTGTGGAGGGGACTGGTGCCTGTGTTCTGATAGATGAGGCTGGATCTTGTCTTTCTGGTGCACAGGACCATGTCTGGTGGTGTGTTTGGGGGTGTCTGTGACCTTTTCATGATTTTAGGCAGCCTCTCTGCTAATGGGTGGTGTTGTGTTCCTGTCTTGATAGTTGTTTGGCATAAGGTGTCCAGCACTGTTGCTTGCTCGTCATTGAGAGGAGCTGGGTCTTAACATTGAAATGGAGATCTCTCAGAGAGCCTTCGCTGTTTGATATTATATGTAGCTGGGAGGTCTCTTGTGGATCAATGTCCTGAACTTGGCTCTCCCACCTCAGAGGCACAGGCCTGACACACATCTGGAGCACCAAGACCCTGTCAGCCACACGGCTTTGAACTATGGACCAAAATAGTTCACCAAGCTTTCACTCCTTCTTTTGTCAGTCTCTTCTGGAAGCAATTCAGAGTGCTCCCAGTCTCATACACAGAAGCCTCTGGGAGTGCACTCTCACAGGATCCATTGTCTGGCAGTGGCTGCTCCAGTCTCCAGGGACTCCCTGCCCGGGATGGTGTTAGCGCTTCAGCGGCAGCTGCCACTCTGACTCACTCCTCAGGGCTGCCTCCATCTGCTGCTCTCTCCTGCAGCACATGGAGTCATGACTCCTTTCAGTGAGGTGAGGTTCAGAGATGGGCAATCCCTCTGGCTGCAGTTCAGACCTGGGGGTTCTTCCTCAGGACCACAGGGAGGTAGAGGGCAGCTCAGCACTTTTCTCTTGTACATTTTTGTCATTATGACATAAATATGTTATCTGGAATACAGTATTTGATGACTAAACATTACTTTTCTGAAGTAAAAGCTATTGCTAAGTTTTATTCCAACTACATAAAAATGATATTAAATGTCTTCATTAAATTATATAAAACCTCTATCTTTACTTTTATTATATCATACAGAGACTATTTTATGTTAAACTAACACATCTGTTTTTTCACTCTCAATGCGCAGTTGGTTTTATTTTGTTACTGTAATATTTCCCCTCAAATTATTATCTATTTATTTATGAAGTACAATAGATTTCTTTACATTTCTTTAACTATGTATCAATTTCAATCCTTTTTTCTCTTTCTTCTAGCCCAGTATTAAGCTAGTATCTCATACCTACATAAAGAACTTTTCATAGGATAAGAAGCTATTGTATCTTAGACATAGTCCCCTCACTGTTCAACAGTATTGGTATTATTACCATTAATTTCTTCATATAAAAACCTACAATTAGAAAAACATCACTCATTCACTTATTTAACATTATTACTTGATGTTCAACATATGAAAATCACTGTAATCTGTAAACAAACTGTGGTAGAACCATAACCCAGACTGACAAATACTTCAAAGAGTGGGCAAAGCAACAGAGATTCTATTTAATCAGAAAATACAAGTATATGCACATACATGTGTATGTACATCCAATATATAATGATTAACACAAAACAATTTACATTTAATTATATATTATACTTCATATATGTAAGATATTACATAAGATATCTTATATATATTTGATCACATATTAAAAGACTATCATCAAAATGTTTAAGTGCTAATAAATAAATAGTGAAATTACAAATTGTATTTTATAATTTCCTGTACATTTCTACTTTTTTCGTAATAAATATAAAGTGCTTTGGTTGTCTAAGAAGAAATATTTTAAAATATCATTGTATTGTGAATTATTTCTCATGAAAAATATATAGATCTGCCTTTCTTTTTGATTCCCACTTCTACTGTTCTGGTCTCTTTAATGTGGCAATTGTGAAGACTGTTATGAGTTATTGCCCTGACTCCACTCTCTTCTGTTTCTAACCTTTTATACATATTGCCATAAGGTTACAGATAATATTCTTTTGGTCAGAAACCTTCAATAAGCATCTCATCTCTATTAGAGTATATCCACATTCTAATTAGTAAAATTTAAACTTGAAATAAAGTTGCTATATGTTACCTTTTAAACTATATATCCTGCTATTGTGTAAAGCAAATACTTTCTGTCCAAAGGTAGGGCTTTGTTCATGTCAAGTCATACAGTCTTCAAGCAATACAGAAAAATTTATGACTAAACCAACCCAAATCAGCTGTTTTCCTTCTGATAACTTCCAATATTTCTTCTCCATAAAACAATAATCTTTAACTGTAGCTGCTATTATTTAACTGGTTGTATATTTTCATTATCTTCTTAGTAAAATCTAAATCTCATGTTCACAATGGTTACCAGTGAGGAGATGTGAGGGCAGTTAATATATGGGTAGGGGAAAAAAAGGGTTATTGTGGGATTATATGAAATTATGTCTGTGAAATTTTGAAAATTGTAAAGCACTATAGACTTTAAATCTTTTATCCAATAAAAAAATCTTGTGTTCAAAGAAAATGTAATATATTTGATTTGATCTATTGTAGAGAGCTTGACATTTAGCTGTCACTTTTTAGTGGATTTAGTTACTATTAGTTACTGGAATTTAGTATTCCATAATACTATTTTCGAAAATATAGATTTAAAACCTTTTCCAAGATTATACATATGTCCCTTCACTTAATATCTCAAATGTCAAACAGAGCCAAATAGCTGAATAGGTGATCAGCGATCATGACAATTTATTCTCCAAAGCTAGGCTGATTTTCTCTTCATTGAACATGTAGTGGCAAACGTTTTTGTAAGACAGTATGAAGAGATATGACAAAGATATTTGCTTAAAGTAAAACAGATTTTATGACATTCTAAGTTTCTGAAATATTCATTGCTTGAAATATTTTTAAAAGACATTGTTTCAGAGAATATTATCCATATCCCTTAAAGCAGTTTCATATGCGGAAAATAACGTCTTAACTTTTATTAAAGATATTCTTAAATATTCTTACCATTACTTGGCATCCTTGTTCCTCTTTTTAAAAATTATTTTTTCATTACTACTGTTACAATTCTTTCTCCAAAACATTGATTTTTAAAAAATTTTCTTTCTCAAATACTGTCGATAGAGTCTTATAGCAGCATTCCTCATTTATTGAAGAGAGTGATTTATAGAGGAAAACTGAAATATTTCTGGATTTCTATATCAAAATTTGCATAATTTAGTAGTGTCTGGTTTATTATTTAATTCAATAGCCAATGATTACAAATATGAATTAATGAGAGAAAATGTGTTTTAACTTATTTACTGTTTTTAAAATATGGAGAAAAATATGCTAAAACTTGGTCCCTGCTTTAAAAGTTTTACACTCTTACAAAAACAGGCATCATAGACAGCACTTTACTCTCTTTATGTTTGTTTTTCATATTAGCCACACTCTTGAAGGTATACATCACATTCCTATGCCTCTTTAGAAAAAAAAATACATTTCATCATTACCTTACAAATTATTGTAAGAGAATACATGCTGTCACTGTCTACTTGCTGTTGCCTTTCCTCACTAGTTCCATTTCATACTCAAAATTGAAAACATCAATACCTTTATTTGCAAAAGATGAGACTGTTGTCCTTGAAAGCAATGAAACTAGAGAACATTTTAAGCTTAAAAAATAATGCTTAAAGGAATTATTGAAAATTACTTATTTTAAAAAAATCATCCTTTAGAAGAATGTTTCCAATTGTTCTATGATAATTATCTAAAACTGTTGTGAGTACTAATATGTATAGAGTAAAAAATCATATATATATGTGAATTGGATATAATTCCAAAGCACATGTATAAACAGTTCAAACTTATTAACTTATTTATCTAATTCCTTAAATTCTGGTACACTAATCTCAACTTTAGTTATCACTATTATAGCTTCACTAAAGTGTGTTTGTTGTTGTTCCTGTTATTAGTATAACTTATCAATATTAATATAACTATAATTTAGAACAGTTTAAAAATGATTGTTCCATGTTCTAGACAATTCTAGGAATATATTGACATTGCCTCGGTTAAATTTGTAAAACTAAAATATTTTAATATCAATTTATTAAAACCAATGTCACTTTCTTATCATACTTTTTTTTTTTTTGGTACGCAGGCCTCTCACTATCGTGGCCTCTCCCGTTGCGGAGCACAGGCTCCAGATGCGCAGGCTCAGCGGCCATGGCTCACAGGCCCAGCCGCTCCGCAGCATGTGGGATCTTCCCGGACCAGGGCACGAACCCGTGTCCCCTGCATTGGCAGGCGGATTCTCAACCACTGCGCCACTAGGGAAGCCCCTTATCACACTTTTCATGGCCAATGTCATCAGGTTACTCTAAGCATATTTGAAACATGAGTTTAGACTCCAAGGCCAAATGGCAGTTCACATGACAGAGCAATCCACAGAGAGAAAATGTCTGTGATCTGGAAAGGGTCCCATTAGAGTTCAGCTGATCAGTACATGTGTGTGAAAAAACTAACCAATGCTAGGGACACAACCACCAAAAATAATAATTAATAAAATGAGAATATGAGAGCATTTGTCTAAAGAAGAATATATAAAGAAGAATATATAAAGTGTTTAATACCCCCAAAAAAAAACAAAGATTAAAACACTACAGAATTATCACCACATGGACACAGGGTGAAGGGTTGGAACCTTTAATGGCAGCTACTAAAAACATTTGTTGTGATTTCAACATTTTTATTCTCTAACAAGGAAAACAGGTTTCTGTGCTAGGCCTTCCTCATAAATGGAGTACCCTTACTCAGCTAATTGAAATTCCCCTAACTTCACCTAATGTTATCCCATCAAGAAAATGAGTCATTATGACATTATAAAAAACTGGTTGTCATGTGCATTGATGTGACTATAAGTTTCTTTTTTCAATCCAAGTTGAATAGGCTCCATTTTGTCCCTCAGAGTAGTTTACTGCTTCCCTCAAGGCCACCAACTTCACATCTAAGCAAATGAATTAGCTTCCTGAACTACAGATAATAAAAGAATACCATCTTGGAATATCATGGAATAACATCTTCTCATTCCATTGCTTCTAAATTCACCTATATAATACTCTGTATACTTGTCAACTCAGTTCTTTTCTTATTCAAGCTAATCCTTCAAACTTTATACTGGATTTCCTCCTTCTCGCCTCTTTTAAATTTGATTTTCTAATTATCCCCACTCTTTCTTTTCTTTTTCTTTCTTTATTCTTTTGGCTTATTGACATAACTTTACACCATGCTCTACTCTTCTCCAACAAATAAGTGATGAGTTAAATAAAGTAATAAATAGAATCCCATTACTTTATCACTCAAGTAATTAAAATACTTTCTCCCTTTCACTGCTAAATTTTCTAAAACAATAATATTCTTCAATTCCCATTTATTCTTCAATGTGACTAAATCTTATTTCTTCCCTCAAAAGTCCTCCTTAGGTGTTTACAAGATGCATTGGACCAATTCATGCTACAATTCTCTACCATGATAAGTAAAGACCATTTTCTATTTCTGCTTTGCTTTCTGTTAACTTCCCAGTCTTTTCTGTTTGTTTGTTTGTGTATCTGATCATTCCATGCCACCTTTAACTGGCCTTCAATATTGATGTATCCTCTTTCAAAACAAGGTCCGCTTCTAGTAATCCATCTACATTTATGGTTGACATTTTTTGTAAAGGCTTAGATAATAAATATTTTTATCATCACAAATTGCAAATCAATGTTACTGTGTTCCAATAAAACTTTATTTTCAAAACAAGCAGCAGGCTAAATCTGGCTCATGTTTCACAGCCTGCTGACTCCTGCTCTAATGGATCACCAAATGGTGTCTTTATCCATTCCTGTGGTAGTTAGTGCCTGCTGTAAAATGATGATATCCATAAATTTCTCACATCTAACATTTTCTCTCAGCTTCACACTAATATTTTCAGTAGGTGACTGAACATTTCCAGCTGTCATATTCCCTAAATACTAAAGATTTATTTCACATTCCACAAAATAAAAAATTCCACATATGCATTTCATGCTGCCTTTGCTGTCCAGTAAATTCATAATCACTATTCAAGACCCAGCTTGGGGCTTCCCTGGTGGCGCAGTGGTTGCGCGTCCGCCTGCCGATGCAGGGGAACCGGGTTTGCGCCCCGGTCTGGGAGGATCCCACATGCCGCGGAGCGGCCGGGCCCGTGAGCCATGGCCGCTGAGCCTGCGCGTCCGGAGCCTGTGCTCCGCAATGGGAGAGGCCACAACAGAAAGAGGCCCGCATACCACAAAAAAAAAAAAAAAAAAAAAAAAAAGACCCAGCTTAAATTGTGCTTCATGTATGAAGCCCCTCCTGACCCTCATTGTTAAAGATAATTATTTCTTTTGTGTTTTCCTTTAACATTATGTTAATAGTATGATTATAAAACTTTAAAAATGCAATGCAACTTAAGTTTCCCCAATGGTGTGTTTACTCATTAAAGATAAATATAGGGGTTTATTTCCTTTCATAACATACTTATAACTTCACAGTTAACTCAAAAAATTATACAATTAATATATACATATGAAATAAATATGTACACATATATATACATGAATATGGCTTTGGTTTCTAACTAGTATAATTCTGAGAATGCTGTCATTTTGGTATGCTTTAGGCAGGGTGCAGCCTAGGTACTGTTGGAATAATTTGTTACTTTCTGAGATGCTCAGAGACTAACAGAATAGTACACAGTAAAGAATATTTAAACAAATTTAGCTTGACTTCAGGAATTTTTTTTAACCATAGTGTATATCTAGCTTCATATAATAAGCAAGACTGAAATACTCTATATTGACCCTCTTATACAGATTATCAATTCTATGGATTGTTCATAGCAATGCTTTAAAATCAGTATTTGTCATTTTCAAAGATTACATGGAATGAGATATTTTTTTTACCACATACTACCTGACTCTATTGCTGGCTGTTTAGAAAATGTAAGGTTATTTTAATATTAGCTTAATGTACATGTTTCTGAAGATAAATATGCTGAAACAATAAAGTCAAAACAGATTCCTAGATACAAATCAGGGACTTCCCTGGTGGTCCAGTGGTAAAGAATCTGCCTTCCAATGCAGGGGATGTGGGTTCAATCCCTGCTGGGGGATCTAAGATCCCACATGCTGCAGGGCAACTAAGCCCTTAAGCCACAATGAAGACCCAATACAGCCAAAAATAAATAAATAGATAGATATAAATCAAAGTTATATTGCTTCACAGTTTCCATTTCAATGGATGATTTGAAATGTCACTAGCAGACTTTCAATTCCACAATGGCAGAATCTACGTTTCTTTTATTCCTTAGGGCCTTAACTAGTGTGTGCCATTTAACAAACATTTTTGACTGAGTAAAAGTTAAAGATATAGAGCTGAATCAGGTACTTTTAGTAAAAGGTAATCATTTAAAAATATATACTGGGGTATAAAGATGGCTTTAACATTTCCTTTTGATGTGATGTATGATTCAAAATGTAAGATAACAAATTTATCTTACTGTCTAAATCAGTTAAACCAGAGACTTTGGACCAAGAGTAGGATCCTGAATTTCTCTCCTCCCACAGACAGTCTCAAAATGTACAGCTACACACGGATCAATTCCCTCTGAGAGAAATCCAGAAACAAGCAGAGTGATTCCTACACATCAGGTGACTAAGAAAATACCTATATATCAAAACAAGTAAGAAAGACTGAGACATGCTATCACATGGTGCTATAAAATCCAGAGAGTAGATCTGACTCCAAGCTTCTCCTAAGGAGTGAAGGGTTTGGATTGCACATTTAGCACCCCATTTCAGGCTCTTATCTGAGGGGAAGGGCCTCCAAAATATCTAGCTCTGAAAGTCAATAGGACTTGTGTTCATGAATCAAATAGGATTATAGGAAAGATAGAGCTGGTAATATGTGTGTGAGCTCTTGCCCCAGCTATTCCCCCAGGCCTTACTACAGAGGGAGCAAAGAGGATCTGCCATCTGTCAGTCTTTCTCTGGAAGGGCTTTGACTGCATACTTTACAATCTGCTGCCTGAGGATCTGATTTCTAATTAGCATGCATCTAGGTTCTGTCTACAGTCCTCCCCAGATCCCAAAAGGCCTGGTGGACACTTTCCCTGCCTTCTCCTTCTGCTCACTCCAATAATAAAACCAGGAGGCCCGCATCTCTCTAAAAAGAGCTTATATACATATATTGTGTCCCAGCTTCTGTGGCTGTCACCTGAGGGATGCAAATCCAGATCACCCAGCTCTGATAGTTAACATGGCTTGCACTCACAAGTCCCACAGGACTACAGGAAACAAAGAGTTTTTAAAGGGGCACAAGAGCACAGCTGGTGGCTATACATCTGGGCTTAGTGCAGAAGGAGCAGGCAAAAACACCCATCTTCCAATTTCTCCTTGGAAGATCTTTGACTGCATTCCTTCTCAGCTCCTATTTGAGGGCCCAGCTTTTGATTATCCTACATCTAGGTGTTAACTGTGATCCTCCCCTTTGAGACACCGATGGGTTTTAGCATACCCTCAACTACTGGAAGCCTCTAGGAACAAAGAGGGTGGACTAGACAATTACAAATGTTTGGGAGCCAACCAGGAGGTTCATCTGCTACATGAGACGAGTCTATTAACACTGAGAGAGGTGGCTGTTTTATCTAATGCACAGAAACAAATATAGAGTGTCAATAAAAATGAAAAAATTGGGAATATGTTCCAAACAAATAATAAAAAAATCTCCAGAACCTGATCTTAATGAAATTGAGATAAATGATTTACCTGATAGAGAGTTCAACATAATGGTCATAAAGATTCCCATGGAGATCAGGAGAACAATGCATGAAAAGTGAGAATTTCAACAAAGAGATACAAAGTATTAAAAAGTACAAAACACAGATTACAGAGTTGAGTAATTGTACTAAAAAATTAAATAAAGGGGATCAACAACAGAACAAATCAAGCAAAAGAAAGGATCAGCAAACTCAAAGACAGGGAAGGCTCCGACCAGAGAAGTAAAAAGAAAAAAAGAATGAAAAAGAGTGATGATATCTTAAGGGACTTAAGGAACCCTATCAAGCAGGTCAATATATGTATTATATGTGTCCCAGAAGGAGAAAAGAGAGACAAAGAGTCAGAGGGCTTATTCAAAGAAATAATGGCTGAAAATTTCCTTAGCCTGGGAAAGGATCAGACATCAAAATCCAGAAAACTCAAAAAGTACCAAATAAGATAAAACTAAAAAGACCCTCATCAAGACACACTGTAATTAAATTTTCAAAAACTAAAGACAAACACTCTTAAAAGCAGCAAGAGAAAATTAACTTGTTATATACAAGGGAACCTCAGTAAGACTTTCAGCAAAGTTTTTAGCAGAAATTTGCATGATGGAGGCAGTAGGATAATATATTCAAAGTACTATAAAAAAAAAAGAAAAAAGTAAAAAGGAAGGAAGGGAGGGAGGGGGGAGGGAGGAAGGGATGAAGGAAGGAAGAAAGGAAGGAGGGAAGGAAGGAAGGAAGGAAGGAAGGAAGGAAGGAAGGAAGGAAGGAAGGAAGGAAGGAAGGAAGGAAGGAAGGAAGGAAGGAAGGAAGGAAGGAAGGAAGGAAGGAAGGAAGGAAGGAAGGAAGGAAGGAAGGAAGGAAGGAAGGAAGGAAGGAAGGAAGGAAGGAAGGAAGGAAGGAAGGAAGGAAGGAAGGAAGGAAGGAAGGAAGGAAGGAAGGAAGGAAGGAAGGAAGGAAGGAAGGAAGGAAGGAAGGAAGGAAGGAAGGAAGGAAGGAAGGAAGGAAGGAAGGAAGGAAGGAAAGAACTGCCAAGCAAGAAAACTCTATCCAGCAAAGTTGTCCTTTAGAATTGAAGAATTTTCAAACAAAAGCTGAAGGAGTTCATAATCAGTACACCAGCCTTACACAAAATGTTAATGTAACTTCTTCAAGCAGAAATAAAAGGCTGCTAACTAGTAGTATGAAAACAGGAAAGCATAAAACTCACTGGTAAAGGTAAATATATAGTTAAATTCAGAATACCCCAATGTTATAATGGTGCTGAGTAAATAACATAACTATAGGTTTTATATATATACATATATATACATATATATATGGTTAAAAGATGCAAGTGTTTAAAATAACTATAATTATAATAATTTGTTAGTGAAAATATGTAAATTTAGACAAAAACATTAAATGTGGGGGAAGAGTGTCAAAATATAGAACATTTATATGCATTAAAAGTCAAGCTGTTACCAGCTTAAAATTGACTATACAGTAAGTCCCCTACATACCAACGACTTCTGTTCCGAGAGCGCATTTGTAAGTCCAATTTGTTTTTAAGTCCAACAAAGTTAGCCTAGGTACCCAACTAACACAATCGGCTACATAGTTCTGTACTGTAATAGGTTTACAATACTTTTCACACAAATAATACATAAAAAGCAAACAAACACAAAAAATAAAACACTTTTAATCTTACAGTACAGTACCTTGAAAAGTACAGTAGTACAGCACAACAGCTAGCATACAGGGGCTGGCACTGAGTGAACAGGCAAGAAGAGTTACCGACTGGAGGAGGGAGAGGAGGTGGGAGACAGTATAGCTGAAGGATCGTCAGCAATAGGAGACAGAGGGCAAGCTGGAATTTCACTCACACCTGACGTTGATGGCAGTTTCCGGTTCCTTGCTGGATTAAATTCTATCTACCCTCTCGAAAAAACAATCCAATGATGTCTGGGTAGCAGCTCATCATAGATGACTCGGTAACACTGGATTGCATTCTGAATGGCTGCTGCAACCTTTGTGTACAGTTCTGTTTGTGTCCTATGCCTCTAAAAATAACAGTGTCTCCTCAAATAAAGAAAATCCCCTTGACGTTTCCTGCATCGTGCATCTCTTCGGTTCTTTAGTTACTTCTTCTTCCTTTTGTCTCTCTTTGTCCTTTCTCTGGGCCTTCAATTCCATCAGGTCTTCATTAGTAAGCTCCTCATGTTGCACAGCAACA
>NC_041214.2:116968790-116976288 GCF_002837175.3 Physeter macrocephalus | reverse complement strand
GGAAGGAAGGAAGGAAGGAAGGAAGGAAGGAAGGAAGGAAGGAAGGAAGGAAGGAAGGAAGGAAGGAAGGAAGGAAGGAAGGAAGGAAGGAAGGAAGGAAGGAAGGAAGGAAGGAAGGAAGGAAGGAAGGAAGGAAGGAAGGAAGGAAGGAAGGAAGGAAGGAAGGAAGGAAGGAAGGAAGGAAGGAAGGAAGGAAGGAAGGAAGGAAGGAAGGAAGGAAGGAAGGAAGGAAGGAAGGAAGGAAGGAAGGAAGGAAGGAAGGAAGGAAGAAAGGAAGGAGGGAAGGAAGGAAGGAAGGAAGGAAGGAAGGAAGGAAGGAAAGAACTGCCAAGCAAGAAAACTCTATCCAGCAAAGTTGTCCTTTAGAATTGAAGAATTTTCAAACAAAAGCTGAAGGAGTTCATAATCAGTACACCAGCCTTACACAAAATGTTAATGTAACTTCTTCAAGCAGAAATAAAAGGCTGCTAACTAGTAGTATGAAAACAGGAAAGCATAAAACTCACTGGTAAAGGTAAATATATAGTTAAATTCAGAATACCCCAATGTTATAATGGTGCTGGGTAAATAACTTATAACTTTAGGTTTTATATATATATATATATATATATATATATATATATATATATGGTTAAAAGATCTTATAATATTAGGTTTTATATATATATATATATATATATATATATATATATATATATATATATGGTTAAAAGATGCAAGTGTTAAAAATAACTATAATTATAATAAATTGTTAGTGAAATATGTAAATTGAGACAAAAAACATTAAATGTGGGGGAAGAGTGTCAAAACATAGAACATTTATATGCATTCAAAGTCAAGTTGTTACCAGCTTAAAATTGCCTATAAGTAAGCCCCCTACATACCAATGACTTCCGTTCCGAGAGTGCATTCATAAGTCCAATTTGTTTTTAAGTCCAACAAAGTTAGCCTAGGTACCCAACTAACACAATTAGCTACATAGTACTGTACTGTAATAGGTTTACAATATTTTTTACACAGATAATACATAAAAAGCAAACAAACACAAAAAAACCCAGTTTTAATCTTACAGTACAGTACCTTGAAAAGTACAGTAGTACAGTACAACAGCTGGCATACAGGGGCTGGCATTGAGTGAACAGGCAAGAAGAGTTACCGACTGGAGGAGGGAGAGGAGGTGGGAGACAGTAGAGCTGAAGGATCGTCAGCAATAGGAGATGGAGGGCAAGCTGCAATTTTGCTTATGCCTGATATTGATGGCACAGATTCTGGCTCCTTACTGGATTCAATTCCATCTACCTTCTCGAAAAAACGATCCAGTGATATCTGGGTAGCAGCTCTTTTCTTCTCATCATAGATGACTAGGTAGCACTGGATTGCATTCTGAATTGCTGCTGCAACCTTCATGTACCATTCTATTTTTGGGTCCTATGCCTCTAAAACTAACAGTGCCTCCTCAAATAAGGAAAATCCCCATGTCATTTCCTGCATCGTGAATCTCTTTGGTTCTTCAGCAGTACAAAGTACGTCACCGCTACTTTTACACTTGCTTATTGACATCCTGGGCTTGAAACAAACATACTGTACTACTGTACTCTATACAGTGCTAAACAGCAAAGTACACAAAAGCACAACCACTTGCAGAGGATGCACGCACGTGACAATATACGCCAGACACGTGAACTAAATTACGTGATTGGACATGTGAACACTGTTGCATCTTTGAAAGTTCACAGCTTGAATGTTCGTATGTATGGTATGTTCTGTATAACTATAAGATGTTTTAGTAAGGCTCAGGATACCACAAAGCAAAACCCTCCAGTAGATATACAAAATATAAAGAAAAAGGAATTGAAGCATACCATTACAGAAAATCATCAAATTACAAAGGAAGAGATCAAAAGAAGAAGACAGAAACAAAAAAAATCACAAAAGAACCAGAGAACAATTAAGAAAATGGCAATAGTAAGTACATACTTATCAACAATTACTTTAATTGCAAATGGGCCAAATTCTCCAATCAAAAGACATACAGTGGCTGAATGAATTTTTAAAAAAAGAAAAAGAACCAACTTTATGGGGCCTACAAGAAATTCGCTTCAGCTTCAAGGGCACACAGACTCAAAGTGAAGGGATGAAAAATGATATTCCATGCAAATGGAAACCAGTAGATGATTCCACTAGAAAATTGTTACAACTAACAAATAAATTCAGTAAAGCTTCAGGATGTAAGTCAATATAAAATAGAAGTTGTGTTTCTATACATTAAAAACAAAGTAACAAAAAGGAAAATTAAGAAAACAATTTCATCAATAGTACTACAAAGTATAAATAAAAATAAACTTAACCAAGGAGGTAAAAGATCTGCATCCTAAAAATTATAAAATGTTGATGAAAGAAACTGAAGAAGACACAAATAAATGGAAAGATAGTCCATGCTCATGGATTGGAAGAATTAATATTTTTAAAATTTCCATACTACCCAAAGCAATCTACAAATTTAATTCAATTCCTATAGAAAAAGCAATTCTAAAATTTATATGGTTCCACAAATGACCCCAAATAGCCAAAGCAATCTTAAGTTTAAAATTTCCATACTATCCAAAGCAATCTACAAATTTAATTCAATTCCTATAGAAAAAGCAATTCTAAAATTTATATGGTTCCACAAATGACCCCAAATAGCCAAAGCAATCTTAAGAAAGTAGAACAAAGCTGGAGCATTATATTTGCTGATTTCAAACCATATTTCAAAGCTATAGTCATCAAAAGGATATGGTAATGGCATAAAAACAGACATCGATTAATGGAACAGAACAGAGAACCAAGCATTAAACCCATGCATATATGGTCAACTAACTTCCAACAAAGGAGCCAAGAATATACAATGAAGAAGAACAGTCTCGGGCTTCCCTGGTGGCGCAGTGGTTGAGAATCTGCCTGCCAATGCAGGGGACATGGGTTTGTGCCCCGGTCCGGGAAGATCCCACATGCCAAGGAGCGGCTGGGCCCATGAGCCATGGCCGCTGAGCCTGTGGGTCCGGAGCCTGTGCTCCACAACGGGAGAGGCCACAACAGTGAGAGGCCCGTGTACCACAAAAAAAAAAAAAAAAAAAAAAAGAATAGTCTCTTCATAAATGGTACTGTGAACATTGGATATCCACAAAGAAAAGAATAAAACTGGACTCCTATTTATACCACACACAAAAATCTACTCAAATGGATTAAATATTTAAACATAAGACCTGAAACTGTAAAACTCCTAGAAGAAAACACAGGGAGTAATCTCCTTGACAATGGATTTGGCAATGTTTTTTTTTTTTTTGGATTTGACACCAAAAGTAAAGGTAACAAAAGAAAAAGTAAACAGTTGAGACTACATCAGACTAAAAAGTTCTGCACAGAAAAGGAAACCATTACAAAATGAAAAGGCACCTATGGAATAAGAGAAAATACTCACAAACAGTATATCCAATAAGGAGTAAATATCCAAAATATATAAGGAATGCATACAACTAAATAGCAGAAAAACAAATAACCCAATTAAAAATGGGCAAAGAATCTGAATAGACATTTTTCCATAGAAGGCATACAAATGGCAAACAGGCACATGCAAAGTGCTCAATATCACTAATCATTAGGGAAATGCAAATCAAAACCACAATGATATGTCACCTCACATCTGACAGAATGGTTATAATAAAAAAGACAAGAGATAACAAATGCTGGTGAGAGTGTGGAGAAAAGAGAACTCTCGTACACTGTTGATAAGAATGCAAACTTGAGCAGCCACTATGGAAAAAAGTACGGAGGTTCAAGAAATTAAAAATAGAATTACCATATGATCCAGCAGTCTTGCTTCTGGGTATATATTCAAAGGTAATGAAATCACTATCTTGAAGATATATCTGTACTGCCATGTTCACTGTTGTGTTATTCACAACAGCCAAGGTATGGAAATAACCTAAGTGTTTGCCAAGGAATATTATTTACCCTTCAAAAAGAAGAATATCCTGCCATTTGTGACAACATGGATGAAACTGTAGGGCATTATTCTAAGTGAAATATGTCAGACAGAGAAAGAAATACTGTTAACCCTTGAACAACACGGGTTTGGACTATGCTGGTCCACTCATAAACAGAATTTTTTCAATAAACGCTAAAGTAATACACAGTCTGTGGTTGGTTGAATCCATAAATGTGGAACCACTGATATCTATGGCCAATTATAGTCACTCTTGGATTTCTGACTGGGTAGGGGTCAGAGCCCCTAATCCCTGAATTGTTTAAGGGTCAAATGTATGGTATTGTATCACTCAGATGTGGAATCTTAAAAATAAGTCAAAGTTATAGAAAAAGAGAGTAAATTGGTCATTGCCAGAGTAGGGGGTTGGGGGTATAAGAAATAAAGAGAGGTTGGTTAAAGTATATAAACTTTCAGTTATAAATGAATAAGGTCTGAGGATCTAAAGTGTAAGATAGGAACTATACTTGATAGTACTGTATTGTAAAATTGAAATTTTCTAAGACAGTAGACTTCAGTGTTCTCATAAAAAAATAAGAAAAACGTAAATACGTGAGCTTAAGAATGGGTAAATTAACTCAATGGTGGGAATCCTTTCACAATGTATACACATGTCAAATAATCTCATTGCAATATATTACAATGTTATTTGTCTAGAATACCTCAACAAAGCTGAAAAATAAATACACAGATCAGTTAAAAATAAAAAAATATAAGTAACTTAAACAGGGAATAATATAAGAATATATCTAACTATGTATATATATAATACCAATACAAATGTGTACATGTAATATGGTACAAGGCTGTTGAATCATAGACAAGCATATATATTAGTTGTTTATTTTCAATCTGTATGATGTGCAAACATAATGAGCAAACATTTAATAACATTAAAATTTGAATAAAATAAATTTGATATTAGAGAAGGGAAGCAAATAGAGGAATTCCTCTTACAAAATACATAGAAACCTAGGCTAGAAAATAAATTATTTAATTTTATTTGTGAACACAATGACAATAATCATTAAATTCTGATTATATTTATTCAAAATTTAATTCATATTTTTAACTGAAATAAAGTACATTTAGTAAATTTAAGAAATGAAGTTTATGTTGCCTTCCAATGTAGTTTAATTCTCAGTGTAAGTACTGATAGACTATATGTTTACAAAAGACTAGAGCACTCAAGGGACCCACATTGAGACTCATCCTTTTTAAAGGACATGCCGTATTAAAAAAATGGTGAGGACTTCATTTTGCCTCAAACATACAGACCATGAAGAAAAAAGCTTATAGCATATTAACAACCCGGGGACCAAGTAAATACGATGAAAGTATCACTAAATCAGTTGGTTACTAGTTAGGTAATTGCGTAACTACATAACAATTGTTTACTATCCATAAAAGAAAATAAGACTTGTCATAATCACAGATGGAAAACTATGCTTGTGATCAACCAATTTATGTTAACTTGTCCTGAAAATTAGTAGTTTCCAACTTTGGTTTGACACTGAAATCACCTGAGGAGATTAAAAACACTCATACTTGGGTGGTCTGGGCTGTAGTTTGGCCATTGGATTTTAAAAGTTCTCCAGAGTATTCCAATGTGCATTCAGCCTTGAGAACTATTGCTGTAAACAAATTTTGTGTTAATCAACCACTGGTTATAATAAATGTGTTCCCTTATTTGGCTGAAAACAACAGAATGCTTAGAACTTTTTCCGGCAGCTTCCTCAAAATTAGAGTGCTTATATCAAATTATGATTTATATATTTTATTCTCTTTCCTATAATTTTAAAAAGAATGTAAGAAAGTGTGTTATCACAATAATGTCTCGGAATTTATTCAATCTTCAGTTCTCATTGATATTTTAAGCTATTCTTTTTGATAATTTAGTTCTTTTGGATATTGCAAATTGAAAAACTAGATTCTTCACAGAGGAGAAAGCATATACAGTGGTTCTGGAGAATATATAATGAGGTTAAAACTCTGTACCATGTAGCATGTGTATATGTTAACATAATATATATAGGCTAAACATTTGTATACACTCTGTAAGATAATCTATATTTGCACTGACAAAGGTATACAAACCCCCTTAGACTGATACTTAAAACCATGCAAGATCTGAACACCTTTAAGCTGTTTATCTTATTACTTTTCTTCAGAAGTTATAACCCAATTCCTACGTGACATAATTATCATTTTCCAAAATGCCCTACACTTTTACTGCCTCTGTGTAATAATCCAGAGCATTTCCACTGCCTGATTTGAGTTTATTGTCTTATCCTTTGATACTCTATCCACATTTTAAAAACAAGTTCAGAAGTCTTTCCTTCAACATTCTCCCTGAATCTCATTCATAGAAATCTTCATCTTGCTTTGGAAACCATAGGATTTAAAATTTTTTCTACTAGCTGCTTATTATTTTCTACCTTGTGTTATAATTTTTCTGGCCATGTAATGCATGTACTCTCTCATACATTTTTGAATAAACCATAACTAGTTTAACGTTTTTCCCTAATATTTCAAAGCACTTTTTACCTTCACTCAATAGATACTTAGTTTATGATTTTTAAATTTTGAATAACATTAATTTATCTAGTGTAAAAAATGACTACTTAGATCTTTTACAAAACAAAAGCCCCTCTCAATGTATACTAAATACGTATTTAAGGCTCCATATATAATTATATCAATTTACCATTAAATAATAAGGCAATAATAAGAGATTTATTGCCACTGAATAACTCTAAATCCAATAATTCTATTATAAAACAAACACTTCAAATATTGTAGCAAGAAAAATGCATAATGTTTCTTCAATAAGCACACAGTTCCAAAGGACTAAAAATATGTAGACAAGTATTTAATACATTTCATCACAGTATGGAAGTACAGTGATAGAAACATTGAATCAATTTATTTAAAAATCTCTTTATCCTTGGGCTTCCCTGGTGGCACAGTGGTTGGGAGTCCGCCTGCCGATGCGGGGGATGCGGGTTCGTGCCCCGGTCCGGGAGGATCCCGCATGCTGCGGAGCGGCTGGGCCCGTGAGCCATGGCCGCAGGGCCTGCGCCTCCGGAGCCTGTGCTCCACGATGGGAGAGGCCGCAGCGGTGAGAGGGCCGCATACCGCAAAAAAAAAAAAAAACCCCTCCAAAGAAACAAAAAAACAAAACAAACAAAAAAAATCTCTTTATCCTTATATTAATTGTGTGGTTCATTCAGGCTTTCTCAAAGATTTTCAGCGCTTACTTTGAGCTATTTCTCATGACTATATTAGTTTTATCTCATTGACTAGAATCATTTTTATTACCACTTTCTTTCTCCTTTCTGCAGCATTGAAGTTCAAAGGGGAATTTTTTTTTTTTTTTTTTTTTTTTGCGTTACGCGGGCCTCTCACTGCTGTGGCCTCTCCCATTGCGGAGCACAGGCTCCAGACGCGCCGGCTCAGCGGCCATGGCTCACG
>NC_041214.2:116952156-116968746 GCF_002837175.3 Physeter macrocephalus | reverse complement strand
AGCACAGGCTCCAGACGCGCAGGCTCAGCGGCCATGGCTCACGGGCCCAGCCGCTCCGCGGCATGTGGAATCTTCCTGGACCGGGGCACGAACCCGTGTCCCCTGCATCCGCACGTGGACTCTCAACCACTGCGCCACCAGGGAAGCCCCCAAAGGGGATTTGTTAATAAGCCAGTTAAAGTTCCCCAAATGATTCCTTTTGCATAAATCCCAAAATTTTAGCTTGTTTACAGTTATTCTGGGCTTGAGTAATTCCACATGTATCTGTCTGCATGGTAACTTCAGTAGTTTCACTTCTTTCTTATTTTTATTGTAACCTTTTTTCTCTGCCTTTCAGTATTTATTTTTTCCGCATCCTTCTTTAAGTATTAACACTTAAATGACTTTATAATCTTCTACTTTCCTATTTCACCTACCTCCTAGAGTCTTTCTAGCATTATTGACTTATAGCTACGTTGAAACTCCTAAGACCTGCATACAAGCATACTATAATTGTTCTTTGACATGATATATAATGTCAATTTACCATGGTAATTTTGTAACATTATAGCCCAATGACATTTTACATGGAACAATTTTCTAATGACATCAAATTCTTATAAAGGCATAAAGTATTTTATTGTCTCCTATAAAGAGTAGCATATAGTACAGTTTTCTGTTTGATGGTGGATATTTTTTGTTGTTAATCTTGAAGTTACTACTCACATCAAAAAAATATTTGTAACAGAACACAGAGAAAGCAGATTAAAAAAATGATCTTTGTGAGTGAGAAAGCCACAATTCCATGTATACTAAAAAATGCCATCCTTGTAAAAAATAATAGGAAGCAGGAATTTAGCAGGGAGCATGTATGAAAATAACTTATTATGAGGATTAGACATTAAAAATACATGTAAGAAATTTTTGTCAAGAAATTAATTTTATCTGAGAAATTAGTATGAGAAATCAGATTCTCACAGTGATTCCGCTACATGGAAAGCATCATTTTAGCACTCAATAACATGGCAAAATTTGCCAGGGTCTTAAGACAAGAAGAAAAATCAATGCAAAATAAGAAAGACCCATAACTTTGTTTAAATAGAGTTTCATAGATCTTGCTGAGAATATGGAGTTCCCAAAATTATAGGCAATATTATGTGAGGTATTACTTTCCTTTACAGAAAGTAAAGTTTGGAGTCAGGTTTATTCTATATATGTAAGTTATGAATTGATATTTCTTTCAGTTGCAATGAGAAGACTTTAACTTAACATATCTTAAGGAAAAGTTAAAGCTTATTCTCTCACATAATTTAAATAAAAAATGTAAAAATAATTTAAAACACAGATGAATATAGAGATTGAAACAATATCTCCTGAGGTCCCTCTCTCCATCTCTCAGATTAACTGATTCCATGTAGCAAGCATCATAGCCATTGGCAGTCCAAGTTCACAGTTTTTTCAAACAGCAATTCCATAATATATGGCCGCTCTACCCTGAAATTTGTCAACTCCCCAGAGACAACTCTGGTTTGATCAGCTTAAATCACACTGAACCAATCATTGTAGTCAAAAAGAAAGAGTAATTTGAGTATATGTCATCCAAGTGGTGAGAGAGATTCTTATCAGAGGAAAGGATGAGGTTCCAGGTAAGCACCAAAATAAAACCAAACAAATAGATGTCTGCTACAGGCCTGACTTGCATATTTCTCTATTAGTTACCGAATTTGATTAAATAAAAATAGCTTTTTTAAAATACAAGTACTACATAAATTTTTTTTCTCTCACATTGCCAAAATCAAAGCATCAATTCCTCTAGTCACATTCCAAGTCAATGATTGTACACTAAGTCCCCTACATATGAACCTTCAAGTTGCTAACTTTCAAAGATGTGAACACACGTTCACATATCAATTCACATAAGTTAGTTTACATGTCTGGCATAAATATTTTTACTTAAAATCCAAAGGAACTTTTTGGTCAACCCAATACATTGTCACATGTGTGCATCCTCTACAAGTTGTTGTGTTTTTGTGTACTTTACTGTACAGTATTGTTGCTGTGCAACATGAGGAGCTTACTAATGAAGACCTGATGGAATTGAAGGCCCAGAGAAAGGACAAAGAGAGACAAAAGGAAGAAGAAGTAACTAAAGAACCGAAGAGATGCACGATGCAGGAAACGTCAAGGGGATTTTCTTTATTTGAGGAGACACTGTTATTTTTAGAGGCATAGGACACAAACAGAACTGTACACAAAGGTTGCAGCAGCCATTCAGAATGCAATCCAGTGTTACCGAGTCATCTATGATGAGCTGCTACCCAGACATCATTGGATTGTTTTTTCGAGAGGGTAGATAGAATTTAATCCAGCAAGGAACCGGAAACTGCCATCAACGTCAGGTGTGAGTGAAATTCCAGCTTGCCCTCTGTCTCCTATTGCTGACGATCCTTCAGCTATACTGTCTCCCACCTCCTCTCCCTCCTCCAGTCGGTAACTCTTCTTGCCTGTTCACTCAGTGCCAGCCCCTGTATGCTAGCTGTTGTGCTGTACTACTGTACTTTTCAAGGTACTGTACTGTAAGATTAAAAGTGTTTTATTTTTTGTGTTTGTTTGCTTTTTATGTATTATTTGTGTGAAAAGTATTGTAAACCTATTACAGTACAGAACTATGTAGCCGATTGTGTTAGTTGGGTACCTAGGCTAACTTTGTTGGACTTAAAAACAAATTGGACTTACAAATGCGCTCTCGGAACAGAAGTCGTTGGTATGTAGGGGACTTACTGTATAGTCAATTTTAAGCTGGTAACAGCTTGACTTTTAATGCATATAAATGTTCTATATTTTGACACTCTTCCCCCACATTTAATGTTTTTGTCTAAATTTACATATTTTCACTAACAAATTATTATAATTATAGTTATTTTAAACACTTGCATCTTTTAACCATATATATATGTATATATATGTATATATATAAAACCTATAGTTATGTTATTTACTCAGCACCATTATAACATTGGGGTATTCTGAATTTAACTATATATTTACCTTTACTGGTGAGTTTTGTACTTTCCCGTTTTCATGTTACTAATTAGCAATCTTTTATTTCTGCTTGAAGAATTTACATTAACATTTTGAGTAAGTCTGGTGTACTGATGATGAACTCCTTCAGCTTTTGTTTGGAAAATTCTTCAATTCTAAAGGACAACTTTGCTGGATAGAGTTTTTTTGCTTGGCAGTTCTTTTCTTTCTTTTCTTTCTTCTTTTCTTCCTTACTTCCCTTCCTTCCTTTCTTCTTTTTTCTTTTTAGTACTTTGAATATATTATCCCACTGCCACTCAGAGAAATACAGATGTATTTTAAAAGCATGTTACAACTTTTATCTTTATTGCTACTTTACCACATTATTCTCTTCATAAACGAATATGTTTTATTTTCGCTTGAATCCAATTTTATAACATCATAGAATATTTCTAGCATTTTCTCTCCTAGTTTGGTCTAAAAAATTATAAATTGTTCTTTAGTGTTCCACAGTGTGTCTTAATTTCACTATGCAGGCTTCTGACTTTTACTTTTCCAGAGATATAGGGAAAAAATGACAATATAAGGATGCAGAGCAGCTTTGTTGCACAAGAATCTTAATGTATACAACAGTGCTGAACTGTACACTGAAAATGGTTAAAATATTAAATTTTTTTATGTGTATTTTAACACAACAAAAAATTGGAAAAAAAATTTTAGTCTCTGATTTAAAAAAGAAATGACTAACTTCCTAAATTCTTTATAATAGTGTAAATAAATAAGCTTTAAGGAAAAAATATTTATTTAAAAGTAGTAGTCCTGTTTCTAAGAGAAATGGTCTGTATATCTGTTAGACTTTTCCTGCCCTAAGTTAAAAAAAGGTGACTACATTTCAGAGTTCTATAAAGTAGTTCTTCTATCAGTGAAAGTAATTGTTAAATAAGAATAAAACTGACATTTGAGAGATTATGATTGTGCTCCTTCTTCACAGTGCAGTCTTTTCTTAGAGTGTAGTCATTACTAAAAATTTATTTTTCAAATCATAAAGTCAGAGTAACATTTTACAACACAGATTTATTTCTTAATTTATTCATTTTTATTCAGACACCATGACATGGATTAACTGTTGTGTTAATAGAAATTTTTGGCACGTGGCATAAATTCAGGGATTTAAAAAAAAAAAGATACTTTAGACAACAAAGAGTGAAAATGGGTAGCAGTAGAAAATAGCTTCTGATTTTTCCTTTTAATTTTCTGTCATGACAACACTGAATTATTAAACTAAAATAAAACATTTTCATTAAGGTTAAGGATAACTCCTGGGGCAAAGAAGTGTACAAGTGTGCAATATGTTCTGAATATCTTAGAAAATGAATAAACAGTGACATACAATCTTACATGGTATAAGAAGGTAATTAAACATCAAAACCACAACTACTACGCAAAATGGCTATCAAATATTGTTTTATGAGAAGCTCCATAGTGTGGAGCAAATGAGAGAAAAGTTTCTAGCCCCACTCAAAGCAAATATTGACTCTTCGTTCTTAAAAAAAATTCCAAATGAATATTCTGTCCTACAGCTTTCTAATGCATTCAAATCTTATAGTGGCAACACAACACAGAGACAAACAAAAAGATCAATACACGAATTTATGGTAGGTATACACTCTACAACAGACAGAAATCATAGAGCATGTTGAAAGGAAGGAGAAACTTTCCTAGAAATTGAGATTTAAACATTGGTTACTTGAGGATTTTGAATAAGTATATGAGCAAAGAAGAGATATTTGAAGTATACAAAACTCTACAACAGACAGAAATCATAGAGCATGTTGAAAGGAAGGAGAAACTTTCCTAGAAATTGAGATTTAAACATTGGTTACTTGAGGATTTTGAATAAGTATATGAGCAAAGAAGAGATATTTGAAAACAGGCTAAATCAATGAGGACAAGAACTTGTTCAACACAATGATTATCCCAATTGCTCAAGAAAAAGTTCTCAGTGACATGACTAATATTTATCACCAGTTCTTCAGTAAAAAGAAACTAGAAATTGACATAACTAAATTAATCCTATTTATTATTGATTTTGTTTACACATACATTTAACAATGTATAATTATAGAGCATGGCTGTATTAATTTATCCCATTCCTCTTATTACACTAGAATCTATTTTAATTGATTGGGGTGTGAGCCTAATATAAAGTCTGATAAGCTTGTTTGAATTTTTTTTTTTTTTTTTTTTTTTTTGTGGTATGCGGGCCTCCCTCTGCCGTGGCCTCTCCCGTTGCGGAGCACAGGCTCTGGACGCGCAGGCTCAGCGGCCATGGCTCACGTGCCCAGCCGCTCCGCGGCATGTGGGATCCTCCCAGGCCGGGGCGCGAACCCGGTTCCCCTGCATCGGCAGGCGGACGCGCAACCACTGCGCCACCAGGGAAGCCCCAGCTTGTTTGAATTTTAATGTTTATGTTGACAGGATTTTATCCTACCCATGGACCTTACTTGAGGTTGCAGGATACAAATGCCCATTTAATTGAAATATTTTGAGATTTAATATTGTTCCAAGAAGTACGAGTAGATAAAGGTCATATGAGGTATATGTTATAGATCTTTATGTATTATAGGCCACAGAAAGTATTGTAGATAACAGTGCTGCCTATTAGAGTTGTATTCCATGTACCAAAGTTATTCTTAGCTCTTCATATGAAAAAGATATGTTCAAAATTATTATTTTTAAAGAGGAAAAATATTCTTTGTCATAGATTAGGTGACCATAGGTATGTGGGTTTATCTCTGGACTTTCTAGCTTTACAATAGCCAGGACATGGAATCAATGTAAATGTCCATCAACAGAGGAATGGATAAAGAAGATATGGTACATATATATACAATGGAATATTACTCAGCGATAAAAAAGAACAAAATAATGCTATTTGCAGCTACATGGATAGACCTAGAGATTGTCATACTGAGTGAAGTCAGACACAGAAAGACAAATATCATATGATATAGCTTATATGTGGAATCTAAAAAATGGTACAAATCAACTTAGTTACAAAACACGTCTTCACAGATGTAGAAAACAAACTTATGGTTACCAGGGGATAAGGGGGTGAGGTGTAAATTGGGAGACTGGGATTTACAACATAGCCACTACTATATATAAAATAGATAACTAATAAGAACCTACTGTATAACACAGGGAACTCTACACAGTACTCTGTAACAGCCTATATGGGAAAATAATCTAAAAAAAAGAGTGTATATATGTATATGTATAACTGATTCACTTTGCTGTACACATGAAACTAATACAACATTGTAAATCAACTATACTCCAATAAAAATCTTTTTAAAAATGAGGAAAAATAAATCTTAACATTGAGTAAAAATAAGGCAAGATGAGATTAAAAACATTAGTACTGAACACTGGAAATATGCTGAGAGAGTAGATTTCAAATATATTCATCATACACACAAATGGTAACAATGTGAGGAGATGAAATATATACATTTTTATTAAAAATGTATAAAAATACTACTACAGAAACAACATTACCTAATTTCAAAAATGACCTATTATTTTTAAGTGGGTCCTTCTGTATGATTTTAATATTTGGGCAAATATAAATATATTCTAGTAATTCTAATGAAATTTAGAATTCCAGTATTTTTGAAAAGGGAATCATTGAATATATATATATATAGCCACACCCCAGAACCAATGTGGTATATTTCTAATAAGTAATTCAGTAGTAAGTGAAGAAATAGGGAAGAAGGCATGTATGTAAATATGTTCATACTGAGGATTATAAACTGAAATAAATATATAACTTTTGTAAAAATAGTCAATATTTCTTGAACCATCTGCCAGACACATAATTTACATATTGCAATCTTTTCTATATTCCTAGCAAATGCTCTTGTTAGCAACCTTGAATTAATGACAAATTTAGGATTAGAGAAATTAAAAATATTTTCCAAGATCAAATTATTAAGTGACCAAGCATAATCTTGTATCCAATATTAAGTGATACAGAACCATTACTCTTGATGACCATACAAGTTTCTTCAATTGGAAAATTCTGAATCTAAAGATGCATCTATTAAAGAATAAGGCCTTTGGGCTTCCTTGGTGGTGTAGTGGTTGAGAGTCCGCCTGCCGATGCAGGGGACACGGGTTCGTGCCCTGGTCCAGGAAGATCCCACAGTGGGAGTTGTGAAGAATTGGAGATCCCAGGCAAGAGAAACAATTTGAGCAAAGGGAAGGAGAAGAAAAATAGTATCTGATGCATTTGAGGAGGGATACACTATGGAAAGGAGCTTGACTTAGATAATTTGGTACCACTGCGAATGCTTTCAAGGAAGGAAATAAGATACTAATTTGAAGCTTAGTCTAAAAGTCACAACAGAGCACTGAGCTGGAGATAAACTTGGAAAGAATACCAGTGCAACAAGATATAACTCCTGGTAATTTAAGGAAGAGTGGTTGCAAGAATTTGCAAGAAATTTGTAAGAGAGCAATGGACAGAGAGGGCAGGAGAGAATGAAGAGGATTATCAGCAGTTTGCTAATCTTGCTTTCTTCTCAAAAAAGTCCTTGCTTCTCCTCTTACACACTTATTTCACTCCACTCAAATCACAGCCTCCCTCTTTCTTTTATTTTGAACTCAACTTTACCTCACACATTGGAAAGAAAGAAAGGAAAAAAGGTAGAAAGGAAGAAAAGGAAAGAAGGAAGGAGGAAAAAGAGAAAAGAAGAGAATTCATGAGTTTATAACCTGCTCATCTTTCCACTTTCTAATCAGACAACGTACTTTCCACTTCTGAAACGTACAATCCCTTCATTTGTCTTTTTGGATTATAACCACATAACACTCTCAGCTCATATTTCATCAGTTTTGTTGTCTTCCTCAGTACTCAATCCTTTCCATTAGCACTCATATATGATTTGGCACCTTTTACCTTAAACAAAACAACAAAAAATGCACAAAAAAATATTCCTTGACCAGATATCCTGATTCATCTTCCCTAAAACTTATTTCCCAGTATTTTTTGCTCTTGAATTTTTGCCTTCAGTCCTTCTACCTGGAATCATTGTATTTCCTCATGCCTGAAGTATAAACTCTGAAATTTTGTCTGGTAAAATCTATTGGTGATAAACTCTTTCAATTTTTATTTGGGTTGAAATAGCTTTATTTTCCAAATATACTTGAAGGTTAGGGATTCCAGATATAGAATTTTAGGTGGACTGTTAATTTTTATAGCACACTCTAGATAATATTCCACTATCTTTTAGCTTCCATGTTTGGTTTCATAAATCAGCTTCTATTCCAATAGCAGTTCTCTTTTATGTTCTCTCTCTTTCCTGCTGTTTCTTTACTACATTACCCTTTACTTTTACTGTAATATCTCCTAATATGAATTTCTTTTTATTTATAAGTAAGGGTGCCTTAGAGGTCCTTGGACCTTAGTATTTGGAATTCAATAATTCTGTAAATTTTGAGACATTTCCGCATTAAATGGAATTTTTTTTTCCAAATTTAAATCATTCCATTATTGCCTTCTGGAATTTTGATTAAACATGCCATAGACCCTTTATTCTATTTGCCATGACTCTTACTTTTAATATTTTCTTTCTCTATCGTTTTTTTTTGTTTTTTTTTTTGTTTTGTTTTGTTTTTTTGCGGTACGCGGGCCTCTCACTGCTGTGGCCTCTCCCGTTGCGGAGCACAGGCTCCGGACGCGCAGGCTCAGCGGCCATGGCTCACGGGCCCAGCCACTCCCCGGCATGTGGGATCCTCCCAGACCGGGGCACGAACCCGTGTCCCCTGCATCGGCAGGCGGACTCTCAACCACTGCGCCACCAGGGAAGCCCTCTCTATCGTTTTGAGGTACCTTCTGGATAAGTCCTTTGGATCTGCCTTTCAGTTTTCATTTCTCCCTTTAACTGGGTATAAGCTATTCAATCCATTTTTTAAAATTTTTACTAACTTTTTTTACTGTACAAGATGTATTTATCCTTATACATCTAGTACATTCTGGAAAAACATTTTCATCAAAATTATGGCTTTGGCCATTTGTGAAAAAAATCTTAATATTTTTGGTATCTTCCGTTTTGGCAGATATGTAAATACTACTATAATATGCTAGAAAGCCGACTTCAAATCTTTGTCAATTCCACTAATATGATTAACTGGACAAATAGACTGGACAAATATGATCATTAGGATGTCTTTTCCTGTTCAGTTTGAATCTAACATAGCCAAGTACATACTTCTTTTTCTCAGTCTCTCAAACCCTTTGACCATGTAAGTTTCAATTTATACAGAGAAGTCATCTATATGCATCAGGACTTCACACTGATGAAATACAGAACTCATCCCCTCTTCTATTCTCATGTCATTGTTGAACACATCATGAGGTCAAATGGTTTGTCTAAACAAATTTACCTGATAAGCTATATAATGTGAATTAATGTTAAAGAGAAATATTAAATTTCAGAAAAAAATATTTTTATAGAAAAAAACACATCTTTTTCCTTTTTTCTAATGGACAAATTAGAGTTACAAATACATACAAAATCATATTTCTTGCATAAATATCCTTGAGTTTTTTATAGTTTTGATCCAAGTAGCTTAATGTGTCCCATTAAGGGAATCTTACACCAAGCAAGAGTAGTTGAGCTCTAGTTCACTCACTGTACTCAGTCATTGGTTAGAAGTAGCCTTAGAGGAGCATGTCCTCAGGAACACAAAATAAATAGAATATGCCAAAGCTAGAGAATGTCAATTAGCTATGTTCCCTATGATCTCTTTAAGTGAGATCTGAAAGATGAAACTCCATGGTTGTTTTGTAGGTCAAGGAAGCTCTCTCTAGGGAACTGACATCTGATCAGTGTCTAAAATGAAAATAAGGGATCAGTAATTGACTGACCTGAGCTGGTCATTTTCTCTCTTCAATGTATCAAAAGCACTCAACTATGAACACCTAATTCCAAAATCTTTATAATTTCCTCTGTATACCTCAAATGCCAAAATATTGAATCATTCAGTTCATCTTTTTCCACATATATTCCCTCACAATTCACCATCTTTGCAAGGTATAAACTCCATGCTGGAGCCCCAGATGCACCACTTAGTATGCTATAATATAGTCTATGGTAGAACTAGAGGATCCCATAATCATATGCTCACTACCTCACTGCTTTTGCCATTAAACAGTTCCAAGGGATTAAGATGATGTTATGCAGGATCCTATAGGTGAGACATGTCATTTTTTGTTTTGCTGCCCATAAAGTAAATCATGCCCACATTTCCTCTATGACTAAAGTATTGCCAACTGTCTTCTTCTATTCAGAAATTGTACTCTGCCCAATTATAAATGGGAACCCAGTTCTACAACAGTATCTCCTACTTTCAGCATCACTGTACAGAGAACATCCATCACTAAGCTCTGCTGTGATATCAGTGCTCCCCTTAATTAGGCTGTCATTGTAAATGCAGTTTTAACTAGTTTCACCAAAGAACACAGTAGATGGTTTCTTGTGTCTTATATTTTAATATATCTATTTCCCCAAGACTTTGTTCCCTTCCTCCATTCTCTGACTCCATCCTCCTCTGTAAGCCTCATTTTGTTTAATGTGGGCCATTTCTAAGACTCTAAAGACTCTTTCTAAAGCATTAAATCTCAAGTCCAGGAGAATGCTTGGATATAAAAAAAATTATCCAGTTTTAAAGTACACACACACATATCTCATTCAGCACCCTTAAAATACTGACTCCCAGTTTGGTCATGATGTTGAGATTGACAATAGTTACTGGTCTTCTGACAAGGAGAAAAGGTGGGGCAGATCCTAAAGAGAGGAAGAATTGTCCTGCCAATAAAGTACATCAGTTAAGACTTCTTCATAATCTTTAAGCAAAGGGTTGCCATTATCCTCTAATGGGCATCTAAGCATTTCAAGGATTTCCAGTCATCTACACTTATATTTTCATCAATTCTCATGTCAGCCTCCTTTCCTCTCATGTTATTGACTCTGGCATAGGGCATGCATCTAGGCTGAGAATGCAGACTTCTCTGAATTTCTACCACTTTTACAATTATGCCATATTCCTGATATCCAGCTGTCTTCACCCTCTAGCTGCAGGTGATGGTCTCTTTAAAAACTTCCAAGGAGGCATTCTGACATTCATAAATTAAACTGTTGATTAATGGATCTGAGACTATCACTTTCTCAGATTAATCACTGACACTTAGCAACTGCCATACAATTCTACTGTTCTTATAATTATTATATCGCTCTCTGATATCTCTCAAAAACCTGAGACACTGCATTGCCAGTGCATCCTCTTTTTACTGTATCCTACTTTGGTTCATCATAGATGAGACCTTAGCAATTATACTTCTAGAGCATTCCAAGGACTGTCAATATTCCATTTGCAAACAGTGATGAGATCCTCATTGCCATCCAGAGTCACATTCTCAGGGAATATTTCCTAGGATGACTCCTGGTATGCACTGTCTTAAGTTTCCTAGAAGCAGAATCTAAGATAGAGATTTTTTTTTTTCATGTGGCTTATTGGTGAAAGGCTCTCAGGATGAGGGGGAAAAGTGATACAATAAAAGTTCTGGAGAAAATTTTTAAGTAATAATGTCATCTCAGCTATTGATTACTTTCAGTCTGATCCCATGTGGAAGCTGGGATCAAAAAGTCAATGGAACCTTGTAACAAGTTACATCGAACCTTACTCCAATAAGTCACTGGCCAAGGTGTACGCTCAAAATGGGGGTGGAGTTGGGTGGGATAAAACTCCTGCTGAAGTGGGTGCTGTTTGGCTGAAAGCAAATTTCTGGAGAAGAGGGCAGGTCTGCTAAGCACAAGCTTGAGAATAGCTGGGAGACAGATGCACCAGTTGGTTAAGGGGACCTGGAGGGTCACATTCAACATCAACTACCAAGTAAACATGACTGAGTCACTAAATTATAAGATCATTTTTGAAAAGAATGATACTCTTTCAATTATTTCAATCTCTTGACACAGTTAACAATAGTGTGTCATACACAGATGGTCAATTATATTTAAGGGGAAAGAATAAAGAAAAGGGTAGATTTCCTAAACCGTGGAGTGTAGAATAAAGTTGAGTTGAGTTTAACAGAGTGGAAAACTATGACGACTTTTAGAGATTATGCATAATAGCAGCTACACTTTTACTCTAAAGACCTTTTGGTGAGTTACCAATTTCCCCCTAAAACATAAATGTATGTCATGGTACATAAGATATATATACTCTCAAGCTGAAACTGCATATTTTATATTGGATAGTTATTGAAATGACTCTTTTACGGAAAACAACTAAAATGAAAAATATTTGTTAAGGTTCATTTGCCTTAGGGAATTTAAATGATGAAACAGAAGAGCAACAGGAAATATCCTAAACACAGAGATAGTCTTGGATCAGTTACTTAGGTCTAAAGTCCAAAAAGCCACAAATTTGTCATCATCTTCAATACTATGTACACGGATTTCAGCTACACAATAGGAAGCAACTAATTACAAAAACGTTGGTGGTAGTAACCTCAAACACCAACTACACTGCAGCAGGGCTGCTACTTGATTTGTTGTGGATGAAAGAGAAATGACACTCTTGAACTCAATTCACTTTAATCAAATCAATAATCTGTAGAATTATTCAATGAGATATTCTACTACCAACCTATAAATTATTCAATTGGAACAATATTTTACCACACATAGGTTTCAGGGAAAACACATTTCTTAAGATAGATTCTTGGGAAAAAATATTTTCTAAGATTTTAGATTACCTGACATGTATTCTGATATTTCATAAGTTTTACAAATGCTATTTATTTATTTATTTATTTATTTATTTCTCAACAACAGGTCTACTGAATAAGGGGTTTAAGACTTGTTTAGTTATTGACCTTTTAGAAGGGAAATCATATCTAGAAAATACATGGGGAAGGGGTTAAGAGAAAGTGAAATTTGTGTGGTAGCTGTGCCAGAGGGTTTTTGGGTTTTTTTCTTTCTTTCTTTTTTTTATTATTTCCACTGTAGTTCTACATATGGGTGATGCACTTGAACAGAAGCATTTAATCAAGGCGAGCTCAATGATAAATCAAAAAAAGGCTGAGAGAGAGGCAGAGAGAGAAATAACAGCTAATATATATCAATTTCAAATATGTATCTGGAGTAATAAAAAAAAGATAAAAGTGTCAAAAGGAGAAGCAGTAAATATAGTGTCCACTCTATCAAAGCATATAAAAGTCCTGAATTCCCAATAAGTAACAAACGTAATCACATAGTAACATATTCCATATACTGTGAAGAATGATACTGGTACAAGAATGATAGCAGAAATAAAATCATCTTTAACCTAGGCTATTTAAAAATACCACATTATCATTTCCTGCTACATTGTACTGAGAACAGGAGAGCATCATAATTTTTGTGATATTTCTGTCAAACTGCATAACCTGTATCTAATTATGAGTGTACATCAGACAAAGCCAAATAGAGGGATATTTTACAAAATAACTGGACTGTAATAATATAAAATAACTTGCCTATAATTTTCAAAGGTGTCAAAGTTTTGAAAGACTAAGAAAATCTGAGAAACCATTCCAGATTAGAGCAAACTAAAGAGACAAGACAGTGAAATGCAATGTATTATACTGATTGGATCCTAGACTAGAAATAAAAATATTAAAAATATACATTTTGCAAGAAAGAACACTGTTGGAACAGTTTGTGACATCTGAAAAATGTCTCAATAATTAGATAATGGTATTTATCAATGTTAATTTTCTGGTTTTAATAATTGTATCAAGGTTATATAAGAAAATGTGCTTGTTTTTGGTAAATGCAAACTGATTTATTTAGGGGAAAGGGGTGTCAACGTATTCTCAAGCAGCTGATCAAGCAATAACATACAGGGACATACAGAGAGACAATGATAAAGCAAATATGGTAAAATGTTAACGTTTGGGGAATCTTTATGAAGAGTTTATAAAAATTCTTTGTATTTTTCTTGTAAATTTTCTTTCTCTGAAATTATCTCAAAACAAAGGGTTTTAAAATGGCAATTGGGGAAGGACCTTCAAGATGGCGGAGGAGTAAGATGTGGAGATCACCTTCCTCCCCATAAATACATCAAAATTACATGTACATGTGGAACAAGTCCTACAGAACACCTACTGAACACTGGCAGAAGACCTCAGACTTCCCAAAAAGCAAGAAACTCCCCACATACCTGGGTAGGGCAAAAGAAAAAAGAAAAAACAGAGACAAAAGAGTAGGGATGGAACCTGCACGTTGGGAGGGAGCTGTGAAGGAGGAAAGGTTTCTACACACTAGGAAGCCTTTTCACTTGTGGAGATGGGGGGTGGGCGTGGGGGAACCTTCGGAGCCACAGAGGAGAGTGCAGCAACAAGGGTGCAGAGGGCAAAGAAGAGAGATTCCCGCACAGAGGATCAGTGCCGACAAGCAATCACCAGCCTGAGAGGCTTGTCTGCTCACCCACCAGTGTGGGTGGGGGGTGGGAGCTGAGGCTCGGGCTTCGGTGGTCAGATCCCAGGGAGAGGACTGGGGATGGCTGCGTGAACACAGCCTAAAGGGGGCTAGTATGCCACAGCTAGCCGGGTGGGAGTCTGGAAAAAGTCTGGATCTGCCTAAGAGGCAAGAGACCATTGTTTCAGGGTGTGCGAGGAGGGGGGATTCAGAGCACCACCTAAATGAGTTCCAGAGATGGGCGCGAGCCACAGCTATCAGCGCGGACACCAGAGATGGGCATGAAATGCTAAGGCTGCTGCTGCAGCCAACAAGAAGCCTGTGTGCAAGCACAGGTCACTATCCACACCACCCCTCCCAGGAGCCTGTGCAGCCCATCACTGCCAGGGTCCAGTGATCCAGGGTCAACTTCCCCTGGAGAACACACGGCACACCTCAGGCTGTTGTAACATCACATTGGTCCCTGCTGCCGTAGGCTTGGCCTGCATTCCATACCCCTCCATCCCCCTGGCCTGAGTGAGCCAGACCTCCCTAATCAGCTGCTCCTTTAACCACTTCCTGTCTGGGAGGGGAAGAGATGTGCTCAGGTGACCTACACACAGGGGTGGGGCCAAATCCAAAGCTAAACCCCAGGAGCTGTGCGAACAAAGAAGAGAAAAGGAAATTTCTCCCAGCAGCTTCAGGAGCAGAGGATTAAATCTCCACAATTAATTTGATGTACCCTGCATCTGTGGAATAACTGAATAGGCAATGAATCATCCCAAAATTGACGAGGTGGACTTTGGGAGCAACTGTAGAATTGAGGTTTGTTTTCTGCATCAAATTTGTTTCTGGTTTTATGCTTATCTTAGTATTTAGTGCTTATTATCATTAGATTTATTTATTGATTTTGGTTGTTCTCTCCATTTTAAAAAATATATATATTTTTTTCTTTTTTCTCTTTTACTATGTGTATGTGTATGCTTCTTTGTGTGATTTTGTCTGTATAGATTTACTTTTACCATTTATCCTTGGATTCTGTCTGTTGTTTTTTTATTTTTTTAGCAAGTTTTTGGTACCTGTTATCATTGGTGGATTTATTTTTTGGTTTGGTTGCTCTATTCTTTCTTTCTTTCATTTTTAAATTCTTTTATTTTTAATAATATATTTATTTACTTTTTATTTTAATAACTTTATTGTTTTTATTTTTTCTTTCTTTTTTTCTCCCTTTTCTTCTGAGGCATATGGCTGACAGGGTCTTGGTGTTCCGGCCAGGTGTCAGCCCTGAACCTCTGAGGTGGGAGAGCCAAGTTCAGGACATTGGTCCACCAGAGACCTCGAGGCCCCACACATTATCAAACGGCAAAAGCTCTCCCAGAGATCGTTATCTCAGTGCAGAGACCCAGCTCCACTCAATGGCGAGCAAGCTACAGTGCTGGACACCCTATGAGAAACAAATAGCAAGACAGGAACACAACCCCACCCATTAGCAGAGAGAATGCCTAAAATCATAATAAGGTCACAGACACCTCAAAACACACCACCAAACGCGGTCCTGCCCACCAGAAAGACAAGATCCAGCCTCATCCACCAGAACTCAGGCACCAGTAGCCTCTACCCGGAAGCCTACACAAGCCACTGAACCAATCTTAGCCACTGGGAGCAGACACCAAAAACAACAGGAACTACGAATGTGCAGCCTGCAAAAAGGAGACTCCAAACACAATAAGTTAAGCAAAATGAGAAGACAGAGAAACAACAGCAGATGAAGGAGCAAGGTAAAACCCCACGAGACCAAACAAATGAAGAGGAAATAGACAGTCTACCTGAAAAAGAATTCAGAGTAATGATAGTAAACATGATCCAAAATCTTGGAAATAGAATGGAGAAAATACAAGAAACGTTTAACAAGGATCTAGAACTAAAGAGCAAATGAACAATGATAAACAACACAATAAATGAAATTAAAAATTCTCTAGAAGGAATCAATAGCAGAATAACTGAGGCAGAAGAACGATAAGTGACCTGGAAGATAAAATAGTGAAAATAACTACTGCAGAGCAGAATAAAGAAAAAAGAA
>NC_041214.2:116943862-116952049 GCF_002837175.3 Physeter macrocephalus | reverse complement strand
AATCAAGTCCAGGAAGCACAGAGAGTCCCATACAGGATAAATCCAAGGAGATACATGTCTAGACACATATTAATCAAACTATCAAAAATTAAATACAAAAAAAAATTAAAAGCAGCAAGGGAAAAGCAACAAATAACATACAAGGGAACCCCCATAAGGTTAACAGCTGATCTTTCAGCAGAAACTCTGCAAGCTAGAAGGGAGTGACAGGACATATTTAAAGTGATGAAAGGGAAAAACTTACAACCAAGATTACTCTACCCAGCAAGCATCGCATTCAGATTCAACAAAGAAATTAAAACCTTTACAGACAAGCAAAAGCTAAGAGAATTCAGCACCACCAAACCAGCTTTACAACAAATGCTAAAGGAACTTCTCTAGGCAGGAAACACATGAGAAGGAAAAGACCTACACTACCAAACCCAAAACAATTAAGAAAATGTTAATAGGAACATGCATATCCATAACTAACTTAAATGTAAATGGATTAATGCTCCAACCAAAAGTCAGAGACTGGCTGAATGGATACAAAAACAAGGCCCATATATATGCTGAAGTAGAGACCTACTTCAGACCTAGGGACACATACAGACTGAAAGTGAGGAGATGGAAAAAGATATTCCATTCAAATGGATATCAAGAAAAAGCTAGAGTAGCAATTCTCACATCAGACAAAACAGACTTTAAAATAAAGACTATTACAAGACACAAAGAAGGACACTACACAATGATCAAGGGATCAATCCAAGAAGATATAACAATTGTAAATATTTATGTACCCAACACAGGAGCACCTCAATACATAAGGCAAATGGTAACAGCCATAAAAGGGGAAATCGACAGTAGCAAAATAATAATAGGGGACTTTAACACCCCACTTTCACCAATGGACAGATCATCCAAAGTGAAAATAAATAAGGAAACACAAACTTTAAATGACACATTCAATGAGATGGACTTAACTGATATTTATAGGACATTCCATCCAAAACAACAGAATACACTTTCTTTTCAAGTGTTCATGGATCATTCTCCAGGATAGATCACATCTTGGGTCACAAATCAAGCCTTAGTAATTTTAAGAAAATTGAAATCATATCAATTTTCTGACCACAACACTATGAGCCTAGACATCAATCACAGAAAAAAAATTGTAAAAAATACAAACACACGGAAGCTAAACAATACGTTACTAAATAACCAAGAGTTCACTGAAGAGATCAAAGAGGATATTAAAAAAATACCTAGAAATAAATGACAATGAAAACACGGTGACCCAAAATCTATGGGATGCAGCAAAAGCAGTTCTAAGAGGGAAGTTTATAACAAAACAATCCTACCTCAAGAAACAAGAAACATCTCAAATAAACAACCTAACCTCACACCTAAAGCAATTAGAGAAAGAAGAACAAAAAAGAACCCTAAGGTTAGCAAAAGGAAACAGATCATAAAAAATCAGATCAGGGCTTCCCTGGTGGCGCAGTGGTTGAGAGTCTGCCTGCCGATGCAGGGGACACGGGTTTGTGCACCACTCCAGGAAGATCCCACATGCCGTGTAGTGGCTAGGCCTGTGAGCCATGGCCACTGAGCCTGCGTGTCTGGAGCCTGTGCTCTGCAACAGGAGAGGCCACAACAGTGAGAGGGCCGTGTAGCGCAAAAAAAAAAAAAAAAAAAAAAAAAAAAATCAGATCAAATCAGAAATACAAGAAAAAGAAATGACAGAAACAATAGCAAAGAACAAAAAAAACTAAAACGTGGTTCTTTGAGAAGATAAACAAAATTGATAAACCATTAGCCAGACTCATCAAGAAAAAAGGGAAAAGACTGAAATCAATTGAATTAGAAATAAAAAGGAGAAGTAACAACTGACAATGCCAAAAAGCAAAGGATCATGAGAAATTACTACAATCAACTATATGCCAATAAAATGGACAACCTGGAAGAAATGGACACTTTCTTAGAAAGCACAACCTTCCGAGACTGAACCAGGAAGAAACAGAAAATATAAACAGACCAATCACAAGCACTGAAATTGAAACTGTGATTAAAAATCTTCCAACAAACAAAAGCGCAGGACCATATGGCTTCACAGGCAAATTCTATCAAACATTTAGAGAAGAGCTAATACTTACCCTTCTCAAACTCTTCCACAATACAGCAGAGGGAGGAACACTCGCAAACTCATTCTATGAGGCCACCATCAGCCTGATACCAAAACCAGACAAAGATGTCACACAAAAAAGAAAACTACAGGCCAATATCACTGATGAACACAGATGCAAAACTCCTCAAAAAAACACTAGCAAACAGAATCCAACAGCACATTAAAAGGGTCATACACCATGATCAAGTGGGATTTATCCCAGGAATGCAAGGATTCTTCAATATACGCAAATCTATTAATGTGATAAACCATATTATCAAATCAAAGGAGACAAACCATGTGATCATCTCACTAGATGCAGAAAAAGCTTTCGACAAAATTCTACACCCATTTATGATAAAAACCCTCCAGAAGGTAGGAACAGAGGGAACTTACCTCAACATAATAAAGCCCATATATGACAAACCCGCAGCCAGCATCATGTTCAACGGTGAAAAACTGAAACCATTTCCACTAAGATCAGGAACAAGACAAGGTTGCCCATTCTCACCATTATTAGTCAACATAGTTTTGGAAGTCTTAGCCACAGCAATCTGAGAAGAAAAAGAAATAAAAGAAGTCCATATCAGAAAAGAAGAAGTAAAGCTGTCACTGTTTGTAATATATTAAAAAATTAAATTTAAAAAAAAGTAAATAAAATGCAGTTATATACTGAAATATATTTTTAAATTATTCCAGGCAAGATTTTTTAATCTTTCAAACCTAAAATGAATAAAGCATAAGTTCCAGTTAAAAAAATAAACAAAAAATAAAATAAAATAAAATGGCAATTTTTATCAAAATAAGAAGAAATCCTACTAGGAGAAATAGAACTTACTTTAAATGTAAAGGGGTTTTATTTAATTTTGGTTAAAATACTATAATTGTGTAATAGTTCTTAATAGCTTTTTGGAACTTTTAATTATATAGAGCACTTTGATACAAGTGCATGTTTAATTGCATATAAGAAAGACGTGGTGGTATACAGAAGGAAAATCTGCTTCAAAACACTAATATATTCACATGCCAAATAATAATGCTACTTTATCATTTCTTTCCTAGAGGACAGACCTCTTTAAGCCAATATTTAAAATGCATGAATTTATATAAGCAGAGCTGCAGGTGCAGTCATGTTTGTTGGAGTTAAAATTTTTCTGCACTTTTCCATAACTAGTAGTAATTTAATTCAATTGGGAAATTTAGGCCTCATTTTTAACTAACACCAATTAAGATAATTATATTGTACAGATAAATTCACTTTTTGTTTATGATATGATGAATCATCCATTTCATCTTCATTTCTATTCCTGCAGTGTTTGAGTTGCGTCACTTTGTACCATACAGATGTTTCTTCTTAGTTTCAGTTGAGTGGTAAGTGAAGTGATTTTAACAGTCCATCAAACGTTGTGTTTCTGTCTCACAGGCAAACTGCTATACAGCAAATTCACGAATTGCAGTTCTGAACCTTTAATATTTACAAATCATCAAAGTTCCCCAATCAGTGTGGGAAGTTTTTTAACACTTCTCTTCCTTTTTGTGAAGCACAGAAAAATGTAATTCATTTTTATTCTATTTAGTTATGATTATGATATATGCTATTAGTTTCTGTTATTATTATTGAACTAAATGTTGGTATTACTTAAAATTCACTAAATAAGGTAATTTTAAAAGGTTAAGGTATCACTGTCTTGAATGGTATCAGTTAAGTAAAATATACCATGAATGTAATTCAAAAAGCATCTTACAAACATCATCTAAAATAACCACTGTTTTAAAAAGCACATATCAGTTATTTCCTATATATGACAAAAAATTTCAGATAGTAAATAAATCTGTAAAATTAGAAGTTGTTTGTAGAGCTACTTCTGCAAATTTTTCTAAACGTTAAAGGATAAAGCTCATGCAGTTTATAATGCAATTACACTGCTTAGAAACTTTTAAAAATATATTTTCCAATACATGCATTATAATATAAATCTACTGTAAATAATTCCTCTACCATACTAATCATTCTGGAAGTCTTGCAACATTGTTTAAATCTAGTTCTATATGGTTCTTATTGACTTGACTATTTTTCCATACTAATTGTTCACTATGTGGCAATTTAAAGATATTATAATACTAATATTATTCCAATCTGATTAAAGATGAGAATAATTATTTAACCATTAAGTAATAGTTAATAACTATTTACAAAGCATCAAATAGAAAACCAAACACCATGAGGTCTAAGTCACACAAACATCTCAGATTCTCAATATTCTCAGCTTGGTCTCGTGGAAATATCATTGTAATAGCTGAGAAGTCCTATGTCTACAATAAACCAGCGATAAAGAAAATGATCAAGAAATTTCAAACTTAGGATTTCTACATCCTGATTTTTAAAATAAAGTGGTTAGGTTAAAGGAAACTCAAAATCTCTTCCATATAAAAATATCCTCAAATTTTTTTCTTCGTGAACACAAAGAAAGTTGATCTGTCTCTTCTTGCTAAAGAGCAATTATATATTATTTTTGTTAGGTTCTTAAATGATAGTAGTCTTACAATATGTTTCTGAATTTATGTATTTTTATATAATTTTAGCCTATTATAAGAACTGAAGCCTGGCTCTCTCAGACACCTTAACCAGACAGCAGCACTATTAGAAGCCCTCTTTTAGAAGAGAGAGGGATGCCTACTGTCCCCGTTCCTCCGACAGGGTGATCACAGTGAGGACATTCAGATGTTTCTTCCGTGTTTTGTGAGCAACTTGTATTTTCTAGACGTTTCCACAGGGCACTGAGTAGAGTTCCCTGAACTATATAGTAGGGTCATTCTTAGATTTGGTTAGCATAAAATACATTGATTTAAACCTATCTTTCTTGAAAAATTTCCTGAGAAGATGGCAGAGTAGAAGGACTTGCTCTCACTCCTTCTTGTGAGGGAGCCAGAATCATAACTAATGGCTGAACAATCATCCACAGGAAGACACTGGAACTCACCATAAAAGATACCCCACATCCATCCAAAGAAAAAGGAGAAGACACAGTGAGATGGTAGGAGGGGCGCAATCACAATAAAATCAAATCCCATAACCACTGGGTGGGTGACTCACAAACTGAAGAACAATTATAACAAAGTCCACCCACTGGAGTGAAAGTTCTGAGCCCCAACTCCGGCTTCCAGCCTAGGGGTCCAGCAATGGAAGGAGGAATTCGCAGAGAGTCAGACTTTGAAGGCTAGCAGGATTTGACTGCAGGACTTCAACAGGACTTGGGGAAACAGAGACTCCACTCTTGGAGGGCACACACAAAGTAATGTGTGCATCAGGACCCAGGGGGAAGGAGCAGTGACCCGAAAGGAGACTGAACCAGGCCTACCAGCTAGTGTTGGAGAGTCTCCTGCAGAGGCAGGTGGTGTCTGTGGCTCACTGTGGGGACAAGGACACTGGCAGCAGAAGTTCTGGGAAGTACTCCTTGGCGTGACCCCTCCAGGAGTCCACCATTAGCCCCACCAAAGAGCCTGTAGGCTCCAGTGCTGGGTCACCTCAGGCAAAACAACCAACAGGGAGGGAACTCAGCCCCACCCATCAGCAGACAAGTGGATTAAAGTTTTACTGAGCTCTGCCCAGCAGAACAATACCCAGCTCTACCCACCAACAGTCCCTCACATCAGGAAGCTTTCACAAGCCTCTGAGGTAGCCTCATTCATCAGAGGGCAGAGAGCAGAAGCAAGAACTACAGTCCTGCAGCCTGTGGAACGTAAACCACATTCACAGAAAGACAGATAAAATGAAAAGGCAGAGGACTATGTACCAAATGAAGGAACAAGTTAAAACCCCAGAAAAACAACTAAATGAAGTGGAGATAGGCAACCTTCCAGAAAAAGAGCTCAGAATAATGATAGTGAAGATGACCCAGGACCTCGGAAAAGCACAGAGGCAAAGATCAAGAAGATGCAAGAAATGTTTAACAAAGACTTACAAGAATTAAAGAACAAACACCTACAAGAATTAAAGAACAAACATCTGGAAGAATTAAAGAAGAAACAAATAGAAATGAACAATATAATAACTGAAATGAAAAATAAACTAGAAGGAATCAATAGCAGAGTAACTGAGGCAGAAGAATAGATAAGTGACCTGGAAGCCAGAATGGGGAAATACACTGCTATGGAACAGAATGAAGAAAAAAGAATGAAAAGAAATGAAGACAGCCTAAGAGACCTCTGGGACAACATTAAATGCAACAACATTCACATTATAGTAGTCCCAGAGGAGAAGAGAGAGGGAAAGGACCTGAGAAAATATTTGAAGAGACTGTAGTTGAAAACTTCCCTAACATGGGAAAGGAAATAGCCACCCAATTCCAGGAAGCACAGAGAGTCCCAGGCATGATAAACCCAAGGAGAAACACGCCTAGACACAGGGTAATAAAATGGACAAAAATTAAAGACAAAGAAAAATTATTAAAAGCAACAAGGGGAAAATGACAAATAACATACAAGGGAACTCCCATAAGGTTAACAACTGATTTCTCAGCAGAAGATCTACAAGCCAGAAGGGAGGGGCATTACATATTTAAAGTGATGAAAGGGAAGAACCTACAACCAAGATTACTCTACCCGGCAAGGATCTAATTCAGATTTGACAGAGAAATCAAAAGCTTTACAGATAAGCAAAAGCTAAGAGAATTCTCAAGCTAAGCTAAGAGCCTACCAAACCATCTCTACAACAAATGCTAAAGGAACTTCTCTAAGTGGGAAACACAAGAGAAGAAAAGGACCTACAAAAACAAACCCAAAACAGTTAAGAAAATGGAAATAGGAACATACATATTGATAATTACCTTAAATGTGAATGAATTAAATGTTCCAACCAAAACACACAGGCTTGCTGAATGGATATAAAACAAGATCCATATATATGCTGTTTACAAGAGACCTACTTCAGACGTAGGGACACATACAGACTGAAAGTGAGGGGATGAAAAAAGATATTCCATGCAAATGGAAATCAAAAGAAAGCTGAAGTAGCAATACCCATATCAGATAAAACAGACTTTAAAATAAAGAATGTTAGAAGAGACAAGGAAGGACACTACATAATGATCAAGGGAGCAATCCAAGAAGAAGATATAACAATTATAAATATATATACACCCAACATAGGAGCACCTCAATACATAAGGCAAATACTAACAGTTATAAAAGAGGAAAACGAGAGTAACACAATAATAGTGGGGGACTTTAAAACTTCTCACACCAATGGACAGATCATCTAGACAGAAAATTAATAAGGAGACACAAGCTTTAAATGACACAATAGAACAGACAGATTTAATTGATATTTATAGGACATTCCATCCAAAAACAGCAGATTACACTTTCTTCTCAAATGCACATGAAACATTCTCCAGAAAAGATCTCATATTGGGTCACAAATCAAGCCTCAGTCAACTTAAGAAAATTGAAATCATATCAAGCTTCTTTTCTGACCACAGCGTATGAGATTAGAAATAAACTACAGGGAAAAAAATGTAAAAAATACAGACACATGGAGGCTAAACAATACATTACTAAATAACCGAGAGATCACTGAAGAAATCAAAGAGGAAATCAAAAAATACCTAGAGATAAATGACAATGAAAACATGATGATCCAAAGCCTATGGGATGCAGCAAAAGCAGTTCTAGAGGGTAGTTTATAGCAATACAATCCTACCTCAAGAAATAAGAAAAATTTCAAATAAACAATCTAAACTTACACCTGAAGGAACTAGAGAAAGAAGAACAAGTTACAAAAGACAACGCAGAAATACAAACCATCCTAAGAGACTACTAAAAGCAACTTCTATGCAAATAAAATGGACAACCTGGAAGAAATGGACAAATAGAAAGCTATAACCTTCCAAGACTGATCCAGGAAGAAACAGAAAATATGAACAGACCAATCACAAGTAATGAAATTGAAACTGTGATTAAAAATCTTCCAACAAACAAAAGCCCAGGACCAGATGGCTCCACAGGCGAATTCCATCAAACATTTAGAGAAGAGCTAACACCCA
>NC_041214.2:116861837-116943580 GCF_002837175.3 Physeter macrocephalus | reverse complement strand
AGAAAATATGAACAGACCAATCACAAGTACAATTTCATTACTTGTGATTAAAAATCTTCCAACAAACAAAAGCCCAGGACCAGATGGCTCCACAGGCGAATTCCATCAAACATTTAGAGAAGAGCTAACACCCATCTTTCTCAAACTCTTCCAAAAAATTGAAGAGGAAGGAACACTCCCAAACTCGTTCTGTGAGGCCACCATCACCCTGATGCCAAAACCAGATGGATACTACAAAAAAGAAAATTACAGGCCAATGTCACTGATGAACATATATACAAAAATCCTCAAGAAAATACTAGCAAACAGAGACCAACAACACATTAAAAGGATCATATACCATGATCAAGTGGGGTTTATCCCAGGGATGCAAGGATTCTTCAATATACATAAGTCAATCAATGTGATACACCATATTAACAAACTGAAGGAGAAAAACCATATGATTATCTCAATAGATGCAGAAAAAGTTTTTGACAAAATTCAACACCCATTTATGATAAAAACTCTCCAGAAAGTGCATATAGTGCTAACCTACCTCAACATAATAAAGGCCATATACAACAAACCCACAGTAAACATCATTCTCAATGGTGAAAACCTGAAAGCATTTCGTCTAAGATCAGGAACAAGACAAGGATGTCCACACTCGCTATTATTATTCAATGTGCTTTTGGAAGTTTTAGCTACGGCAATCAGAGAAGAAAAAGAAATAAAAGGAATACAAATTGGAAAAGAAGAATTAAGCTGTCATTGTTTGCAGATGACATGATACTATTCACAGAGAATCCTAATGATGCCACAAGAAAACTACTAGAGCTAATCATTGTATTTGGTAAAGTTGCAGGATACAAAATTAATGCAGAGAAATCTCTTGCATTCCTATACACTAACAACGAAAGATCAGAGGTAGAAATTTACGATACAATCCCATTTACCATTGTAACAAAAAGAATAAAATACCTAGGAATAAACCTCTTAAAATTTGTATGGAGACACAAAAGACTGCGAATAGCCAAAGAAATCTTGAGGGAAAAAAACAGAGGTGGAGGATATTGCACCCTTCATTGTTTTCCCGTCACTATAAACTGATTCCCTTGGTCTGAGGCCATGTTATGCATGATCCCATGATTTCAAGTCCTCAGAGAATTGTCGGCAAAGGCATTGTGAACAAACTAGGCAAATTAATTTCCAGAATGTGTGATAATCTCAGTAAATACAAATTGTTGTTACTCATCCCCCTGTCAAGAAAAAAAGAGTAAAATGTAATAAACTTGCCAGCATGTGACTGCTTGATTCTCTTGAAAGGTAGTAATGTATTGAGGGTAGGGGTTCAGGGAAATAACCTCAAGATTGGTCTGAGGATCACTGCTTTCAAAGCAAAAGAACATGGGCTGGACTGATATGTATCACCTGGTCTCCACATGGCTGTACTCCAAAAGGGCCATGGTAGCATTCTGGGTCTCAGGTATAAAATCCTCAATCCAAAAATCCTCAGAATATCTGGGTGGTATCCTTCCTCAATGTTTGTTATTCTGGTAAATGACTGTGATTTTTTTGGTAAAAATTGGGAGAAATATATATATGTATGTATATATATATATACACACACACACACACCTACACACAAATACACATACTTGTTGTCACATTGCAGATTCTTCCTCAAGAAGCCCAGATCTCTTCAACTGATGGCCCCTGGGTTTAAGAACAAGCCCAGTATTTGAACTGAGTGAGGGATTGTGATTTTCCATATTCTCATTTATTATATTTCAATTATTTCTTTTATAATTTTTATGGAGACACTTCATCTACAAAAATACATTTATTTCCTGTTTTCAATTGCTTGCAGTTGAACTTGCTAGTATTATCTACAGAATAACACCTACACACAAATACACATACTTGTTGTCACATTGCAGATTCTTCCTCAAGAAGCCCAGATCTCTTCAACTGATGGCCCCTGGGTTTAAGAACAAGCCCAGTATTTGAACTGAGTGAGGGATTGTGATTTTCCATATTCTCATTTATTATATTTCAATTATTTCTTTTATAATTTTTATGGAGACACTTCATCTACAAAAATACATTTATTTCCTGTTTTCAATTGCTTGCAGTTGAACTTGCTAGTATTATCTACAGATATTTCTCTCTTCAAAATTTTAATTATGTAGTTTGTTAATAGTTGAATTTTGACACACTATGATGACAGAGAATGCATTGAATTGTGGCTGTATTCAGATGTAATAAAAATGGATGTTGAGTAGAATAAATTACTTTTTCATGATCTATCAAGATAATCGTGTGCTTTTCAGCTTTCAATTGAAGTATTTATTTGGAGCATACTTGCTTTGAGGTGGTTTCATTCTAGTGGGAGATTGTTTTGATTTATGTCATGAAAACATTGCCCAAAAGAAAAAGCATAACTTTCTCAAGATTGATTAGAAATTAATTTTTATAATGACTATAAAATTCACACAAAACTTGCAAGACCTCCGCAGGGTGCTCCAAAAATTACCACCACCACCACTCCCATAAAGGAAGAAGAACATGGCAAATAAAAACATTTTTAAGGGTACAAACCTCCAGTTATAAGACGAATAAATATTAGGGATGTATTGTACACCATGGTGACAACAGTCAACAATATTGTACTGTATATGTGAAAGTTACTGAGAGGATGTTAAAAGTTCTCACCACACACACACACTCACACAAACTGTAACTATGTAAGGTGATGTATGTGCTAACTAACCATATTGTGGTAATAATTTAGCAATACATACATGTATCAAATCATAATATTATGTACCTTAAACTTATAAAATGTTATGTGTCAATTATATCTCAATATAACTGACTGAAAAAAAGAAAACGAACAAAATAGCCTAAAATTTTATGTCAAATTGCATGAGTCACAAGTTTGTGAACAAGTGAATGGAAAATTTTCTTTTGTGAACAAAAGAAAGCAAATAGGAGATTATTGGCTAGTTAGGATGTTGTTGGTTGCTGAATACATGGCCAAGTGGATTTAACTTCCTTTCTTTCTTTTCCTCATTGGCATTTGCAGCATATTTAGGGTAACAGCTGGATATGGGACTCATCAGCCAGGAGGAAATATTGAAGCTGCCTGTGTGACGGAAAGAACAGAAGTTTCCTCTATTACTTGAACTCTCCTTTCTTTAACAGACTCATTTTTTCATTACATTTTCTCCAAGAAAGATCCACAGCTTAGAAAACAAAATTTGACTTTATTTAACCAGTTAATAAAAATACTTTTTTTGTCATTACCAGATTTATGTCACACTTGGAGATAAATCTTTCCATTTTGAATATAACTGTTTTAAAGCAGCAAGCAGATTATAAAAGCACAACCGCATATCCAGGGTTATTTGTATTATTTCTCATTCTGCTGTTGGTACAGAAGTTAAAAGAAGATAAGAAGACCTGACATAGGATGGGCAGCAAGGCAGTGCAGAGGTCCAGGTGGAATCTGCTCAGTCTCTGGCTCACAGCAGGCTGGAGACTGGCAAGTCTAAAGAGAAACATGTATGTGTTTCACAAGATGTTGGCAAAGGGAAGCACCCAAGACTGATCCTGAGAGTATATCCCCAATTTGAAAATGGCATATGCTGATGTCCTTTGACCAGGCTCACACATGACAGATGTCTTTTAACCAGGTCAGACAAACAGAACATGAAAGACACAACCCATGCTTCTACTGGACTCTGGCCTGAGTTCTCAAACAGCAAGCCTGTTTCAGCAGCAGGCCATTTTCCAACCTTTACTCTGATATCCACCCATTTTCTTCATTTGTGCATTTGTTATTGACTATGTTACTGTTTTACGACGCCTCTTCTACATAATGCAACACTTTCATGTAACTTTTCAAATCACTTATATAACTTTAGAATTGGTTGTGGTTATATCTTCCCTTTCTTTCCATAATGATATTTACTGGAGTGCCTGTTATGTGACTGGCACAGTGTTAGTTTGGGGATCACAGGTGAATAACAAAACAGGATCTTTATCCTTGTAAAATTTAAAGCCTAGTATATCAGAAAGGAAGGCAGTCAGATAATTAAAATACACTTAAATTCCTTCTATGGTAAGGCAATATTCAAAATACTATGAAGACACATAAGAGAGGTGTGTACATAAGGAAGTTTCCCAGAGAAAATGATTTCTGTGATGTGTGAATGTTAAATAAACTTTAACTAGATGTTTGTGGAAAAGAAGGGAGAATTTCGGGAAGAAAGAACAACAAGCATAAAACATGAGTCAAGAGAAAGTACCCTCAACACAGATTTTCAGAAACAGAAATACAACAGTTTGAGGCTAGAATATAAGCAGAGGAGAGACTTGAAATTCCCTGTAAGTAATGCCAAAATATGAATCTTTTTTAACTTGTAGGATGACATGATTAGAATTTCAGTTTGAGAGGCAACATACAAACAATAGTTGTTCTTGCTCTACATTTACATCATAATAAATATTATTAAAATTGGAGCTTGTAAACACTCAAGATAAATTATTTAAAATACGGTTTTTAAAAATAGCAAAGAAAGCACACACAGAGTTTTGGAATCACTAATTCAAACACTGTTCTCTTGATTAGAACTTAAGTGTATTTTACTATATTAGAAAACAGAAGGACACTTTAGCGTTTTATTTGTAGGATTATAAATGGAAATGTATTTGAGCATTCAGGTAGAATTCTAATACTATTTCAGTTTTGGTTAGTGAAGAAGCTCACTCTTCTCTGACAATTTAATGAATGGAAACCAAGAGGCATCTGAAGGGTAACAAAGATTGAGTCTTGCAACCAAAACTCTAATAATGGTTTAAAATCAAAAGATTTCCACACTTTCTGAGATTTAAGAAGTCTTTGTGCTAATTCTCTTAGGTTTCAGAGTTCTTTAAAAACTCTTAAACAAATGTTCTAGAGAAATTTTTAAAAAACCCTTCATTTAAAATGCAAATGTTCATATCTTGTACATATATACAAATTATTCTCATCCTACATTTATATTTTCCTACTCCAAACACAGTATTTCTTTAATGAATATTCATCTCATTTCCAAGTGAGTGTGGATTTTTCCTAATATACTCAAACTTCAAGTAATAATTGTGTAGGCATAAAAGAGATATAATTAGATAGGTGGCTACATTTAAATGGTTATGTTACCACTGCTATTGATTAATCAATACCAATTATTTTGAATGCCTCCCTGTGACAGCTGATGATGAAGGAAACTTCAAAAAGAAAAAAACTTTATTCTAAGAAAACATATTTTGAGTAAGAGATAAATTTAATGAAGCCAAGGAATCTCTTGTAAACCAACCAATCCAGAGCACAGACTAGCCAGTTACCACCTTTCTGGAGCTCTTACAGGTTGAGCCACTATCTTTTGCCCTAATATCACCCCCCAGCCAGGTACCAGATAACTCAAAACAGTCTCTATACCCTAGAAGACACTGAAATTATTCCAAAGTAGCCAATCCTAAGTCTGCTTATCCTGCCTTCCCTTGCCTTTCCTGTGGAAGCCATAACAAAGGCTCTTGTCATGCTTTCTACTTGCTCCTTCTGCCTCTGGACCCATCCTGGTGCTTCCCCATGTGGCCCTGCATGGTGTGGTGTTCCCCCTCGTCTTGGAAACTGAGAGTAACAAACTCTCTTTTCAATAACAATCATCTTATGTTGGCCTCATCATACCTGAATAATAATAAAATATAATAAATTCCATATTTTAAAACATATGTATAATATATACATATGTGTGTGCCTGTACTGTATATGTGTGTATTTTACGCTGAGAGGGTTTTTATGGTACAATTCAACCACTGTACTACTCCTCTCTTCCATTAACCAATAACACTGTGTATATGTTTAAGAAACAACTTAGTCTACTAAATAGATCAATTTATTCATTTTGTGATTTTTGACCTTCCTAAATACCAGTAAAAGCCATTGAAAATGATTTCAAACAGGTCTGTAGATTTTTTTAAACATATGGCATCTTTCTGATGCAGTTTATCCCTTTTAAAATAAAAATATGACAACAAAAACATGTTTCTCAGTAAAAACATAGTTTTTTTATGAAAATGACTTGCCAATAGGAAGAAAGTAAATAGTTTCAAACTCATTTTTCAAAAGATTACACTGTGCCACTAAGGATTAAGATGAGAACTGAGGTCAGTAATCAAGTTTCCATTATATATATATATATATACATATATATATCTTTTCTAAGAGAAAAATAACTTTAAAAGCTTCTGTAATTCTTTCAAGATCTAGTTATATAAATTGATATCTCTACTTGAATGCCAAAGAGATATATGTGGATATATGTATATGTATAGCTGATTCACTTTGTTACAAAGCAGAAATTAACACACCATTGTAAAGCAATTATACTCCAATAAAGATATTTAAAAAAAAGAGAGATATGTATCTTGACACATCTTCATCTCACCCTTGCTCCTAAGCAACTGACACTACCATTCACTCATTGCTTAGGGCAAAATTATTAGAGCAATCCTTTTTTACTTTCTTTACACCATGATACATATACAGTTCTAAAATATGTCTTCTTATCAAAATATGTGTTAGAAAAAATTACCACAACTTTCTATGACCTATACCACCTTCACATTTGTCGTCTACTATTTTTTTCACTGTTTTCTCTGAACTAAATTAAGGCCATAACCTCTGTCCATCCTCTATAGTATATTTCCCAGATGAGAAGCAAGAATAAATTGGAACATGAGCTAACCTGACCAAAATTCTGTAAAATCTAAACTCCATACCAGGGAATACTAGGCCTTGCACAAACATCTCCTCCTTACTGTCCAACTACACTCTTCTCTACTCCATATGCCTTGGCATGTCTCAAGTAGTATTGGTAGGTACTTGAAGCAAGAAAACTTTCAGTAAAATTAACAACCATAATGTGGATTAAACAATGATATCAGAATACCAAGCTGAAGTTTAAATTTCATTGTCAACTTCTTGTGAAGCCTCAGTCTCTAAGAAATTTATCTGGTTGTACACAGACAGAAATGATACTTTGGCATGTTAAAGCAATTATGTTCAATCCTTTTAAATTTCCCATTACTAGGGTTCCCTTGCCTACCATATCAAGTGTTAAATTTGAGCAACTTGAATCCTAGCATTTCTTCAATAATGTAAGGGTCATATATTACATAGGAATCATAAGTATCCAGTGATTAGAGAGGATGAGAAAAAGAAAAGCTTATTTGTCCAGGGTGCAGATGTATGGGGAAAGTACAAAATGCCATAGGTAACAGAAATATGTGTCAAGCCTTCCTTTTCCTACATTAAATTCCCAAAGAGGCAAGGAGGAAAGGTGAGTAGAAGTAGGAAGGAGTCCCAAGTTTAAGGATTTTTATAGGTACATCTAGAACCATGAGTTCCCAAGATATAGACCATAGCACCATATGCCAGAAATATGTTTGGTAATCAGGTAGACAAGATACCTGCAGAGACCAGAGGACTCAGAAGATGGTGTTTGTTTCTTGAACCACCAATGCAATCCTCTCTCTCTTTTGTTTCCATGGGTCACATAAAATGTACTCCCCTCTGTCCCCCTCCTCCTCATGCTAATGTCACCCAGAACAAAGTGATTAAATTTTTCACATGTATTTTTATAGTAGAGCACATTTTACAGTTCCTCATACTTTTCTTTGATATGAACAATGCATTTTGATTTCTGTTTCCAGAATGAGCAATTTCACTCATTTTCAGGGAAGAAAAGATGTCTATCTACAGTGTGAGTATAACTATAGATTGAGATCTAAACCAAATAACAATTCAGTATAAGCCTGTGGTTGTTAAGGCGAAGTGAGATAACCTACTCCAATTCTTCATCTACTTAATGATATTTTAAAATTATATAATAGTCTTAGAAATCTTGTAAAGAATGGAGAGCATGAAAAAAGACATGAAGTCATAGGAAGAGAAAACAATGATGGCATTAAAAACAACTGGGTGCTTTAAGATTTAAGAGAGGTGAAATCTTCCTTGAAGGCACAATGCAATACAATCAAATGCAAGAAAATAAGTTTATAAAACTGTTGTATATTTATATAAATATAATTTTCTCTGTTTTTTGCCAGTCAAAATAAAATAATAGACTTTAGTTTATTCATTTTTCTAGTTTTGTCTTTTCTAACTTTGTTCTGTTTACTTTTTGTTTTTGATAGATTTGATATATACTAGAAAATAATTTCATAGGTCTATGAAATTTAGAAAGTTAATAGAAATTCTACAAAACTTAAAAATGTGAATATTTGCATTATCAATTGACATAAATCTAATATTTACTCATTGTAAATAAACTTTGATTAGGTTGCATTTTCAGAATATCCTGGTTTAGGTCAATAATGATAATAATAAAATTGTCAGTGTTAAGTTTGGTACCAATAAACCAGTGGAAATAAAAATGTTACCACTTTCACATGCCAATATTAGTTAATGTATTGTTGACGGGTCAATGAGAGAGACAACATTACCCTGAACTTTATTAAATCTATAACATTTTCCTTGCAGATTGATTACTATATAGTTATTATTATGTGCTACTCAATTAACAGTAATAAATTTCTTAAATAGAAGGGCTTGGAAAAACATTGTACATTATCCACATAATTTTTCAAATTACTGTGCATAAATTACTCATTATGATTTATTAACAATTTGAAGATAAGATATTATGGAAAACTAGGTAAATTTGTAGAAAAACTGGGTAAGTGTGTGTGTGTGTGTGTGTGTGTGTGTGTGTGTGTGTGTGTGTGTGTGTATAAAACTGAACTGCAGAAATGAACACATTGTAAATTAACTATACTTCAGTTAAAAAAAGAAAAGTATGATAAGCCTGAACAAAATTGACCATTTAAAAAAGAATATTTTAAAAGAATTTTTTGGGATTATTCAAGAATAATTTTAAGAAGTCTTAAAGTAATAGCTATTAAACAAATATTATGATTTATTAACAATTTGAAGATAAGATATTATGGAAAACTAGGTAAATTTGTAGAAAAACTGGGTAAGTGTGTGTGTGTGTGTGTGTGTGTGTGTGTGTGTGTGTGTGTGTATAAAACTGAACTGCAAAGACAGGGGGGTGTAAAGGGAGAGAGAGAGTCCTTATATACAAGCCTGCCTGTAGATTTGAATTCTGTATTAAACTTCATCAAAATAGTATGATCAGGATGCAAGTCTCATCATTATCAAATCAGGAGTGCTCATCAAAACACTGCTTTTTTCTTTTTTTTTTTTAAGTATAATAGGCTAATAGCCAAAAGTAGAGTTTTATCAAAAAGTTATGAGTTAAATGGTGAGGGAGAGACCACTGCCAGGACTCAATCGAATCCACAGACTCTCAGCCTACCATATGGCTGACACGGTCTCAGTGCTCTGGCCAAGTGTCAGGCCTGTGCCTCTGAGGTGGGAGAGCCAAATTCAGGACATTGGTCCACCAGAGAACTCCCAGATCCATGTAATATCAAATTGTAAAAGCACTCCCAGAGATCACCATCTCAACACGAAGACCCAGCTCCACACAACGACCAGCAAGCTACAGTGCTGGACATCCAATGCCAAACAACTAGCAGGACAGGAGCACAACCCCACCCATTAGCAGAGAGGCTGCCTAAAATCATAATAAGGTCACAGACACTCCAAAACACACCACCAGACGTGGCCCTGCATACCAGAAACAAAGGAGCGAGCCTCATCGATCAGACCACATGCACAAGTCCCCTCCCCTCCACCCGGAGGCCTACACAGCCACTGAAACAACCATAGCCACTGGGGGCAGACACCAAAAACAACAGGAATTAGGAACGTGCAGGCTGTGAAAAGGAGACCTCAAACACAGGAAGTTAAGCAAAATGAGAAGACAGAGAAACACACAGCAGATGAAGGAGCAAGGGAAAATCCCACCAAACCAAAGAAGTGAAGAGGAAATAGGCAGTCTACATGAAAAAGAATTCAGACTAGTGATAGTAAAGATGATGCAAAATCATGGAAATAGAATGGAGAAAATATAAGAAAAGTTTAACAAGGACCTAAAAGAACTAAAGAGCAAACAAACAATGATGAACAACACAAGAAATGAAATTAAAAATTCTCTACAAGGAATCATTAGCAGAATAATTGAGGCAGAAGAATGGATAAGTGACCTGGAAGATAAAATAGTAGAAATATCTACTGCAGAGCAGAATAAAGAAAAAAGAATGAAAAGAATTGAGGACAGTCTCAGAGACCACTGGGAGAGCATTAAATGCACCAACATTAGAATTTTAGGGGTCCCAGAAGAAGAAGAGAAAAAGAAAGGGACTGAGAAAATATTTGAAGACATTATAGTTGAAAATTTCCCTAATATGGGAAAGGAAATAGTTAATCAAGACCAGGAAGTGCAGAGAGTCCCATACAGGATAAATCCAAGGAGAAACACGCCAAGACACATATTAATCAAACTATCAAGAATTAAATACAAAGAAAAAATATTAAAAGCAGCAAGGGAAAAACAACAAATAACATACAAGGGAATCCCCATAAGGTTAACAGCTACTCTTTCAGCAGAAACTCTGCAAGCCAGAAAGGAGCGGTGGGACATACTTAAAGTGATGAAAGGGAAAAACCTACAACCAATATTACTCTACTCAGCAAGGATCACATTCAGATTCGATAGAGAAATTAAAACCTTCACAGACAAGCAAAAGCTACGAGAATTCAGCAACACCAAAGCAGCTTCATAACAAATGTAAAGGAACTTCTCTAGGCAGGAAACACAAGAGAAGGAAAAAACCTACAATAATAAACCGAAAACAAATTAAGATAATTGTAATAGGAACATACATATCGATAATTACCTTAAATGTAAATGGATTAAATGCTCCCACCAAAAGACAAAGACGGGCTGAATGGATACAAAAACAAGACCCATATATATACTATCTACAGGAGCCCCACTACAGACCTAGGGACACATACAGGCAGAAAGTGAGGTGATGGAAAAAGATATTCCATGCAAATGGAAATCAAAAGAAAGGTGGAGTAGCAATTCTCATATCAGACAAAATAACCTTAAATGTAAACGGATTAAATGCTTCAACCAAAAGACATAGACTGGCTGAATGAATACAAAAACAAGACCCATATATATGCTGTCTACAAGAGACCCACTTCAGACCTAGGGACACATACAGACTGAAAGTGAGGGGATGGAAAAAGATATTCCATGCAAATGGAAATCAAAAGAAATCTGGAATGGTAATTCTCATATCAGACAAAATAGACTTTAAAACAAAGACTATTACAAGAGACAAAGAAGGACACTACATAATGATCAAGGGATCAATCCAAGAAGAAGATATAACCATTGTAAATATTTATGCACCCAACATAGGAGCACCTCAATACATAAGGCAAATACTAACAGCCTTAAAAGGGGAAATCGAGAGTAACACAATCATAGTAGGGGACTTTAACACCCCACTTTCACGAGTGGACAGATCATCCAATATGAAAATAAATAAGGAAACACAAGCTTTAAATGATACATTAAACAAGATGGACTTAATTGATATTTACAGTACATTTCATCCAAAAACAACAGAATACACTTTCTTCTCAAGTGCTCATGGAACATTCTCCAGGATAGATCATATCTTGGGTCACAAATCAAGCCTTGGTAAATTCAAGAAAATTGAAATCGCATCAAGTATATTTTCCGACCACAATGCTATGAGACTAGATACCAATTAAAGGAAAAGATCTGTAAAAAATACAAACACATGGAGGCTAAACAGTACACTACTTAATAACAAAGAGATCACTGAAGAAATCAAAGAGGAAATCAAAAAATATTTAGAAACAAATGACAATGGAGACATGACGACCCAAAACCTATGGGATACAGCAAAAGCAGTTCTAAGAGGGAAGTTTATAGCAATACGATCCCACCTCAGAAACAAGAAACAGCTCAAATAAACAACCTAACCTTATACCTAAAGCAAATAGAGAAAGAACAAAAAACTCCCAAAGTTAGCAGAAGGAAAGAAATCATAAAGATCAGATCTGAAATAAATGAAAAAGAAATGAAGGTAACAATAGCAAAGATCAATAAAACTAAAAGCTGGTTCTTTGAGAAGATAAACAAAATTGATAAACCATTAGCCAGACTCATCAAGAAAAAAAGGGAGAAGACTCAAACCAATAGAATTAGAAATGAAAAAGCAGAAGTAATAACTGACACTGCTGAAAAACAAAGGATCATGAGGGATTATTACAAGCAACTCTATGCCAATAATATGGACAACCTGGAAGAAATGAACAAATTCTGAGAAAACACAACCATCTGAGACTGAACTAGGAAGAACTAGAAAATATAAACAGACCAATCACAAGCACTGAAATTGAGACTGTGATTAAATATCTTCCAACAAACAAAAGCCCAGGACCAGATGGCTTCATAGGAAAATTCTATCAAACATTTAAAGAAGAGCTAACACCTACCTTCTTAAAATCTTCCAAAATATAGCAGAGGGAGGAACACTCCCAAACTCATTCTACGAGGCCACCATCACCCTGATACCAAAACCAGACAAAGATGTCACAAAGAAAGAAAACTACAGGCCAATATCACTGATGATCATAGATGGAAAACTCCTCAACAAAATACTAGCAAACAAAATCCAAAAAGCACACTAAAAGGATCATACACCATGATCAAGCGGGGTTTATCCCAAGAATGTAAGGATTCTTAAATATATGCAAATCAGTAAATATGATACACCATATTAACAAACTGAAGGAGAAAAACCATATGATCATCTCAATAGATGCATAAAAACTTTTGACCAAATTCAACTCCCATTTATGATAAAAACCCTCCAGAATGTAGGCATAGAGGGAACTTGCCTCAACATGATAAAGGTCATATATGCCAAACCCACAGCCAACATTGTTCTCAATGGTGAAAAACTGAAACCATTTCCACTAAGATCAGGAACAAGACAAGGTTGCCCACTCTCACCACTCTTATTCAACATAGTTTTGGAAGTTTTAGCCACAGTGATCAGAGAAGAAAAATAAATAAAAGGAATCCAAATCGGAAAAGAAGAAGTAAAGCTGTCACTGTTTGCAGATGACATGATACTATACATAGAGAATCTTAAAGACTACCAGAAAACTACTAGAACTAATCAATGAATTTGGTAAAAAAGCAGGATACAAAATTAACACACAGAAATCTCCTGCTTTCCTATACACTAATGATGAAAATTCTGAAAGAGAAATTAAGGAAACACTTCCATTACCATTGAAACAAAAAGAATAAAATACCTAGGAATAAACTTACCTATGGAGACAAAAGACCTGTACGCAGAAAATTATAAGACACTGATGAAAGAAATCAAAGATGACATAAACAGTTGGAGAGATATACCATGTTCTTGGATTGCAGGAATCAACATTATGAAAATCACTAAACTACCCAAAGCAATCTCCAGATTCAATGCAATCCTGATCAAACAATCAATGGTATTTTTCTCAGAACCAGAACAAAAAATTTCACAATTTGTATGGAAACACAAAAGACCTCAAATAGCCAAAGCAATCTTGAGAAAGAAAAACAGAGCTAGAGGAATCAGGCTCCATGACTTCAGAGTCTACTACAAAGCTACAGTAATCAAGACAGTATAGTACTGGTACAAAAATAGAAATAAAGATCAATATAACAGTGTAGAAAGCCCAGAGATAAACCCACACCCATATGGTCGCCTTCTTTTTGATAAAGGTGGCAAGAATATACACTGGAGAAAAGGCAGCCTCTTCAATAAGTGGTGCTGGGAAAACTGGACAGCTACATATAAAAGAATGAAATTAGAACACTCCCTAACACCATATACAAAAATAAACTCAAATGGATTAAAGACCTAAATGTAAGGCCAGACACTGTCAAACTCTTAGAGGAAAACATAGGGAGAACACTCTATGACATATATCACAACAAGATACTTTTTGACCCACATCCTAGAGAAATGGAAATAAAAACAAAAATAAACAAATGGGACCTAATGCAACTTAAAAGCTTTTGCACAGCAAAGGAGACCATAAACAAGATGAAAAGACAACCCTCAAAATGGAGAAAATATTTGCAAATGAAGCAACTGACAAAGGATTAATTTCCAAATATACAAGCAGCTCACGAAGCTCAATATCATAAAAACAAACAACCCAATCCAAAAATGGGCAGAAGACCTAAATATACATTTCTCCAAAGAAGATATACAGATTGCCAACGAACATCTTTTCATTGCCATGAAAAGATGCTCAACAACACTAATCATTAGAGAAATGCAAATCAAAACTACAATGCGATATCACCTCACACCAGTCAGAATGGCCGTTATCAAAAAATCTACAAACAATAAATGCTGGAGGGGGTGTGGAGAAAAGGGAACCCTCCTGCACTCTTGGTGGGAATGTAAATTGATACAGCTACTATGGAGAATACTATGAAGGTTCCTTAAAAATTAAAAATAGAACTGCCATACAACCCAGCAATCCCACTACTGGGCATATACTCTGAGAAAACCATAATTCAAAAAGAATCACTGTACTACAATGTTCATTGTAGCTCTATTTACAATAGCCAGGACATGGAAGCAACCCAAGTGTCCATTGACAGATGAATGGATCAAGAAGATGTGGCACATATATACAATGGAATATTACTCAGCCATAAAAAGAAATGAAATTGAGTTATTTTTAGTGAGGTGGATGGACTTAGAGTCTGTCATACAGAGTGAAGTAGGTCAGAAAGAGAAAAACAAATACCGTATGCTAACACCTATATATGGAATCTATAAAAAAAAAGTTTATGAAGAACCTTGGGGCAGGAAAGGAATAAAGATGCAGACGTACAGAATGGACTTGAGGACACAGGGAGGGGGAAGGGTAAGCTGGGACGAAGTGAGAGAGTGGCATGGACTCTACCAAATTGGCATACATTTGGCATACACTACCAAATGTAAAATAGATAGGTAGTGGGAAGTAGCTCCATAGCACAGGGAGATCAGCTTGGTGCTTTGTGACCACCTAGAGGGGTGGGATAGGAAGGGTGGGAGGGAAATGCAAGAGGGAGGAGTTATGGGGATATATGTATATGTATAGCTGATTCACTTTGTTATAAAGCAGAAACTAATGCACCATTGTAATGCAATTATACTCCAATAAAGATGTTTAAAATTTTTTTTTTTTTTTTTTTTTTTGGTGGTATGTGGGCCTCCCTCTGTTGTGGCCTCTCCCGTTGCGGAGCACAGGCTCCGGACGCGCAGGCCCAGCGGCCATGGCTCACGGGCCCAGCCGCTCCGCGGCATGTGGGATCCTCCCAGACCGGGCGCGAACCCAGTTCCCCTGCATCGGCAGGCGGACGCGCAACCACTGCGCCACCAGGGAAGCCCCTAAAAAATTTTTAAAAGAAGGTTATGAGTTAAAAGGAAATTGAAAACAATGAGAATTTTTCTCCATTTGAAACTTATTTGAATAATACTAATCTATAAAATATATTCTCTCGAATGACATTTAATAGTAATAAAATATTCAAGAAATGTTTAGAATATATGTTATAATTTACTGACAAAGTTCAAAGCAGCAATTTTTCCTTTGGAGAGGAAGGTTAAGCACAATTCATTACTGTGGCTTTATCAGAGTTATAACTTGATTTTCTTTCATTTGCTACTCAAAAATTTGCATTTAAAAGTATATTATTGAATGGAATTATCAAGAATCTGAGGACATTATTCTCTTTTTATTAACTTAACCTATATCATCTGTAGATTGGAGGGAGAGTGTGGCTTAAGGTATAAAAACGATTTCTAGAGATGGACCCTCTAGCTTCTTGTCTAACCCTGTGTGAATTAATTCACTTCTCTGAAAAAATAGTTACTCCAACTCTTATTTTAAAAATGAATATGCTTATAGTGATGAATTGACATGTGAAAGCATTTCGACCATAACTGGGCACAGGAAGAGCACTGAGGAACTGTTAGACGTTGTCATGTGCACCATGCATAAAACTGTTTGCCAAACCCAGAGGTTCGGCATTCAACAGGGTAGAGTAGGTCTTCAAAATTTCATCGAATTTCTCCACTATCAGTGTCATATCCTCCTTTCCTTGTTATTGTCCAAGACTTCTGTTATAACTGTAGTGAACTCAATTTCAAAACCACGGCTGGTAATATGCATATAATAATTGCTCAAAAGCTATAATATTGGAAAACTATATAAAGAAAACAGAAAAAAAATACCTCGTGATAATAAATGTTTAAGGTCAGCACAAAATCATACGATATTAGATATGTGTTTACGCTTTGACAAGTTTATCTACCTAACGCAATTTCTAATAATCTGTTATCATTTACATCTGAAATCATGTTCTGACTTGCCAGTTATCATACTTCTTTGAACTGACCTTTTGAACTTGACAGAAGAAATGAACAAGCTAATTTACCACGAGTTTGTTATGGAACTAATTAACAGAAAAAAGTGAGATGTTTATTTTCATTGATGGATAACAGTGAACTCTAAAATACATATGCTGTGAAACCTAGGGACAGGTTTCGCTCTGACCATGAGGATGCCAATTAATTGCTTAATTAATTTTAGTATATTAAAGATTGGAACTTTATTCATGAATCTGAGGGAGGATGCCCATATAATATTAATATATGATCCCTGAATAATCTGTATTTTAAAGACTTTATCTCCAAGCATACTTTACCTTTTACCATCTTAACTTTTAAAGCATTGGTGATCACTGGTAAAAATTCTTATTTTCGTAAGAGATTGATATTAAATTAATAGATAATTATATATATTTTTCTTAGGTAAAATGTTAGCTGGCAAATGAGAAGTTCAAAACTTTAGTAAGGCTAGAAAGACACATTTCAATAAACAATTATAAATGGAGTTGATGAGGAAAAAATCATAGCCATTTAGAGAGTGAAAAAATATGATTTCTGTCAATGAAAAAATGATTTATGTTATTGGGTAATATTTTAAACCTTAAAAAATATGTTTTTTTCTCCTTTGTTTTAACAAGACATTTATAAAGCATTTGTCTACAGGAAGAAAATTCAAAGATATTCCAGAGAAGACGTGTAAGATGACTAAGATTTAGGAAAACTAATGTACAAAGATGAAAGATGTCAAGGCTAGTCTAATCAGTGAAGATTACTCTTCAGAGTTATTTAATTATCCTTTTCAGTTTTCTTCAAACGTCATTTTCTGCCTCCACAAAGAAAAGCAAAATTGGAGCCTGGTCTAAAGTAAAGTTCCTGTGATTAATTTTGGTATGATACAGTATTTCTGAAATCAATTGTTACTGAGATATTGTTATTATATCCTCCTGTGCTGATATTCTTAAAATATATGCAATATTTCATGACTATGCCATGACTCATTGAATTATTCAATAATGCTTTAGCATACATATTGTAAGACTCTAAGCACTGAAACTATGAAGACAACTAAGGTATAGCCTTTGTTTAAGGAGACAACAGCCAGCAATGAGACATTTATGTGAAAACTTACAACATGATGTAATAACAAGCTCTGAAATAGACATATGCCTAAGGTGTTAAAATTGCACAGAGGAGGCGTCTCATTAGGTTGAGAGAAAAGTCAAAGAATTCATCCTATAATGTCAATCTGACATTATAGGATGTGTCTTAAAGTTGTCATAAAGTTGTGTCATAAAGCTTGAGAAAATTTAAGCTAGGCAAAGAGCAGGCAAAAATACTGCTGTGAAAGATGAGAAAGAGCACATTGATTTAAAAATTGTAAACTCTGTAGTCCACTGTGACTAACATAGGAGGGAGAGTTGAGACTGAAAGGAGTTTAAGCTTAAGTGCTGTCGTTTATTGCGCGGAATGGGGGTGTGGAGGTTAGTGGGGCGTGGGGGCGAGGTGGGCGCTGCTGCCTCGGCTCGTCACGACGGCGGGGATCCCCGGCCTTGCCCACAGACGGGGGCGCTAGAGGGAGCGGTGTGTGGCCACTCCGGGGAGGTCACCACAGACACGCGTGGAGAGGGACCAGGCTGGTAAGTGGTAAGTGAAAAATCATGAAGACCTTTGTATGATGTATTAATAAATTTGGTTATTACCATGGGGTAATAAAAGATTTTAAACAGTCAACAAAAAATTTCACATTTGTGATTTGGGAAATAAAAATAGAATCATCTGGAGAATGGATCAAGATAGGAAAATGGGTACAGACATCTTTTTTCCCTCCTATCCTTAACTTCATTGGCAAAAAAACCCCAAAACTATTTCAAAATGAATAAATTTATTGTACCACTAGAAAAATGACAAAATGTCACCAGAAAACTATAGTTTTGGGTAATTCCTAAAATACAGAGGGCTGATGGGGATCGTTTTATGTAGAAATAAAACTAGAAGAAGTTATAGAACAAAAAAACTGCAAGTAACCACGAGGATGCTCCAACCTTAGGGTCAACCTACAGGAAGAGCTGGAAAGAGTCCTTGATCACATGTAAGGATTATTCATTGGCAATAAGACCAGCTAATACTCCCTCCTAGCTCCTTGGTTGTTGAAAGTAGCAGGCAATAAATATTAGTAACTTCATCCAGCCCCTAAAGCTGTGAAATGTATATAAATCATGGAGAGGCAAGTTATTTCCACTACCCAAGTACTGACTCTCAGAGAATGAATAGTGTTTCCAGCATTCAGCACACCACTTTTTCCGAAGTAGTGAGGCAAGCTGTTTTAAAAAAATGGTAATTACAACAAATAAAAAGCTGAGAGAAAATTTTAAATACAAATGAACACAGAATCACTGATCCCTAATATTTTTAGAGAAAGCAAAACAGTGAAAGAGAAGCACAAAACTCAGCCCACAAGTGTAGAAGGTATTTTGAAACATTAGCCACTGCTTTTAAAATTCAAATTATTTATTATTATTCCTTTTTTATTAGTATTATTTTGGCTTGCTCTTCTCAAGCTATTAAGCCATTAAGATAAGGAATATATTACTTCAGCTGAGAAAAAAATCATTGTTCAGTTTTAAATTTTTAAATAATTAATAATTTTTTTAAAAAGGGACACTTTGAAAATTGTCTTAAGTTTAAGTAGTGAAGAAAAAACTAGGGACTTCCTCGGTGGCACAGTGGTTAAGAATCTGCCTGACAATGCAGGGGACACAGGGGAAGATCCCACATGCCTCGGAGCAACTAAGCCCATGCTAAGCCCACAACTACTGAGCCTGTGTTCTACAGCCCATGAGCCACAGCTACTGAAGCCCACATGCCTAGAGCCCATGCTCCACAACAAAGAGAAGCCACTGCAATGAGAAGCCTGTGCTCCAAAAGGAAGAGTAGCCTCTGCTTGCCACAACTAGAGAAAGCCCCACGTGCAGCAATGAAGACTCAATGCAAGCAAATATAAAAAAATTTATTAAAAAAACAAAAAAAAAAGGAAAAGAAAAAACTAGTATATCCCAACATGCCAAATGGTGGAGGATTCAGAAAACTTATTTACTTATAGAGTAGTCACATGGGGTGTGACATAGAGGAAATTCCTGTCATATGGAGTGAGGTGTTATTTTGTTTGGTGTGGGGATGAGAGATTCTGGAGAAATTTAGAAGCCTTAGAATGCACTAAAAAAATTGTTAAATTCAGAGAAGGGACCAAGGAACCCAACCCTTTAAAATCTTGCTCAGGAAAAGAGAAAGTCCTGTTGTGAAAATATAGACACTTGAGATATTTTGAGGAATAATTTGAACCTTGGGGGACACTCTGCCTAATGGCTCACTTTAATTGTGAGAATTGAATGACTCACCAGGAACCCTACAGCAATACAGGGCTGGACAAAAAGTGCAGAAATACTGGCATATCATGGTTCATGTGAGAGAAAGCTTGGAGAGCACCTCCTGTCCTCCAAGCCATGTACAAAATATGTGAAGTTGCTTTTCTGCATATGTAAATCACAGCATACAAATTTAAAATCTGCTCCTCAGACTTAAATGTGTTCATCCAATAAGTTCTTTGGCAAATGACAGGTGACAGTAGTGGTGCTATAGTTCCAAATTTCCTGAGGAATTCCATCCCAACAACTTTACAGCTTGATGGTAGGAAAAGAAATCATTAAACTTTCTTAGACTTAGTATTTCCTTCCGTAAAATTAAAAAAATACAATACTTGCTAATAATTATTAAAGATGAATACAAATAATATATATCTAAAGTGTTTTAAATGGCGCTTAGAACATTGTGTAAACACTAAACAAAAAGTAGCTACCATTGGTTACTTTGTGCCAGATACTGTGTGTTGAGCAAAGATTAAAATGATGTACACAACCACAATCTCTGCTTTCCATCTTCTCTGCAAACTTCTTTTTCCAGGACATCAGATGATCTTTCACTTGTTTTGCTAAAACATCTTGCTAAATTGTCTCCCTAATTCTAACAAACTACATCCACTGCATTAAAATCCATTATTGATGCAACAGAGTGATGTATTTAAATTGTACATCAGTCATGTTGCCTGCATGTGCCATACACTCCAATACCTTTTCATTGCCCTTATAAAATAATTTGAACTGCTTGCCTTGTATACAAGGCTGCACTTGAACTGGAACCACCCACTTATCTGACCTCATTTTCCACCCTACTCACTTTCACCTACTTTAATTCAGCCATATTGGTTTCCTTGCTGTTCCTCATACTGCCAAGCCTATTCATGATTCAGGACCCCTGCAAACTGATCTTTCATCCATATATAATTCTCTTCATCAACATCATTGTATGACTATTTCTTTCTATCACAAGAGTCCTCAGCCCAAATCTCAACTCATTAGAAATGCTTTTCCTAATCAAAAAATCCAAAGCTGTTCCCTTACTTTATTGTCTTTGAAGCACTTTGTTTTGTTTTCTTGTCCTTACCTGTGTACTATATCTAGAACTTAAGCCCAGGAGAGCAGGGATATTTTCCCTCTGTCTTGCCTCCACTACTTAAAATAGAGCCATACATATAGTAGGTGCTTAATTCATGACTGCAGAATCAATGAAATGGAAATTAATTTAGTATGAGTTGTTCTACAGGAATTAAAGCAAATATCCAGATTACTGTCTGAAGAATACATGGAATGAGGACTTGTTAGATAATTACAAAGGAAGAGAACTCAGATACAGAAAATACCTCCTTAACCAGAAAAAATAAAGTGATTTGCAGCATTTCTATAAGATCCCTTTGTTGCTTTATGTGAAATATGCACTGTTTTATTCATTAACAAGATTAATTTGGCAAAAATTTCTTGGGTATCTACTACTTGCTAAGTACATGCAAGTGATATTTTTTGCCAAAAGGAAATTTACAATATATTTCAAAAAATTATAACATAATAACTATTGATTTATAGATGAAGTACACAATGAAGTAAGGCTCTAATAATGTCTGGAAAAGGAGGTGTGAATGATGGAGAAGAGAGGAAGGTCTAGCCCAGTACTACTCCTCTACTCAGACGTCAGAAGAGTCAAAGATACAAGTCACATATGAAACTTTATATTTTCTAATGGCCACATTAAAAAGAGTAGAAGTAAACAAATAAATTAGTAAATTTGAATTACTATTTGTTACTAAGTTTTGAAGTCCAGTATCTATTTTACAACTGCAGCACATTTCAATTCAGACTAGACACATTCCAAGTGCTCATTAGACAATGAGGCTAATGGTCATCATATTGCACAGGTCTGACCAGAAGTGATAGAATGTATTTCTTCTGTCTGGCACATGCATAATAAGTGAGGCTTACTTTCTAAAGAATTGAAATGAGTTCAGTTTCTAGCAAATAGCAGTTCCTCAAAGCTATATTTTGTATGTATAAATGAATGACAAAAGGAATAAGTGAATAAAATGAATCAACAATGCAATACAAGATCATAGGATGTCAAGAAATGGCAAATTAATTGGCATGGTACCATTAAAAACGTATGATGAGAGCACAGGCACAGAAGGTATATATAGTAGAAAGAAAATAAAAGGTTGTATATGTCATGATAAGGAGTTTGAAACTTATCCTAAAACTCTGGGATAATCTGTAATAGGAGAATCTGTATCTCCAGAGAAACAGAACAAATAAGAGGTTGTATATATATATATATATAAAATGTCTCTTTCGTATACATACATATATATGTATTGAGGGGGAGAGAGAGAGAGAGAGAGAGAGAGAGAGGAAAAAGGAAAGGAAGGGAAAGAGAAAGGAACAGGAAAGGAAAAGGGAAAGATTTTTTTCAAGGAGTTGACTCATGCAATTGTGGAGGCTGGCAAGTCCAGGATCTTCAAGGTAAACTGGAAGACTGGAGAGTTAATACTACCTCTGATGTAGAATATGTTATGGAAAGATAATTGAATCCACCTCTGTTTCTGGTTTACCAAAACCAAACATGTAAATAGGAGCTGATATATTAATTTACATTGCAGGCTACTGATATTTTACAGAGCCTCTATAATTCACTTTTTAAAATTGCAATTAGGGTAATTGTGATGCACAGAAAATTGTAAAATCAAATAATTCAAAGCAGCATCTATATATCACCAAGTATACAAAAGAGCTGTTAAATATTAGGGATGTATGAATGTGTTGTATGAGTAATTATGCCCACCTCTTTCACTACTAGAAATGTGTGTTAAAATTATATTTGCTTTATTTTATTCTGACAAGACTTGGCCTCTTTGTGTTCCACAAATTGAACCACTTGAAACATGCAGATTTCAATCAATAAATCTGCAGTTTCCAGAAAGTTGTTTCATAATTCATATGTCATTAGACAATTTGAAAATACATTTGTTAATTGAGCTGCAGGGATTCAATCCAGCCTGTAAGATACTATCATGAGCATGAGGCTAGTAAGGATTCATTTTTTTGCCCACAACTTAAATAGTATTAACTAATAATTAGCTTGAAAAAATGTACCAACAAATAAACTCCTAATAAAATGTTAACAATTAATGTTTAAAAATGATTTAACATTAACAAAGATATAACAAAGGTTCTTTCCACTAAATTTGTTAACAAAAATTAATTCCTTCCACAATTTACAGAATCATTGAAATAGTGACTTGGAGTTTATTAACTACACCCTGGGATTAATTTGGGCACTTCTAGAAAATGTATTAATGTTTTAGGCCTCTAGGGTACCACTTGGTAAATTGATGCTTTAGCATATTAAATGGTACCTAAATCATTATAGTACTATCTTGTCTCTTTTCTTAACCCGGAACTTTTCAACTATTAAACACAAATATAGCCTAGGGTATTTTAAGTGGAAATATCAAATAAAAGGCTAATGATGGGCAGAGGTTGATGGATTCCCTGAGAGTCAGGCAGGCTTTGCATTTCCTGATAACTCAGACAGGATGTATTCTCAAATCTCTGTGGAGGTGATTAGAAATATTTGCTTCACTGGCACATAAAGAAGATTCTTTTCCTACCTTATTCTCTGCCCTAAGCATTCTATGGTGTACAATCTGCTACCCACGTATTTTCTACAGTTATCTTGAAGCATTTTCATCTTTTTAATATTTTCTATTCAGTATATTTCAAATTTTTCTTTATTTTTCTGTAATTATTTTAATTATGCCTTTTACATTAATATATCCCATACTTTAAATATTTTCTAATTGATAGGTCAATATTATGACAACTTTGAACACCTCCCATCCCAATCCCCACCACTTTCTAAACATATTCACTGTTGTCTAGTGTCTATTTCTCCAAATAATTTCCTATGCCATCTAATATACATTATATGGTTGCATACCTATAAAATGCATTCCATATACATGTACTCCTTAGGAGACATTATTGATGTATGTGATATGTGTGTTTATATAAATGTATCATACACTTTGTATTTTTCCTTCATACAACTAAATGACCTATCCTTGTTAGTACAGAGGCATTGGATTCAATCTTTTTAACAAAGCAAAAGGTTTCATGAAGATAAACTATATTTTATTTCCTATTACCTTACAGATGGATATTCAGATCAGTTGGATTCTCTTGGATGCTGCTTAAACAAACAGTAAGATGATTATTATCTCTCATGACAAAAAATATGAAGGTTATGTGTTTTCAAAGATGGGTAAACCAGGAACACTGTTACATTATCAAATTCCCAAATTACTTTCCATACCTGTGCTTAGCCATCTTCATCATTTTGAAATTCCCCTCATGATTATAAGATAATGTAATTATGCCTGCCAATAGTTCCTCACATAGCCACATTCATAAGTAGAAAATGGCAAGTCATTTACATATGACCAAAATTCATATCAAGTACTATTTTCCTGGAACACTGCTATGGTTAATTTTATGTGACAACTTGACTGGACCAAGGGTTGAACAGACAGCTGGCAAAACATTTCTGGGTAAGCCTGTGTCTCTAGAAAAGAATAGCATTTGAATTAGTATGATTATAATATGTCAAAGTAAGTTCATCAACTGTAACAAAATACTAGGGCAGGGGGTATATGGGAAGTCTTTGGACCTTCCTCTCAATTCTGTTGTGCCTAAAATTGCTCTGAAAAATAAAGTCTTAAAAAACACATAAGGGAGAGAGAGAGAGGGAGTGAAATTAGCTATCAAGTCATGGAAAGCCATGGAGGAACCTTAAATGAATACTGATAACTGAAAAAAGTTAATTTGAAAAATCTGTATACTATGTGATTCAAACTATATGGCATTCTGGAAAAGGCAAAACTATGGAGGTAGTAAAAAGCTAGTGGTTACCAGGGGTTTGAAGCAAGGGAAGAGATGATAGGTAGAGCACAGGGTATGTTTAAGGCAATGAAACTATTCTGTATGGCATTGTAATGGTGGATACATGTCATTACACATTTGTCAAAACTCATAGAATGTACAGCACAGACAGTGAAGCCTCACGTCAAATATAAATGTTGGGTGATAATGATGTCTCAATGTAGGTTCATCAAGTGTAACAAATGTACAAGTCTGGTACAGGATGCTGATCCTGGGGAGGTGGTATATGGGTGGAGAAAGGAAGAATAAGGGAACTCTCTCTAGTTCCCACTTATTTTTCTGTAAACCCTAAACTGCTCTACAATTTAAAGTAAATTAATTTTTAAAAAAAGGAAACGAAGAATAGAAACTCTCACAAGTAAACAGAAAGCATTTCTGAGAGCTGTGATCAAAACAAAATGCTTGTGGTATATTTATTTCTTGAAAGCACAGATTCAGTGTAATAATGGCATAATTTAAAAGAACTGCAACTAGTAAATGCAAATAGAAGCAAAGCTTTCTTTTTTTTCCTAACAGCCAAAAAAAATTTTAATTCTTATTAATTAACAGGAAAAACACCACGCAGAAAAATGTAAAAGCAGAGGTTAATGTTTTTCCTTTCTGTTATGGCTCTGTTGTTAAGAAGCTTAGGAAATAACATTGCCTGACCTCCAGTGAACTGTAATGGAAATACTGAAAGAAAAGCATAAATAAAGAGAACTATACTATTAAAATTCTAGAAAAACTGGAACAAATTCAACAAGTACTAAGATTTTTAAGGAGTCAGTAATTTTTCATTGTAGTTATCATCAACAATTTTGAGAAAATATGAAAGTCAATTAACTCCGGAAAACTAAAAGAAAGCATTTATGCTATGTTTCACAAGGAAAATTTAAAGATAGATAGAAATAAATGTGGATACAGATAGAGGTATAGATACGTACATAGAAATAGGAATTGAAGATAGATTAGCATAACATGGAATCTTGAGAGGAAATTAGAAAAAAACGTGGTACTAACCTCAGTGAGTATCCTCTTATGATAGATATTGAGGGAAAGGATAGAGATGATCTGTATTGACTTCTTTAAGTTTTTGATCCTATACCATATGAAATCATCCTTAACAAGCTAAGTCCAATTGCTGACCATTGTAGTGGATGAGTGAATAATCAACTTTTACCTCAACTTTTATAGTAGTTATCAATGGATCTGCCTCAGCTCTTAGTGCCTAAGTATCTGAGGGAAATGTTCAGAATAGGGTTATCTTTAAAAGGAACAAAAAAAGATTCTAAATGAGTTTAAAATTTTGGTGAGAAAATGATCTCTTCTACAATTGGATAAAATTCTACAGAGAGAAGTGGAAGATACATATATCACAGGAAAAAAAAAAGGTAATACAGGTGTGAATTTTTTGGAAAAAGAAAATATATAGTAATTCTTTTAAATGTCTGACAAGTAACAAGAATCAATCATTTGATTCTCTTAAAAAAAATAGATACAATTAAAATGTAATGCTTTCCTAAGCTTAAATACATGTTTATTGAAACCATTCATTTGTTCACATACTGAACAGACATAATGCACATAATTCTTAATCAGACATTATAAAATCCACTTATGAATTTCTGAACTAGTATCAATTAAAACATCACTTATTCAATATTTTACTTAAAATAATACTTCAGCCCACTAAGATTGAAAAAATTATTTTATTAATTGTATATTTCCATTATAACAGAGTAACACAATTATGAAACTATACATATTGCAGAGGGGCCACCTATAATTTCACAAGATATGGCCTTACTTTCCTGGTTTTTACTTAGGTTCAGTGATTTCAGGTTGGGATAAGATGTACATGTATGTCTCGGTTTCCCTTGCTTACCTCTGGACAAGCCAACTGTACATATTTAATCACACTGGATAGTGGATCCTCTGTAATAAATCTTCATTGGACAAGTGGATCACCCAAAATAAATCATCTGTGTGTGAGTGAAACAACTTTGCTCAAACATGCATGGAAAAAGAGCTCATCCGTCATAAACCAAAGATAGATAAGTGGATCAGCCTTGATTTACTGCCTCTAACCATGACTACGGTTTTTTCTTACCTAACATGTACAATATTGCAAACAGCATATAGTTTAGATAAATATGGGAGAGTTACTTCCCTAATATTTCCTTTCCGAGCCTATTTTTCAGTGAAGCAATAGCATCCAGTGAAGCAATACAATGAGTGAAATAAGTTGCTAAATTTCATACAGTTACATTAATTTAACAATGTGTTATAACATAAAAAGAACTTTGAAATGATCAAAAACTGGGTCCACATCTCCAATTACTAATGTAACTTTAAATATTTCTTTCATCTATAAAGTTATAGTGATAATAACCAGGCTTATAGATGTTGTGAGGAGTAAATGAGGTACCCCAAAAATATAAATTCACATTGTTCACATGTTTTAGAGTCTCTCTGCTGTTTCTGTCACTGGAATATTAAATAAGACATAAAACACACCACTCCTATTTTTCACAGGGTGGAGAGAAAAGCAAATTAATCATAAGACAGTATGATAGTACTTGGACAAAGCTATGAATATGGAATTAGCTGAACAAATAGGGCAGTTAAACTGTAATCAATTGCTAAACTTCCCCCCCAAAATTGACCTTTAAAATGATTCTTAACACATACATTAGATGGACAATAGAGAGAAGATTATGTAAAGATTAGTAAGTGTGAGAATATACTCTGTGGACTGTAAATATATGAGTGTGTATATTTTTATATATGCATACTTATATATGTGTGTGTGGCAATAAATTAGCTCAGCAGTTTTAAGCAAGGGTCAGAAATAAAAGGCCTTCTATGACTTGCTAAATACTATGGCTTTTGCTAAATACTATGGCTTAAGCATCAGTGGAGCATCACTGATGGCTTTTATGGGGGGATGATTTAAAATATTTGTATATTAGGAAAAACACTGTGGTAGACAGGGGATATTGGACTGAAAGAAATTGATTCAATATTTTATACTACCACATAGCACTATATACAATTTGTATATACTACCAGAAAATATGAGGAAAGAGATAAGCAAGATAGGTGTATACGAGATACTATATGTTAACATATAGTTCCTTTTACACATTCTGCTTGTATCTCTTCTATTGGGAATATATATATATATATATATTTTTTTTTCTACAGAAACAATTGCTACTCATTATTTCTGTGAAGAGTCACTTTTTCCATTTGTGTTCCATATAAATTATTGTCCTGCAAACTACACCATCTTGACAAAATATTTCCTGATACAGTTAATACACTACATAAATTCAGTATCTCTTAGACTTAGTCCTTGTTAATATGCTATAAATGCAAAAATAACAATAATGATAATCATTTATACCTGTGATGATATTTTTTGCTTTGTCTTGCATAGAAAAGTATCAACACATCTTTTTAAAGATCAAGTATCCTGGCATAATATTATTTCATTCACAGCAATATATCAACTGATGTTATAAAAACAGGCTGGCAACATTTCTGGCAATCATATTAACTTATTTATCAATTTTTACCTTTCTTTTTCTTCATACTTTCAACATTTCTTTTAATACTCTTTTTTGCAGTTATTTATTGGCAGAACATATTGCTCATATATTATTTCTAAAAGGATGTTGGATTGATTTAGGCTGATTTTATTTTAATCAGTTTTTCCTTAGAGAAACACAAAGTGATTTTCACCATCTAGGTTAGGGAGGTTGTATCTTGTGAAATAAAAGAGAAAATGATTTTACTTTCCACTGATTAAGTTATATAGACAGTATTCTTTAAGGTTTTTATTTTTGGTTATGTGTTTTGTTTTTATTCATGTAGTATCTCAAAGAATTATTGTTCTATAAGCAGAAATGAGCATGCACATAATCCCTGTTCAAATATAGACAAGATAAATATTTTCTACTTCTTTTCTAAAGCACAACCAAAAACATCTGTAATACAGGTTTATTGAAATACATAATTTAATAATATAATAAATGTAAATATTACACAGCATGTGTTTTTATAGGTATTTTTCATAATATCTTCATAACAGGTATGATGAAGTGTTAAGAGATTTACCTAAACTAAGAAGAAAAGTTTCTTTCTCAAGCAATTGAGTTCCTAGTTTAAAAATGTGATTTAGATGATGTGCTATTTGCCAGGATTTTATTTTTTTTCATGGTTATAATACTATAAGCCCAAACTATAGAGTTTATAATTATAGAGTACATAGGTCATTTGCAAAACGAGATTATGTTCTTATCCACAAGACAAATCTCAACAAATTTCAAAGAATATCATGTGGAATATTTTTTCTGATTACCATAAAATGCAACTGATTTTGCAACTGATTTTCATGTATGATTAAAAGGATTTATAGTATTAATAGGAATTAAATAATAAAGTTTATTTTACCTTAAAAAAAACTGCCTATGAAACGCCTAGATTTTAAAATGCAAAATTTTCATGTAAGTAGGAATTGAATACTGGCTTATTTTTCTCCCAAGCCTAAATTTTTTTTTATTTCAAGGATGTACATATTTTCTTCAGCCTCCCACTCTAAAGAGTTATTTTAAGATATATATGAAATTCCATGAAGTAATCAAAACATAACAGCAAATATCAGCTATCCCTAATAGCAAATTCCTATTGATTGTATCTAAACATACCTTTTAAAAAATATTTTGATTATAAAGAAAGTTATACATTAGATTTATCCCCTGTTCATGTAAAGACCAGGATACCTGTGTTGGGGAGAATTGGAAGATTAATTTAAATGAAATATTCATTATGATTTTTTTTTTTTTTTTTTTTGCGGTACGCGGGCCTCTCACTGTTGTGGCCTCTCACTGTTGTGGCCTCTTCCGTTGCGGAGCACAGGCTCTGGACGCACAGGCTCAGCGGCCATGGCTCATGGGCCTAGCCACTCCGCGGCATGTGGGATCTTCCTGGACCGGGGCACGAACCCATGTCCCCTACATCGGCAGGCAGACTCTCAACCACTGCGCCACTAGGAAAGCCCTCATTATGATTTTAAAATGACTTTTTCAAGAGTCCAACTGAGTCCCAACAAGTAAAATATTCAGAATTCCTCTTCTTTACATTATTTAATAATTATGGATTAAATAGGATGATCTTTTGATGATGTATAGAATGTGACTATAATTCAACAACTTCAAAACTTCTTATGACATAACATGGTCAGTTATGTATACCCACCAAGTTCAAATACCTTCATGGATAGGTAAGGCAGAACAGACATCAGGTTTGGCAATTTCTTCATTGTTCTTTCAAAATAAAATCAACTTCTAATTTCATATATGTGATGTCAATTTTTGTAAATTAGGTTTACTACTCATAGGTACAATGACATGAACTAACATATCATATTATATAATACATTGGTATACACAACACAAACTGCATAATGACTGAAAGCAGGAAAATAGATAGGTAATCAACACCCACATCTGTGAAGCTCTATTTCTTCTGCAAGAACTACAGCCAAACTTTCCTAAGTCTAGTTGCTAAACGTAGAGTTTCATGATCTGGATTTCAGTGGAAAAGAAAAGAATTTTTTAATATTTATGGATGGATCTAAGCATGATCTAAGTAGAAAGGCATTGGAGTTCTGGAATTATTTCTAAAAACTATGTCATTCCCCTACTCACTGCTCTCTAAAATATAGCCTTCTCAGTTGTAGAGAATTAATTGCTTGCCCCCTAAATGCCAGGGCATTTCCCTATCAAAGTAATTTATTGCAAACCCGTCAAATCTCTATAACTCATTCTTCTCGGTAGCAAGCCCTCAGAATAGTATTCACCTATTCCTGTAAGAAGGAGACTATTCTGTGTAATGTGCATTTGTTGGTTGCTGGTGCAAAATATCATCATATCATTTATTATATTTCCCACATTTAGGCTGCATTTTCAATAGCCTGACTTGCTATACTTCTTGTAGTGATAAAACTTTCACAACATTTCACACTCAACATCATAGTGAGTTATTTTTCAGGTCTCTGTACTTACTTCTGAAATAAATGACAACCTGATGATGCATGAGTTTCATTGCCCTTTCATTCACTCATATATATTATAGGAAGATCTCTCAGAACTCTTTTCTGCTTTCTGGGTCTTTTATTCTTAATTTTCTTATTTGAAGTATTTTTTCTACATTTATTGCCTATACCCTTGAACTTTACTGATGAAGTATTTTATTTTTCCCATTTTCCTTGAGAAGTTTTACAGCACACTCTGACCAATCCTTCTATATTTCTTCTTATCTTTTCCTACTGTCCACACTCCAATTCAACCTTCAAACCACAATCAAACCAATTTTCACCATGCCTTGCTCTTTCTCATAGATCATACAAAGTTATCTCAACTATCCCTCTACTTAGATGCTTTTTAAGCTACTTCTCTTGCTTGTTTTGATGGTGACCTTTTCCTCTTACTTGGGCATCTTGTATACTTAGTATTGTCTCATTTTACAGCGATTATGGTCTTCCAAGATTTATATTCAATCCTTATTGGGCTATAAAAACCACTCAGCAGGGAAAACAAACCAGCAATAACAACAATCTATTTTCATATCAGAAGTTCTCAAGTGTCAATGTGCATAAGAATCATATTACCAATGTGTTAAAATATGCATATTCTATTTTTCACTACTAGATATGCTGATAGAATAGGAGAGGTTAGAGACAAGGAACATACATCTTAGCAGAAACCCCAGTATATTTTGCTACAGATGGCCTGAGACAATGTGCAATAGCTCAATGGCTAGAGCTCCTGAGAATATTTGGGTTTTTTTATTTCTCTCTAGAAATTATACTCAGTATTTTTATTGAAATTGTTCCTCTTATGTTTGGTCTAGAAGGGACTTCTATTTCAGTGGTCTAGACACTTTTATTTCAGTGTCCAGGGAATAAAATTCACTTATAACAAGGGATAGGTAAATTTAATTTACTCTTTTATTCATAATCTAATTCCTCCAAAGACATTTTTATCCTGTTAATTCTTATAAAAGGTACAAATATTTCACTCACTGTTTGATAAGTATATTCTGGGTAACTTCTGTGACACTGTCATCTTCTGTCTCTGAACTAGCAAAGCACATGCTTACCTACGTTAGAATGCTTTATGTTGCTTTGAGAGCCAGCCAGAAAATAATGACATTAGGTGCTTGAGGGAAATCAACCAATAAGGTGGTCTGCAATATCATGATATATAGTCTACATTAATTCATTGCTGTCAAAAACTATCAGTTATAAAATGAATAATTGTAAGAAAAGTAACATTTGATGTTATTATTTCCTGTTATCTTTTTCATTATGAGCATCTCTAGTTAATTATAACAACAATATTCCACTTTTATTTTATGCATAGCACTCTAGGAAAACTTCCAGATAGACTATTAATTTCATGATAAAGGAAAATTCCCTATCCTGGCAGCTGTTAACAATATGCAATATGGGGGTAACCCAACCTTAAAGTTTAGGGAATAAACACTCTTGCACCCTCAATAATACTGCACAGTGCAATGAGAAAAATACCACCTGCTCTGATTAGTGGGAAATTTAATTTCTCTTTTAGGGTCCCTGTCTGTTATATATATGGATGGTGTGGTGCTCTGTCATGGTGCTAAGATACTCTCTCCTGGAGTTTAGAAGCAATGCAAGTACGGTTATTTATTGGTTAAATTGAGCTGCCCTGCTGACAAAGGTGTAAAATGGGCATTGGAAAGAGAAAAAATTTCTGTACTTCTCCCATGCACAGATACTATGGCCAAAGAAATGTCTCTGCAGTAGCAAATGACCCAGTCTTGTGCTCAGGTGTATGGTTCCACATTCACGCTGGTCTGGACTCCCAAACATTAGAGCTCCTTAGATGCACTTACATGGGGAAACTATTTTACATGGGGAGGTTCTGAGGTTTGCCACCTTAAGCATTCAGAAATATCCTGTGATTGTCCTATCCATCCCAGGGCAAATGAACTCTTCCAATTTCTTTTTATCAGATGATGAATTTGTTTGATGCTCATTTCCTGCCCCTGTGTATCTGGCTTGCTCTGGTTATTTGAATGTTGGAAAGGAGCGCCAGTAAGTCTCCAAGGTCTTTATTTACATTTTTGCCCTCCTCCTTTTCCATCTTTCAATTCAACACATTCATGGTATTTTTTTGCAGAAACAGAGGGAATATTTTAAGCCATAATTCACCAAACACTTGGTTTATGGTGCATTTTAAGAGTATATTTTGCCCAGCTTACTATACATTTGCTATAACATGATGATTTCTAAATTCATATCTTAAAACCTATCTTCTATCCTGGGAAACACACTCATTTCCAGCTGTCCGCTACAGTTCTTCACTTAGCTGTATACCAGTCCCTCAAACCAATATCTAAAAGTTTTTCATAAACCAGAAGATATCAAGAAGGTATAGTTGGAGGGTGCAAAACTTACCTACCACTATGAAAATATCAAAAATACATATATATGTGGAACAATTCTCATTAAAAACTAACTGGAGACAGCACAAGTAAAACTGTCACCATTTTCAGTTGACATGATAATACGTATAGAAAACCCTAAAGTTTCCAGTCTCCACCAAAAAAGTATTAGAACTAATAAATGAATTCAGTAAAGTTGCAGGATACAAGATTAAAATACTGAAATCTGTTGCTTTTCTATAGATTACTAAAGAACTCTCAGAAAGAGAAAGCAAAAAAAAAATGTCATTTAAAATCACACCATAAAGAATAAAATACCAAGGAACATACTTAACCAAGGAGGTGAAATACCTATACTCTGAAAACTATAAAACATTAATTAAGGAAATTGAAGATGATACAAAGAAATGGAAAAACACCCCTTTTTCTTGGATTGGAAGAATTAATATTATTAAAATGTCCGTACTACTCAAAGATAGTACAGATTTAGTGCAATCTCTCTCAAAATACCCAAGACGTTTTTCACAGAACTAGAAAAAATAATCCAAAAATGTATATGGAACCACAAAAGACCTCAAATTGCCAAAATAATCTTGAAAAGAAGAACAAAGCTGCAGGTATCATGTTCCCTGACTTCAGACTATACTACAAATCTACAGTAATGAAAACAGTATGGTACTGGCACAAAAACAGACACATAGACCAATGGAACAGAATAGATAGCCCAGAAATCAGCAAATGTTCCACTCTAATATACTCTGGCCTTCCAGCACTTATGGTCAATTAATCTACAACAAAGGAGCCAAGAATATACAATAGAGAAAAGACAGTCTCTTCAACAAGTGGTGCTGGTTAAACTGGACAGCTACATGTAAAAGAATGAAATTAGAACACTTCCTAACACCACATATAAAACTAAACTCAAAATGGTTTAAAAACCTAAATGTCAGACTTGAAACCATAAAAGTCCTAGAAGAAAACATAGGCAGAACACTCTTGGACATAAATCATAGCAATATTTTTTTGCATCTGTCTCCTAAGGCAAAAGAAACAAAAATAAACAAGACCTAATTAAACTTAAAAGATTTTGCACAGTAAAGGAAACCACCGACAAAATGAAAAGACAATCTACTGAGTGGGAGAAAATATCTGCAAATGATATGACTGATAAGAGCTTAGTATCCAAAATATATAAACAACTCATACAACCCTATATCAAAAAAAAAAAAATCTACCCAGTTAAAAATGGGCAGAAGACATGAATAGATATTTTTCTAAAGAAGATACACAGATGGCCCACAGTCACATGAAAAGAATGTTCAAAATTGCTATCCTCAGAGAAATGCAAATCAAAATCAAAATGAGATATCACCTCACACCTGTCAGAATGGCTATCATCAAAAAGATCACAAATAACAAATGTTGGTGAGGATGTGGAGAAAAGGGAACTCTTGTACACTGTTGGTGGACATGTAAATTGGTGAAGCCTCTATGGAAAAGAGCGTGGTGGTTCCTTGAAAAACTTAAAATATAACTACCATATGATCCAGTAATTTTACTCCTGTTTTATATCCCAAGAAAACAAAAACTAATTTGAAATGTTCATAGCAGCACTATTTATAATTGACAAGGTATGGAAGCAACCTAAGTGTCCATCAACAGATGAATGGATAAGAAGATGTGGTATATTTATACAATGGAATACTACTCAGCAAAAAAAAAAGAATGAAGTTCTGCCATTTGTAACAATGTGGATGGACCTAGAAGATATTATGCTTAGTGAGATAAGTCAGTTGGAGAAAGACAAATACTTATGTTATCTCTTACATGTGGGATCTAAAAAATAAAACGAATGTGTATTACAAAAGAGATACAGACTCACAGAAATAGAGAACAAACTAGTGGTTGCCAGTGGGTAGAGAGAAAAGGGGAAGGGGAAAGATAGGTGTTGGGATTAAAAGATTAAAAAGTACTTTATGTATAAAATAAATAAGCACCAAGAATACATTGTTCAGCTCAGGGAAATATAACCATTATTTTGTAATAAATTTAAATGGAGTATAACCTATAAAAATACTGAATTTTTATGTTGTGCACCTTAAACTATTATAATATTGTAACAACTATGCTTGAATTGAAAAATCAATTTCCAACACTTAAAAAAAGTTTTTTATAAACCACCTTCTAAACATGATTATCTTCTTTTATTTCCCATTTAGGATTCAACATGATCTCTATCACATAGAAAAACTTGGGTTTCGTTTGTTTCACTCTTTCGTCTCAATTCCTGGACATTATTATTACCCCAAAACTTGTTTTTTACGTATTCAACATATTCCTGAGTCATTACTTCTTGTCCCAACATTTATTGTATCTTCCTCTGATTATTTAAACAACCATGTACATTCAAACATTTGCTCACAATTGTTCCCCTTATCCTATTTTGTTTTTTTCTTACTCTACATGCATAAAAACTTCATTCACCATTTCGGATCAAAGTCAAATGTCATATCCAGTTGAAATATTTCTCCTGTTCTGCACACCTAAGCAGAATAAAATATGCTCCCCTATAGTTTGCTGCCTATAGAGAAATTTATATTATATATTATATTATATATTATATTATATTACATTTTATTCTATGAGTGTCTTCTACATTAAACTGTGAACTTCTTGAAGTCATGCAAAATGTCCTCCACTTTGATAACTATTTTTCTGAGGGTATAACAAATCCAAATAGAGTTCCAGGTTACCTTTTGTGCTATTATAATAGCATTAGGATCAGGGGTCAAAAATTCCTGAATTCAGCCTGCTAGTTATAAAGGCAGCTTCCAAGAGAGCTCCAAGGGAAATCTACACATAAGCAGAAATGTCTGAATGGAAATCAAAGTACAATTCAGTTGAAAATTAACAGTGATCCTTTCTACTTGTGCAACATGGACTGGCTGGTAGATTACCTAAACTCTAACTATGCAGACTACAAACTCTCAAAGGTCAGAGGAACTAAGAGGTAGTGGAGTTAAGCAGGCTAGGGCAGTAGTGGAAAGTGCAAAGTTCTCCTTCCCCTAGTATTAATAAGTGCTTGGATAGCAATGAATCAAGCATTGTATCTATATTTAGTGAAGACTAGAGATAGGTTCTTCATAAATAGATAACACCTATTTTACAATTCCTATCTAATATCATAGATTAAGAAACTTAAAATACTGTCACAACATCTAGTTTATTCCCTGTAGTCCCTCAGTTATTCCCATTAATGAATAAAGATTTTGAGTACTTCATATTTTTGAAGGATAATCAAGATAATCTAATTATATATTATTTAAATACTGCAGCATAGAGCACAGCTGTCAAAATGGCATGGGGCTTCCCTGGTGGCGCAGTGGTTGAGAATCTGCCTGCTAATGCAAGGGACACGGGTTCGAGCCCTGGTCTGGGAAGATCCCACATGCCGCGGAACAACTAGGCCCGTGAGCCACAACTACTGAGCCTGCGCGTCTGGAGCCTGTGGTCTGCAACAACAGAGGCCACGATAGTGAGAGGCCCGTGCACCGCGATGAAGAGTGGCCCCCACTTGCCACAACTAGAGAAAGCCCTCACACAGAAACGAAGACCCAACACAGCCAAAAATAAATAAATTAATTAACTAATTTTAAAAAATGGCATGATAAGTTTCTAAGTGAAGATAACTTATATACTGAAATAAAATGTTTGCAGTGTAACTTACATAAATCCAAGTACTGAAACAGAAAATCACTGCTCCTTCTGTGGATATGACATAATATTCTATGAGATAATTTAAATATTTGAAAGGTTCTTATAAATTAAATAATACTTATGAATATTCATGAAACCAAAATACACAGACAGCAGTGCACAGATGTAGAGTACTATGAAGAAAACTGCTCTACTATGACTTAAGTAGGTTTTAAACATGATGATTAATCCATTTTTAACTGGTTTGTTAAATTCCATTGTTTTATATCTAATGAGATCAATAGCACTCAAAAAATAATTAAGATGTCCCAAATAAAAATAAGTCATAAATGTGTATTATATAATCAGCATGGGTCAGAAGTAGAAAAAATAAGATTTGAAATTATATCTTATATGGTCCAGGCATTAGAATTCCTTTATCCTCACTTTCTTCAATTTGATTTTGAAAGATTAAATTTTAAAAGCGCTATTCTGACTATCTCATAATTATGTTAATAAGTAAAAATAACTTTTGAAAAAAATTATTGGGAATCTCAACATGTGGCCAAATGCAAGTTGCTGTATTTATCATCCAGATACAGAGTTCTATTTTCACATAGTGAAAATTTACATGTGAAATAGAACTTTTGCTTGTTCACCAAAATCTGAAGACATCCACAGCAGTGTTTCAAACTCATTACCTAATATTAGATAGTGTAAGAAAATGTTACTGGAAGACAGGAATTCCAAGTTAACTTGCTGTTTCATTCAATGCCAAGTACCAATATCCTTATACATTTCTGAAGTCTGTCCCTAAAACTGTTCCTCTAGAGGCAAATGTTCCACTCTAATATACTGTGGCCTTCCAGCACTAAAATTCATATTATGTATCATACTCAGCTGGGCCCTATGTATCCTGCCCTATTTCTCCGACTTTAACTTTTACATCTCTCCTCACTCATTTCCCAACTGTCACCCCAGGCTTACTTCTGCTCCTCAAATACACTGAGCAAGTTCTCACCTCAGGGCTAGTTTGAGCATATTGTTCTCAACACTTTCTATGGCTTGTTCCTTGATTTCAGATAAGTTTGAGATCAAATGTCACTTTCATAGAAAAGGCTTTACTGATACAATTATCTGAAGAATCTTCCTGACCATCAAAACCCCCAAGTCACTCTCTATCACATCTTTATATTATTTTTTCCTTTAATATATTTACATTTATATATATTATTTATATTTCCCTTTATTTTATTAAGTGCTTTGGAAATTACTGGATTTACTTATTCTTTTATGAGTTTAATGTCTGTATCTCTCCATAGACTGAACATATTACAAAAGGAGATTTTTCTATTGTACTCTGTTGTCTCCCCAGTATTTGAAACAAATCCTAGTATATCAAAACTTAACACACACACACAGTGTTGTGCTAGAGCTGAGTTGCAATGGTTCGCAAGATTCAATTTTGCAGAACATCTCTTCCTAACTCTGAGTTCCACAGCATTACATTGGTAGCTTGAAACTGGCCTGGTGGCAGCATTTCCTCCACACAAATCAGCAAACACTATAAGTCAAGGCTTTCTGGAATCGTTGTTAAATATTTACTAGTCTATCTATATATGACAGAGAACAAGAAAAGGTTAAAAAAATTCCTTTCCTGTAACCAAGATCTTGAGTAAAATGGATATGAAAAGAAGATTTGTTCTTTCTGTATGCAATACCATGGTGGTGGAAAAAAAACTATGAGAAAACCAAAAATGGTGTCTCTAAGCCACTGATGAAAAGAGCAGCAGAGGAAATCATTAGGAAATAACCCGTCTCATCGCAAGTTTGATACCAAATAATTCTGAACAATAACCAGTGCTCCAGACTATGAATAACTGACCCTTGTATTCTGATAGTATTCCAGTGTCAGGGAGGAAGAAATTTTCCTCTACCCTTCTAGGTTCTTCTGGCTGGTCTAAGAATTAAATTGACATGAGACAGATAGACAGGCAAAAATTAAACAAAAGTTTAATAACATGTATACGTAGGAGAGACCCAGGAATTTTGAGTAACTTGCCAAAATGGCAGACATGCTCACCTTAAATACAATCTTCAGCTAATGATAAAAGAAGACGTTGGGGTAGTGGTTTGGGACTCCAAATGAGAGGAAGACAATTCTTATAGAGATGGAAAAGCAATGTTTGGTAAACAGATGTTGGCTGGGCCATCCAGAGACAACGGGACACAGAGTGGACTCTGATCTCCAGGCCCTGCTGAGTTTGCCCCACCACATGTAGCATATTCTTTGGAGATATCTCTGGGATAGCTCTATTCTGGGAACAGGCCCTTTATCTAAATTCTTTAAGCAGCTAAAAGGAGGTAAAAAAAAGACTTATGGAGTCTTCTGCTTCTTAAAAATAATCAACCTAAATTAATGCTCATACCTGTTGACCAAAAAAAAAAAAAATTGCAGAAGTCTACTGTTAAGAAAAAAATGTATTGGGGTCTTAAGAAATATAATTCAAGAGACACAGATTTGGTAAAACTGAAAGAGTGTTTCAGGGAAAAGAGTCAGAGGCTTATAGAGACAAAAGTCTCAAGGGTTGTTAAAATTGCCTGGCTGTGATTGGCTATGATGCAAATCAGGAAATATTTGTCCTAAAGAATCATGAATTGTTTTAGGGTAAGTGTCCAATAGCTATCTTGAGTTTCTGCGAGATGTTCTGGATGCCTTTGTTAAGACATTAAGTAGTCAAGAGGTCAGATTCCATCCACGCTGAGACATGCATAAGTCACACTTCTTCAATGGCCTCCTGGCTTCATTTTAGAGAACTCTCTTAGCAATACCAACTCCATTTTGATTCTCCTTCCATACACCAAAAAGAGATATTTTGGGGTGGGGAATTTTGCTCCCCTACTTCAATTTCTAAATAATGATCACGGAAACTGTGTTGGACAATTAGCTTTTTCTAGTAACATTTAATATGCTAATATGCCAATTTATCTTCAGTCTTTTCTAATGTAAGGATGCAACTGGAGCTAAATTTTGTAACTCCTTCGTCTCAAAATGTCAGTACAACTTTTAGGCATCTTATTATCAGAAGATGGTATGGCTTTTTCATGGTAAAACAACACTCTAGGTTGAGTACTCCAGAACTTCAGTATTACCAAAGATAGTACCTATCTTTGTGAATACATTGTGAATACAGGTATTGACTGCCAGAAATGACTCTTCATTGACTATGATGTTGCAATACGAGGGAATCTAGTGGAGGAAATGAGTAGTTTATTTATTGTATATTTATTATGCCAGGCATCATGCTATGTGTTTTGCTTTTACTTACTTATAGAATCAATTCTATAACACTATGAATAAGTTATTTTATTATTTCAATTTTAAAGATGAGAAAATGGATAATTAGATAAATTTTCCCATGGTTACACTGGGAAAATAAATGTAAGTAAAGGAAATAGAATTCAAATCCAGGTAAGTCTAATTGTATACTCATTTCATAATATGAGGTCTTGAACTTACTGTCATTCCACAAAAACTAGTCACTGACAGCTCAGAGGGCTTGGGATATTAAGACAGAAGAATCAAAACAATCATGCAGAAAACTTGCCCTCTAAACTGGGAAACAGGGCATGCGAAAATACAGATATATCTATATTTTTTTCATCTTCCTTTATTTGGACTCTATGCTACAGTACTACATGCAGAGTCGTGTTGAGAATACCCTTGCTTCTGATTAATCATAAATGATAGCTATATTGTGCTAAGTTTCTTTATCTTGACATGATGTTTTCAATATACCACTTTGGGACATGAAGAATCAATTCCAACCATGTACCTTTTTTATACAGACTCATAAAACTTCAGTAGTGTGGCATAAGTATGGTTCTCTTAGCTTTTATGTCATAAATATAAGGAAACAAATGTACCAAGTTCAGCTCTCAATACACCACCAACTGCTATACTTCTTATCAAGAATATTTCATTTCTCAAGTGGTGGATGGGATCTGGTAGAAAAGACAGCACAGATTATGAGAAAAATGGGAAGGCACAATTGATGAATTTCCTATTATGAACAAAGTCTTGAAAGAGTAAATATAGATGACAGGATAAAGACACACATAATAAAACAATTTATTTAGGTTTACCATTTGTGCCAAGTAATAGGGAAGGTCAGTTCCAAAAAATAAATTGAAGCCAAATTATGTTTAAGGATTCTGTGTGAGTGTGTGTGTGTGTGTGTGTGTGTGTGTGTGTGTGTTTTCAGGCACTTGTCTCTACTGTTAATTGTGTGTGTGTGTGTGTGTGTGTGTGTGTTTTCAGGCACTTGTCTCTACTGTTAATCATTCTGAAGAACAATTGTTTTGATTGAGCTATTCATTCATTTTGCTAGAGCCAAAATAGAAATAAACTATAGAACTTGAGTCACACTTAGAATGACTGGATTAGGTGATAAAATTACCTATGAATATTTTAAAGAGGTTTGTATAGATTCTTATATTTATCCAGGGAGTAAACAAATTACATATCATTATAACATTTTTCTGAACTATGACACAACGGAAAACTTGTATAAAAGCCATAAATAAACAGATTTTAAGAAAAAATATTCTGGGTAGCAGAAAAATAGATTACAATAATCATATTAGTATGTATGAGAAACAGATCAATTTGAATTTGTCATATCTCCTCGCACCAGAAATTTACCCTATGTTAATTGAAAAGTAAAAAATAATTATTTACTGCAACCTTCTTCATCTCATTATGTTCTCTGGCATTGTTGTTAAATAAACAGTTTCCATAATATCCCGTAATGTTAGGGATAGTCAATTGTTTATGGGACTGTGATTCAAAGAAACTATAACTTAAAGGGAAGGAACTATTTTGTTGTATGGTTACACAAAAAATCTCAAGGTTTGCATAATATAATTTTCACGTTAATGCCATTGCCTGCAATACAGGGCTAATATAGAAAGTATTACCTTTCATTCCTTAAGCAGTTATAAGAATTTTTTCTTGAATGTCTTTTTAAAATAAATATTTAATTTTAGAATATTTTTAAATTTATAGAAAAGATAGTACAAAGTGCCTATATACCCCATACCCAGTGTTCCCTATTATTAAAATCTTACATTAATATGATAAATTTGACACCATTTCTGAACTAATAAAGATGCATCGTTAACTAGAGCCCATACTTTATTCAGAACTCTTTAGTTTTTAACAAATTTTTTGTGTGTGTTCCAGAATCTCATCTAGAATACAACACTATATTCAGTCATGTGTTCTAAGCCTTCTTTTTTTTTGTGACAGTTTTTCAGATTTTCTCAGTTTTGATGACCTTGACAAATTTGATAAGTAATGATAAGCTATTTTGTAGAATGTCCCTCAATTAAGGCTTGTTTCATATTTTTCTCATGATTATACTGGGGTTTGGGGTTTTGAAGATCAAGACTACAGAGGTAAAGTGCCATCCTCATCACATCATATCAGGAAACATACTATCAACATGATTTACCACTCTTCAGGCTGACACTGATCACATTCCTGAGATAGTGTTTGCTTGGTTTCTATAAAGTAACTTCTTTCTCTCCCTTTCTATACTGCATTTTTTAAAAGGAAGTCAATATGTGTAGTTTACTGACTTACTCCTTACATACTTAAGGAGTAAGAAATTATGAATGCCATATAAGCAAAATCATACAGTATATATCCTTTTCAAACTGGCATCTTTTACATAATATTATGCATGATAAATTTATGTTTTTGTCTGTCTTGATAAAGCATGTCTTTTTAGTCACTTAATAGTATTGCATTCTATGGATATCATACTTTGTTTACCCATTCACCTATTGAAGAACATTTTGATGGCTTCTAGTTTTTGGCAATTGTAAATAAATCTGTCATAAACATTTTCTCACAAGTTTTTGTATGGCCATACATTTTCAGGTCAATTGGGTAAACACCTAGGAGTGTAATTGCTCCATTATATGCTAAGATTATGTTTAACTTTTTAGAGAAACTGCCAAACTGTTGCCAAAGAGCCCATACCATTTCTATCCCCATCAGCAATGAAGAGAGATCCCGTACTCTGAATCCTCACCAGCAACTGTCATTGTCAAGTATTTTGGATTTTAATCATTTTAATATGTGTGTAAAGGTATCTCATAGTTGTTTTAATCTGTAATTCCATAATGACAAATAATGTTGAATATTTTCTCGTAAGTTAACATGCCATCTGTGTATCTTGTGTCTCTTCATATCTTTGCCCACATTTAATTGGTTTGTTTTCCTATTGTTGATTTTCTCAAAGTTCCAGGTATATTTTGTAAGTTTTGGAGGTAAGTCCTTTATCATATGGGTTTTGAAATATTATCTCCCAGTATTGGCACGTCCTTTTATTTCTTTGATAGTGTTTTCACACAGCAGAGGTTTTTAATTTTAACAAAGTTTATTTTAACATTTACTTTCTTTCATGGATCATACTTTTGTTATTTTATCTAAAAACTCATCAGCAAACCCAAGGTCAACATGATTTCTCCTATGTTGTCTTCTAGAAGCTTATAGTTTTGTATTTTGCAATTTCTCCTATGATGCATTTTGAGTTAAATTTTGTGAATGGAATGAGTGTTGTATCTGGGCTTTCTCTTTTTTGCTTACTTTTCCAGTATATTTTGTTAAAAATTTTTCATTATCCATTGAATTGTCTTTATGCCTTGTCAAAAACTGACTCTGGGTTAATCTATTTCTAAGATCTCTACCCTGTTCCATTCTTTCATGTCTAACCAATATTATGCCATCTAATATTATTGTATCTTCAAACTAAGTCTTGAAATATGATAGTGTGAGTTCTGCAAATTTGGTTTTCTTTGTCAATTTTCTCTTGGCTATTCTAGCTCCTTGATTTCTATATAAATTTTAGAAGTATTTATCAATATCTATGAAAGAACTTGCTGGGATTTTGACTGCTTTGTATCCAAATTGGGAAGAATTAACTCTTAACAATACTGAAACTTTCAATACATGGACACAAAATATCTTATTTAATTAAATATTTGATTACTTTTATCAGTTTTAAAGTTTTCCACTTATAAAACCTATGCACATTTTGTTAGATTTATACGTTTTTTTTTGGTGCTATTGTAAATAGAACTGTTTTTTAATTTCAAATGCAAATTGTTCATTGCTGATTTATTGGAAACTACTGGACTTCTAAAAGCATACTGACCTTGTATCCTATAACCTTGCTCTACTTGCTGATTAATTGCAGGAGCATTTTGATTACTCTGTTTGCTTTGTAGGTTATTTGGCCTTTCCTACACAGACAATGAGATCATTTGCAAAGAAAAGCAGTTTTAGGGTTTTTTTTTTCCAATTTGGATATATTTTATTTATTTTTTGTGTCTTATTACACTAGGTAGTAATTCTAATTTATAATCTCAAATCACACTGGTGAGATAGAACATCCTTGGATTTTTCTTGATAACAGAATAAAACTTCCAGTCTCTCACAATTAAGTATAACCTTAGCTGTAGGTTTTTTGTAGATATTCTTTATCAACAGATTTTTTTTTTAGGAGCTCTCCTTCTACTCATATTTGGTGAGAGTTTTTATCATGAATGAGTGTTAAATTTTATCAAATGACTATTCTGTTCAATTGATACAATATGGTGGACTATTGATTTTGAAATGATGAACTTGCCTTGCTTACTTTGAATACATCTAAAAATAAATAAAATCCTCTTTTCCAATAGCTCACCCCAGTGCTTAAAAACTTTCAAGGCTTTTGTTTCAACAGCGATGAGTTCAATCTCTCTCCACTATTGCAATAGTCTTACATAAAGTCTTCCTTGTCTGTTTAACTCCATTCAGAGCATTTTTTCTTTGACAATATTGGATGCTACAAATTCCTATATTATCCTTATGCTTGTCTCCCATATTGACTTCCTTATGTACTTCTCCACAGAGAAAGTAACTTCATCTATAATCTACTCTTACTTTATATATTATTGTATTGCAGCCCTATGTGTGTTTTGGGGGTATTTTGAAGTGAACGAGGAATGTTCTTTAAACTTCTGATTAAATCTTAGTCATTTATTGCACCTGTGTCTGAGAACTCTATCCTGTAATTTTTGGAATTGCTTTGCTAATTTCTACAAAAGTCTGCTGGGATGTTGATTGAAGTTGACTAGAAACAACAGATCGTTTTCTGAGAGAATAGACATCTCAATAGTAATGAGTTTTCCAACCTATAAACATGGTATATTTCTCCATTAATTTGGGTATTTTTAAATTTTTAACATCAATGATTTCATTTTCAACTTTTTTCTTTTGATTAGTGTGAACACTGTATATTTTCCCCATTATTTTCATTTAGATGCATTTGTGTTTAAACTTATTTAATTCATCTAATTTACTTTAATTTCCCTCTAATACTGTAGGCAGCAAATAATTGGATCTTGCTCTTTTATAATCTAACGATAATTTTTGCCTTTAAACTATAGTCTTTAGATTATTTACATTTGATATGATCATTGATATACTTGTGTTAAAATATAATATCTTCCTATTTGATTTATATTTGTTTAATCTATTACTTGTTCTTTTCCCCCATTTAGTATCATTTTTTATTAAGAGTATCCTTATTTTTTTTATAAATTTATTTATTTTATTTATTTTATTTTTGGCTGTGTTGGGTCTTCATTGTTATGCACGAGCTTTCTCTAGTTGCGGTGAGCAGGGGCTACTCTTCGTTGTGGTGTGCGGGCTTCTCATTGCAGTGGCTTCTCTTGTTGAGGAGCACAGGCTCTAGGCATGCAGGCTTCAGTAGTTGTGGCTCGTGGGCTCAGTAGTTGTGGCTCATGGGCTCTAGAGCGCAGGCTCAGTAGTTGTGGTGCACAGGCTTAGTTGCTCCTTGGCATGTGGGATCTTCCTGGACCAGGGCTCAAAGCCATGTCCCCTGCATTGGCAGGCAGATTCTTAACCACTGTGTCACCAGGGAAGCCCAAGAGTACCCTTATTTTTTTAAACAGTTTCATATTTACTGAATAATTACAGAGAGTTTCAGTATGCCTTATACTCAGTTTGTTCTATTATTAATTTCTCTTAAGAATTATTTGACCTATGGCTTATTTAAAAGTATCATGTTTAACTCCAAATATTTTGTGATTTTTCAGCTATCTTTTTGTTATTGATTTCTAGTTTAATTCCACTGTGGTCTGAGAACATACTTTGTGAGATTTCTGTTCTTTTAAATTGATTTAGGTGTGTTTTATGGCCCAGATTGTGGTCTATCTTGGTAAATGGTTCCATGTGAGCTTGAGAAGAATGTGCATTCTGCTGTTGTTGGATAAAGCAGTCTATAAATGTCAATAAGGTCTGGGTGATTAATGGTGCTGTTCAATTCAAATATATTCTCATTGGTTTTCTGCCTGCTGGATCTATCAGTTATATTATTAGGGGTGTTGAAGCCTCCAACTCTAATAGTGGATTTGTTTATTTCTCCTGTGAATCTCTTCATTTTTGTCACATGTATTTTGGCATGCTGGTCTTTGGGGCGCACATCCTAATGATTGTTATGTCTTATCAGAGAATTGACACCTTTATCATTATGTAATGCCCCTCCTTATCCCTGAAAATTCCCCGTGTTCTGAATCTGCTATTTGAAATTAATATAGCTACTCTAGATTTCTTTTGATTAGTGTTTGCACTTTCACCATCCCTTACTTTTAATCTATGAGCATTTTATATATAAAGTGAGTTTCTTCTAGATAACATATTTTTTCTTCAACTCTGAAAGGCTCTGCTTTTAACTGGTATATTTAAAACATTCACACTTAAAGTAATTATTAACATAGTTGGAATAATATCTACCTCCTATTTTCAGTTTGCTGTATTTGTTCATTGTTTCCATTTTATCCCCCCCTTTCTTTCTGCCTTCTCTGGTTTTAATTGAATGTTTTATATAATTCCATTTATCTCTTCTCTTAGCACATCAATTATACTTCTTTATTAAAAAGTTTGTTTTAGTGATTGCCCTAGAGTATTCAAAATACACTTAGTACTAATCTAAATCCTTTCTCAAATAGTATCATGCTACCTCATGCATAACCCAGGTACCTTATAAAATAGTGTTTCATCCTTTATAACATTATATTCATTTCACTTATCATATGATATAATCACAAAATACATTGTTGCTATTATTATTATTTTGAACAGTTATCTATTACATCAATTAAGAATAAGAAAAATGAGGACTTCCCTGGTGCCCAGTGGTAAAGAATGTGCCTTCCAATGCAGGGGATGCGGGTTTGATCCCTGGTCAGGGAACTAAGATCACACATTCCGCAGGGCAACTAAGATCACGTGCCACAACTGCTGAGCTCGTGCGCCTCAACTACAGAGCCCACAAGCCACAAACTACAGAGCCCACACACTCTGGCACATCCGTGCCATAACTAGGAGAGAAAACCCGCACACCACAACTAGAGAGAAGCCGGTGCACTGCAACAAAAGATTCTGCATGCCTCAAAGAAGATCCCACGTGATACAACTAAGACCCAACACACACAAAAATAAAATTAAAAAAATAAAAAATTAAATTGCAAAAAAAAAATAAGAAGAAAAATATTTTATTACACCTTTATTTATTCCTACTTCCTCAGTCTTCCTCTTTTATATACAGATCTGAGTTCCTGACCTATACCATTTTCTTCTTGAAAAACTTATTTTAACATTTCTTACCAGTCAGGTCTACTGATAAAGTCTCTATTTTAAAATATTTCACCTATAAAGGATAATTCTGATGGATACAGAATTTTATGTTGGTATTTCTTTATCTTTCAACACTTTATATATTTCACTCCACTCTCTTTTTGCTTGCCTGATTTCTGACAACATGTCTGATGTAATTTTACCTTTGTTCCTCTATAGATAAGGTATTTTTCTGCTCTGGCTTCATTCAAAATGTTCGCTGTTTTTACTTTTCTACAGTTTAAATATGATAAGCCTAAGGGTAGATTTTGGGGTATTTATCTTGTTTGATATTTTCTGAGCTTCGCATATCAGTGGTTTTTTGTCTGATATTGTTTTTTAAAAACTTTTTGCCATTATTACTTCAAGTAATTTCTTCAGCTCCTTTCTGTTTTTCTTAGCCTTCTGTGAATCTAATTAAAGTTTTGTTATTCTGTTTTAAAGTTTTTCACAGTTCTTTGATATTCTGGTATTTTCTAAACATATTACTCTGCATTTCAGTTTTGGAAATTTCTATTGCCCTATCTTCAACTTACAGATTCTTTTCTCATCTATGTCCAGGTTATTAATGAGCCTATCAAAGGCATTCTTCAGTCCTATTACCATTTATTTATTTTTATTTTTTCCTTTCTTAGAGGAAATATCCTTCTGCTAACATTACCTATCTAGTCTTTTTGTGTTTTTTTCCACTGGACTCCTTACCATATTATTCATAGTTAGTATACATTCTCTATCTGATAATTTCAAGATCTGTATTATAATTGAATCCATTTTTGATGCCTGTCTTGTTTATACTGTTTTTTTTCTAACATTTTAACATGCCTTGTAATTTTTTCTTGAATGCTGAAAAATAGGTAAATAGGCTTTTCTTGTGAGGTTTTATGTTTATTTGGCTTTGAGTTAGGTTACTGGTTAGGAGTGTTTTATGTTTGATATACCTATTGATGCCTCAGATTTCATTTTCCTTTTAGGGTCCTCATTTGTTCTCCCCTATTGTTTTTGGGTCCCTGAGAACTTCTCGTAAAATAGAGTCTGCATCTTATAGTTCTTTAACCTGTAATCTACCATTGTTTTACCAGAGGCCTGTTGATGTGGTTGTAAAATGCGGGGGGGCGGGGGGGAATGGATGCTTTCTATAATCTTAATGATTAAATCTCCATCTTTTACTGTTCTGTCCCTGAACTGCGACATTCACAAATGTTTCCATTTTTTTTTTCTTCTTCCTCCTTGTATCAATATACATATGATACAGGAATGCTGGAGAGAGCTGAAGTTGGATAATTGCCCTTCTCCCAGGTAAACAAGGCTCTGGTAAATTCTTTTCCCCCTTTAGAGTAGGCCTTTGTTATGGAGAATACTCTGGGTGTATTCCAAACAGTTGCTTTTTCTCTATCCCTGCTTGAAAAACTAGGGGATTTTTCCTCACTCTTTAATGTGAGAACCTAGTGGGGTTCCTGGATATAATTGAGGGGACTCCTCTAAAACTGGAGACCCTAGAATTTTTTCACTCTCAAGTTAGTACATACCCTGCCTCTAGTAATTCATCAAAATTACCATTTAAGTCTTCCTTCCATCTCATCTCTCCAAGTCTTTATTCTGTTTCTGCCTTACATGTATTTGCATGTAATATAAATTCTAAAACACATTTTAATTTGCTTTTAATGATGTTTGATGAGATTTAGAATTAAGGAAATATAGCACTTTCTATTAACTTATATAAATATATAACATTTCTTTTGCTGTTGATTCCTTTTTGTAGAGCTAGAAGTCCATCTGGTATATTTTTAATACTAAAGAACTTCCTTTATTTATTTTTAGTACAGATCCCTTGGTGATTAATTCCTTCAGCTTCTCTTTATGTCTGAAAAGGGTTATTTTCATGTATACTTTTAAAAATACCTTTTATAGAATAAAAGTATTTAGTATTTTCTTTTTTTTTCCTTTCAGCACTTAAAGATGTTCTACTGTCTTCTCATTTGCATTGTTTCTTATGAAAAATTTGCTGACATTGTTATATTTTTTTCTTCTGTATATAATGTGACTATTCTCTAGCTGCTTTTGAGAGCTTCTCCTTATTACTTGCTTTGAGCAATCTGATTATGATATAACTTCATGGGGTTTTCTTCATGTTTATTGAGTTTTGTGTTTATTAATCTTGAATCTATGAGTTGATCAAATTTAGAAAAATACTTGGTCTTTATTTTTGAACTATTCTTCTATCACCTCCACTCCCTCCTTTTACAGAAACTCTATTTACCTTTATATTAGTAGAAGGTTTTCTGAAAATTGCTGATGCTTTGTTCATTTATTTGTAGTATTCAGCTGTAGACTTGAAAAGAAACTGTAGATATCTGGAGCTCTGCCTTTTGCCACCTTCTTATAGCTTTACAGATACCTCCACTCAGGCCTAAAAATTCAAGCTATTTTTGACTTCCTGAGTACTCAACTCTGTCTCCCCAACTCAGGGAAAACATTAGTCTCTATTGGGTTTCCATGTGCCTACCTGGAAACCCAATAGAGACTATTGGGTTGTCAGACTATGGTCTGACAACTCTCTTCAGTAAGCTGGAGAAATAGTATGACTTATATATAATTCGTATTTTTTTTCTCTTAGGGATCATTGTCCCGTGATTATTGTTTTCCAGTGTCTGAGAATCATTATTTAATATAGTTTGTTAACTTTTTATTTGTTTATTATAGAGATAAATTTGTTACTCCATCCTGGATAGAAACAGGAGAGCATAAGTCTCTACACCTTTAAGAACACTAGAAATCTGTGTGTGTGCATGTAACATCATTTGATCATCACATATGTTAAAATCACTTTCCCCAAGATATTGTTTGTTTTATAATTATTATTTTGCCAAATAAATAATATTTGATTCTGTAGATTTTTCTTTTATATGTTAAATTCTGAAAGGACTTCTCTTTAGAGATACTTAATTTATTATACTAATCTGGCTTTTTTTCTCAATAATGTAATCTCTTTTATATAATTTATACTAATTGATGCTCATGCATGATTTTACATGTGTAATATTTTCTGCAAAATTCATATTTTTCTTTCTGTTTGCTCTCATTTTGTTTGCCAGTTTGTTTTATTGTTTATTTACATAGCCTGAGACTCTTTCTAACACAAATGAGCACCAAGAAAGTTCTGATTCTCTTTTCGGATTTCTTTTTTCGTAATTTTGCTTGGGTGGTATAACTTTGGTTGGGTGGTATAACTGATTACACTGGGAAGAAAAGTCACTTCTTTATATAAAGTAGTGCTGAAATCGCTTAATTTAATGCATCCTATGTAAAAACTATTAAAAATTCCCTGGCAGAACTACCTAATTAACTACTTGGTCGTCAAATATAGGTGATTTATATTATTATAATATTCTTTGATTTAATGAAAACCCTGAAGAATTCTCACATCAGATACTAAGTGATTTAAACTGCTTGTGAAGTACAGAAGGATATACGGCTCTTGAAGGATGGAACTAAGTATTCTTTCCTATCTCCTATCTATCTATTTATCTATCTATCTATCTATCTATCTATCTATCTATCTATCTATCTATCTACCTATCTTCTGTCATCTTTCTGTCTACAATCTAATCTATCTACACATCTATCTGTATTTCCTGTAGAGATGTTTCATCTCTCTATTCATATATCACCTTTGATTATACTCTCTCTATTCTTAATTAACTGAGCATTTTTATAAGCACCTGCAAAGTATTAACAAATCTGTGTTCCCTGATGAATGTTACCTTAATAATTAAATAATTATTAAAGACCTTCTTTTTATGGCATTTTTCAAGTATCTTGATAGTGATACTGATCAAAAAGACAAAAAAGACACTATCTGTCTCTGTTATAACAATAATTTTACTAATTTATTTCTGCACTTATGACTCAAATTTATTACCCTTTCAAAGTTTGTCTTTAAATGTGCCTTACATATTTTTTCTAATTAACATTTTTATATCCAACATTGAAACAAACATGCACAAATAAAACTCTCATACAAAATATATGGAGTAATGAAAAAATGCTTGTCAATAACTACATATTTTGTTTCAAGTTCTATCCAACTAGTTCTCACCTTCTTGTGTTGAAAAGCATTCAGATAAATCCGATTCAAGTTTAGCCTGGCATAAAATTCCCCTCATACTTTACTTTTCCTGATTAATCTTCCACTGCTCCCTAGCAAGCACCATGGGAACTAATTCTTCTGGAGTATTCAGCATTTCCTGACCACATCATGCCTTTTTAAGCCTTCAGACCCTTTCAAAAACTTTCTCTCAACTGGCATACCTATTTTCTCATATATCAAAGTTATTTTCCATATCCATATAAAAAATTACTTCTTTGTCACCTTATGATTCACTCTGTGTGAATAATATATAGTCATTAACTACAAACAGAATTGAAACAGGATTGGGCAACTCTAATTTACTGTGGAATATTTCCAGTTAGAAAAGTGTGAATGCACATTCACATTCACAGGAAAGAATTTAATGCTTGCAGATCCATGATTAAAGTATTCGAGAACTTCTCATTTTATAATTAGTTTCTCCAGCTCTTCAACTGATAGGTCAAACCACAATGAAATGGAAGCCTTGTTCCTCACAGTACTTTCTAATAGTACATATGTGATTAATTATGAAGCTACTGGAAATGAATGTGTAGGAAAATAAGTGAATAATCTGAGTCTGAAAATATATTTAGCTTTAGTTCATGAATAGCCTGATAGAACTAGGCAGTTAATACAATATCAAGTCCCTAGCATAAGAAAGACCTAGGATATAATCACATTTCTATATTATTTGATTTAAGGTCTGCTCTTCTTATTTGCTTATTTGTTCAATTCAGTTATTCATTTGACATTTATCTGAGCATCTACTATGTACTGAGCACTTTATTCAGAGTCTGATATATTTGTTTAAAATGAACCCTATTTTCAAGGAGCTACATTCTAGTGAGTGAGGCAAACAGACTAAACAATGAATAAAATATGTACATACATCTTACAAGATGTAAGAGGAAGAAAATTGCTGTGGAAAAAATAGAATGGCAAAATAATTTAGAAATGTGGGGAGGGAATAACAGGTTGTAATTTTAAATATTAGTGTTGAGAAAGTTTTCATTTAGATATGACAGAGCTGTGGCTTTGTCTCAGGGAATAGTTTTCCAGACAGAGGGAACAGCTAGTGAAAATGTCCCAAGACAAACTAAGTGTTCCACAAATTCTTGAAAGAGAAAGGAGGCAGTTAAGCAGGTCAGAAGTCAGCAAAGAATTAGGGAAGGGGGAGATGCAGTTAGAGAGAGGTTAGATTATAATGTACCTTAAAGAGTGGTTGGTTTTTTTTTTAAACATCTTTATTGGAGTATAATTGTTTTACAATGGTGTGTTAGTTCCTGCTTTATAACAAAGTGAATCAGCTATACATATACATATATCCCCATATCTCCTCCCTCTTGTGTCTCCCTCCCACCCTCCCTATCCCACTCCTCTAGGTGGTCACAAAGCACTGAGCTGACCTCCCTGTGCTATGTGGCTGCTTCCCACTAGCTAGCTATTTTTCATTTGGTGGTGTATGTATGTCCATGCCACTCTCTCACTTCTCTCACTACGTCCTAGCTTACCCTTCACCCTCCCTGTGTCCTCAAGTCTGTTCTCTATGTCTGCATCTTTATTCCTGTCCTGCGCCTAGGTTCTTCAGAGCCTTTTTTTTTTTTAGATTCCATATATATGTGTTAGCATACAGTATTTTTTTTCTCTTTCTGACTTACTTCACTCTGCATGACAAACTCTAGGTCCATCCACCTCACTACAAATAACTCAATTTCATTTCTTTCTAGGGCTGAGTAATATTCCATTGTATATATGCGCCATATCTTCTTTATCCATTCATCTATCGATGGACACTTAGGTTGCTTCCATGTTCTAGCTATTGTAATTAGAGCTGCAATGAACATTGTGGTACATGACTCTTTTTGAATTATGGTTTTCTCAGGGTATAGGCCCAGTAGTGGGATTGCTGGGTAATATGGTAGTTCTATTTGTAGTTTTTTAAGGAACCTCCATACTATTCTCCATAGTGGCTGTATCAATTTACATTCCCACCAACAGTGCAAGAGGGTTTCCTTTCCTCCACACCCTCTCCAGCATTTACTGTTTGTAGATTTTTTGATGATGGCCATTCTGACTGGTGTCCCAGCACCACTTATTGAAGAGGCTGCCTTTTCTCCAGTGTATATTCTTGCCTCCTTTATCAAAAATAAGGTGACCATAAGTTTGTGGGTTAATCTCTGGGCTTTCTATCCTGTTGCATTGATCTATATTTCTGTTTTTGTGCCAGTACCATACTGTGCCAGTATCATTACTGTAGCTTTGTAGTATAGTCTGAAGTCAGGGAGCCTGACTTCCTCCAGCTCTATTTTTCTTTCTCAAGATTCCTCTGGCTATTCGGAGTCTTTTTCAGTTCCATACAAATTGTGAAATTTTTTGTTCTAGTTCTGTGAAAAATGCCATTGGTAGTTTGATAGGGATTGCACTGAATCTGTAGATTGCTTTATAGTCATTTTCACAATATACCAAGAACATCATATATCTCTCCATCTGTTTGTATAATCTTTAATCTCCTTCATCAGTGTCTTATAGTTTTTTGCATACAGGTCTTTTGTCTCCTTAGGTAGTTTTATTAGTAAGTATTTTATTCCTTTTGTTGCAATGGTAAATAGGAGTGTTTCCTTAATTTCCCTTTCAGATTTTTTCATTGATTAGCTCTAGTAGTCTTCTCGTAGCATCCTTAGGATTCTCTATATATAGTATCATGTCATCTGCAAACAGTGACAGCTTCCCTTCTTCTTTTCCGATTTGGATTAAGAGTGGGTTTTTTGAGTACTGCTTTAGACAGGATTGTATGAATATTTAAATTTTATTGCTTTTAGAAATATTTGAACTTACAAGCAGCATGTTGTTTTAAATTTTGAATGTTTAAATGCATGTGTGTACCCTTATAAAACTTGCACAGTTGAACACATTTTGCTAACTATTCTTTTTTTCATATAAAAGTATAAAATCTAGAGGAGTTTAAAGGACATATTAGATAGTATGCATTATTCTGTAATATAATTTTAACTTGTTTAATATATAAGTATCATTTATCCACTCCTTCAACTAGAATTACCCATTAGAATCTAGTACTGATCAGCAAATTACATATTTGTAAAATAGCCACCACTATTTGTAAGTCCTACCAAAAATTTTAGTGCTCTAATATATTCCCAAAGCTATTAACACAATTACTAATTAGATTGTTGGAGGGCTCTTTTATGTACAGAAAGATAAAAGGGAATTTCTTGAAGATATATTACATTTTGCTATTTTGTAGTTCATATACTTTCAATTTAAAAATGATTAGAGTTGGTATTCCAATTATGGAAACTTCATACTGTAGTAAAAAAGTGTATTAAGAAAAAATCGTATTACAAAAGTGATACTTCAATATAAATAGAAAAGTGGATAATGGGGCATTTTGGTGAGCTGCATGAAAAGTATATTACATAACTACAGTGTAAGAGAAGAGGTATACTGACCCTTAAATATAATTTATAATATGAACATAGTGAACCTTTATAAGATAAAGTCAGAAATGTTCGATTCCACTATAAAGTCACTCTGTATTTTTGTAAAAATTAAAATACTCTTTTCAGAATTATTTCTATTGCTTTCACGTAAGGAATTTTTCCCATGACTCACTTCAGCTTCATGATATACAACAAACTTGACATTTTGTTGGCTTTCAAATGACATTATCTTAAGGCTTAAAATTATCTTACCGTCAGTCTGTTAGCAGGAAGCTTTGGAGATTTCACTGGAGCCAGAGCTGCACTAGCGAAACACTGAATGTTCTGATTTTTTGCTTATTGCTGCTACTTTATTACCTCCAACACAGATATTAGTCAAAAACTAAGAAATGTCAACCTTTTGTCATCAATCTACATAGTATCAATTTTACGCTCTGAAAGTAGTATGATGACAAATTGCTAAAGCCAAAATACATCCAGATGAGGTTCACCTCTGAGCATTTTTCTCTTATTATAAAAATAAGAGAAAATAGTATTTCATTTATTCTGGTTTTATTACAGTTTTAGGTAATATCTAGTTGAAGAAGAAGCAAAGAGCTGACCAAGCACTCCAGTTACTGTGAATTGCTTTGATTCTAGATATATGACTTTGAGACTCAATTTTGTCTGTTAGTTCTCAAGGCCACATAAGCCACAAATCCTGACCTATCCATTCATTCATGTCTTCACTGATTAAAAAAAAAAGAATTTTTTAAAAAAGATGTACTAATTCCAAATAAATGAAACATTTTTCCTGTTTCCAAGTATCTAACAGTCAAATATAAAGAAACAATTTTGTAAAGTAATAATTTAAAATTATTAAAGAGCAATTTGGAAGCACAGAGATCTTTAGCTTTATGTTCATTCTGACAATGTTAAATGACATAATGATTTCTTGATAATATTAACAATTGCAGCATCAGTTGGCTAGCTAGTGAATAAATGTTAATAGATTGTCATTTTTCTAGCACTACCTTCAGTTAATCTCTTTAACAAACGCATAAAATGGGGTACTCTAGTTAAGCATCAAAATCAATGAGTTCAGCAAAATATTCACTGATGCAAAATACCAATTTATTGTTGGTACATATGACTACTAACCTGCTTATTGGCTAAAAAGTAAAGATGGCCACAGTCTCAGCTTGGGTCTCCAGAAACTGACACTGATACAAGATTCATGTGAAAATGATTTATTTAAGGATTTCCTTTCCCCAGTTGTAAATGGTGGAAAGTGGGGCCTTGGGAAGGGAAGGAAGCCAAAGTACCATGAAGTTAACTTGTACTCACTATTTCAGGAAACAAGCACCTGGGAGCTCTGGAGACCATAATCACACTTAGGGTTGTCCCCATCAGGGGGTAAAAGCAACAGTACATTAATTCTTCCTCACCCTCCAGTCATTGTTTAAGAGCTAAGGTAAAGAGGCGAGGCAGAAAGGTGTTATTGCCCAGGGATTTCCAGTCTTGCTGCCCATAGATAAAACTTGTCCTAGTGCCCTGAGGGAATTGCACCAGCACAAAGATTTAAGTGTTGGTGACTGAAGAAGGTATGGGGGAGTCTTGACAGTATCTGCTGGGGTCACTTTGGAATTCTCCAAATTTTGAAGCTTTTTTTAGTTTTTAGAGATAATTTATGTTGATATTTTTTGTTAACAATTACCAACATTAAAAATTGTTATTAGAGGGTTTCCCTGGTGGAGCAGTGGTTGAAAGTCCGCCTGCCAATGCAAGGGACGCGGGTTCATGTCCCGGTCCGGGAAGATCCCACATGCTGCGGAGCGGCTAGGCCCGTGAGCCATGGCCGCTGAGCCTGTGCTCCGCAACGGGAGAAGCCACAACAGTGAGAGGCCCGCATACCGAAAAAATAAAAAATGTTATTAGGGACTATAATTTTTATTAAGTAATATTATTAATAAATATTAGCAAAATTCAGAGAAATACAAAAACTTCCCACCCATAGAATAACCACATATTAGTCAAGGACAACATTTGTCCCTTACTCTATTTTTCAATAAATCATGAATTCTTTACCTACATATTTACAACCCTAAAACTTTTCTAAGTGGTTCTATGAAAGTAATTTTAAGTCTTTAACTAAATTATTTTATTAATTTCCATGAAAAAAAGTTTTGGACATGAAAATTCTATAGATGACATCATATTTAATGGTGAAACAAACTCTTTTGCCTAAGTTTTGTAAATAGGAAAAGATGTTCAGTCTCATTTGTTTTATTCTACCATTTATACTGGAATTCTTAGCAAGTGAAACAAAGCAAGAAAAAAATAATAAAGATTGGAATTGAAAAAAACAAAGTTATCCATTTTGGGATGGCATGATTGTAAACATGGAAAAATCCAAGTAATAGGAAAAATAAATTATCAGAATTAGGAAGTAAATTTAGCAAGGTCACAGGACACAGCATCAATATTAAAAATTAATCGAATTTATACATTTCAACATTAGTGAATATTTTAAAGAACTGTGTATTTACAAAAACAGAAGCAATTAATTTAAAAGTACAAGATCTCTACACTAAAAATTTTAAAATTGGTCAGATAAGTGGATGAAAAAAGAGTTGCCTTTGCAAGCATCTCCTGCATATGCAGAGTCCTTGGGGTCTATCACAAGGACACTCTTATTTCCCCTGCACAATGACCCTATCGGCAATGATCATTTTCCTCATTTTACTGAGTAGTAGATAAAGTTAGAGAGGCTACATCTGTCCTCCCAAGGTAGCCCCGCTTCTAACTGGTACCACTAGGATGAGAATAATGTCTATTTTGCACCACTTTAGACTTTAGTCTCTTCACTGTAAAAATAAGGAAACTGGACATTTCCCATCCTAATGTTCCATAGACTTCTACTCTTTTCCTCCTTTCATTCCTTTCAGTACAGAGGTACTTCTGTACCTCTAAGCTTTTATTAAATGATGGAGTTACCCCCCACAAAAAAAGACTGTCAGAGATTTTAAAGAAAACATTTTACAATTAAGAGATATATTATGTGCTTCTAATGAAAAATTTAAATTTATAAAAAAAAAATACTGTATAATTTAAGGAAACTCCAGTCAACCAGTTGGTATGCTCAAAAAATACTTAAAGTAATCATTAAACTGATATATCTGACAATATTAATAAAATGATTCTGCATGCATATGTCTTTAATAACTCAGACAGTCTCATTACAGAATTTCAAAAAACTTTAAAACTTTAAAATTTGCACAAGTTGGACTTCTTCACTCATTTTTCACAAAGACTTCTCAGTTTTTAAATTTTATTTTTCCAAAAGTCATAACTATTGACAAGTGACAAATTAAAGTACAAAGTGCCGATTTTCCAGATTCTGATTGTACTAGTATGATATTCTATCATTGGGTTTTCATTTTTTATTAAAAAAAAAAAAGAGGTTATACATAATCTGAACCTCCAATATTTGCAGTGTTTCATGTTGATGTAGCAAGTAATTAGAACATACCTGATATATACAGATTATCTTTTAGTATATAGGGTATTAGAGATAAGCAAATAAAGCAGCATTCTATTTTTAAAACTCATTCCTCTCAAATCTTCTGGAATAGGATATTTTCTTCTATGCAATCAGAATAAATCACTCTGTGGTACTACCAGTGAGCACTCTGAGGTGCTAGCCATAATATTTGTGGCTCTCTTTCTTGTAAGACTCACTTCCTCCTTAATGTTCATAGTGCCTCTTTGACACTGCTTTCCATAACATCCCAGAGTGAACCTAATTTATTTTTCATTCTAAAGTCAGAATTATACTCAAAACACAATATCTCTGGGCAGAGCTCCTCATCATTTCCCTCAAAGCTACTTACATTTTAATTTATGGAGTACAAGGAGGCCTTGCATAAGAAATTCTAGTTTAGATTGTGAATCCAGACTCACTTTAAACAGATATTCCCATTTAAATTTATTGCATATATGAAGACACAACCTTCTTTTTCACGTTTTTAACCTGTTTATAGAGTTGAAACTGACACACATTTATTGCACATGTTGAAAGTATACAGTTTGATATGTTTTGACTTATCCACTCCTTAAACAATCAGTGCAATCAAAGTAATGAACATATCAACAATCCAAAACATAACCTTGTGTCTTTTTAAAATCCATCTTTCCAATTATGCCTACACCCACATACCAAGAAAAAAACTGATTGTTTGATGACACTGTAGATCAGTTTGTATCTTACAGAAATTTATACAAATGGAATAATAGAGGATGTACTCCTTTTTTGTTTGGCTTTAGTCACTTGGCACGATGATTTGGAGATTCATCCATGCTATTGTTTGTGTCAACAGTTCTTTCCATTCTTTCTGAGTACTAGTCTATTGAATGGCTCCACCAAAATTTATAAATATACTGGGTTATTCCCACTTTAGAGCTATTTCAAATAAAGATGCAATGAACCTTAGTGTACAGTCTTTTTATAAATGTATGCTTTTATTTCTCTTTGATAAATACTTACCAGTTGAAGATGAGTAATATAATAAGAGTATAATTAATTTCTTCTTATTTATTTTTTATTAATACTTTCTTTTTTTAGAGCAGTATTAGGTTCATAGTAAAATTGAAGGAAAGGCATAGACATTTTCTGCCCTCACATATACATAGTCTTCTCCATTATCAACATCCAAACCAGAGTGGTACATTTGTTACAACTGATGAACCTGCATTGACACATCATAATCACCCGAAGTCCACAGCGTACGTTATGTCTCACTCTTGGTGTTGTGCAGTTTAGGGATTTGGACAAGTGCAGAATGGCATGTGCTCTGCCTACTCATCTCTCTCAGCCTCCCCTACGCCTAGCAGCCACTGATCATTTTTTTTGGCTTCAAATTTTTGCCTTTTCCAAAATGGCATATAGCTGGAATCATACAGTATGTAGCCTTTTCAAATTGGCTTCTCTCAGTAATATGCATTTAAGTTTCCTCCAAGTCTTTTTATGGGCTTGATCACTCGTTTCTTTTTACCACTGAATAATATACCACTGTCTGAATGTACCACAGTTTATTTACCTATTCACCTACTGAAGAATATCATGATTGATTTCAAGTTGTGGCAGTTTTGAATAAAACTGCTAGAAACATTCATGTGTAGGGGTTTTTTGTTGCATGTTTGTGGATATAGTTTTTAATTCCTTTGGGTAATACCAAGGAGAGAAATTGTTGGAATCGTTTGGTAATAATATTCTGAGTTTTGTAAGAAAGCATCAGACTGTCTTCTAAAGTGTCTATACCATTTTGCATTCCCACCAGCAATGAATGAGTTCCTGTCACTCCATATCCTTGTCAGCATTTGGTGTGGTATGTGCTCAAGATTTTGGCCGTTCCAATAGGTGTGTAGTTGTATCTCATAGTTCTTTTAACTTCATTTTCCTGATGACATATGATTTGGAACATCTCAGGATTATTTGCCATCTGTATATCGTCTTTAGTGAGGTGTCTATTAAGATCTTTGGCCCATTTTTTAATCATGGTGGGGTTTTTTTTTGTTTGCTTGTTTGGTTGAGTTTTAAGTGTTCTTCATGTATTTGGAATAACAGTCGTTCATCAGGTATGTCTTTTGCAAATAATTTCTCTCAATCCATGACTTGTCTTCTGGAAATTTTACAGTTTTGAGCTCAGATAGAAGATGATCTGGGAGGAGAAGCTGCTGGAACCAGTAACTAGTAGGAACATTTATATGGTAATTAATGGAGGCTGACTATGGACCATCTTGAAAGTTAAAAACTGCTTGATCCACCATAGAAACATTGATAAATTGGATTTCATTATAATTTTAAAACTTCTACACTGCTAAGATAATGAAAATACAATTACAGACTGGGGAAAATATTTGCAAAACAGATATCTAATACAGGACTTTTATTCAAAAGATGCAGAGAACTTTTAGAACTCAACAATGAAGAAAAAAAAAAACCTAAATAAAAATGGGGAATAAAAGGTCTGAACAGACACCTCACCAAAGAAGATGTGCAGATGGTAAATAAGCATATGAAAAAATGTTCAAGATCTTAGGACATTAGAAAATTGTAACTTAAAACAGCAAGGAAATATCACAATACATGTACTGGAATACTGAAAATCTAAAACACTGGCAATACCAAATGCTATTGAGGATGTGGAGCAAAGAAGTCTTATTCATCACTGGTGGAAATGCAAAATGGTACAGCCACTTTGGAAGACAACTTGGCAGTTCCTTAAAAAGCTAAACATAATCTTACCATACTAACCCAACTGAACTGAAAATGTATGTCCATGCAGAGACCTACACATGAATGTTTATAGCAGCTTTATTTAAATTTGTCCAAAACTGAAAGCAACCATGATGCCCTTGAACAGGTGAATGGATAAACAAACTGTGGTACATCCAAACAATGAAATATTATTCAATGATAAAAAAGAAATGAAGCACGGGGAATAATTAGATGGTGAAGTTATTCTGACTGATATTCTAAAGGTAGATACATGGCAATATGCATTTGACAAAGCCCACAGAAATTCACACAAAGAATGAAACAGTATAGACTATGAACTTAAGTTAATAATAATATATCAATGTTTGTTCATCAGTTGTGACAAAGGTATCACACTAATGCAAATTTTAATGAAAGGGAAATTCTAAGGGGAAGGGGCATAGATGGGAACTCTCTCTACTACCTGTTCAATTTTTCTATAAATCTAGAACTTCTGAAAAATAAAGCTTATTAATTAAAACAAAAAGTAAGGAGAGGTGAAAGACACTTAAGGCACAATTTCCAGTGCAGGAAACTTGGGCCAATAGTCACCTATATTAATATCTAAAACATTCATTAAAATGCAAAAATTTTTTTAAAAATTAGTAGAATTCACCAGAGAAGCCATACTGGCCTAAGGTATTTTTTTTTCCTGTTATGGTTTTTCTCAATAATGTAATTTCTCTATTAGATATATGTTTGCATCTTTTAAATAATTTGTTCATTTCTTCTAAGTTGTTAAATGTATTGGCATGTAGTTGTTCATAATATTCTCTTTTACCCTTTTAATATCGTAGAGATGACACGTCTCTCATTCATGACATTAATAATTTGTGTCTCCTTTCCTTTTTCTAATTTCTTATGGAATCTGAGATCTTTTCTTGAGAGCTTTCTTCATTTCTAACGTATTTATTACTCTAGATTTTTCTCTAAATACTTTATCTATATCCCACAAATTTTGATATGGTATTTTCATTTATTTGGTTCAAAATTATTTGAAATTATATTTTTATTTCTTATTTAACCTACTGATTATTAAGAAGCAGTACCATATATGTGGTATTTAAGTACCATAAATGTGGGCATTTTCCAGATATCTTTCCATTATTGATTTTAAATTTAATTACACTGTGGTCAAGTAATATGCTTTTTATGACTTGAACATGTTAAAATTTATTGACATACTTTATAGTCCAAAATATGACCTATTTATTTACATTTGAAAAGGTTGTGTATTCTGTGTTGTTCGGTGGTGTGTGCTATAAATGTCCATTAGGTCAAGGTGACTGATAGTGTCCTTCAGATCTCCTCCATCCTTACTGATTTTCTCTATGCTTATTCTGTAAAATGTTGAGAAAGTGCATTTAAAATCTTGAATCCTAATTTTTAATTAGTCATTTTCTCCTGGAAGTTCCATCAGTTTTTTTTTTGTTTGTTTGTTTGTTTGTTTTTTGTGGTACGCGGGCCTCTCACTGTTGTGGTCTCTCCCGTTGCGGAGCACAGGCCCCGGATGCACAGGCTCAGCGGCCACGGCTCACGGACCCAGCCACTCCGCGGCATGTGGTATCTTCCCGAACCGGGGCACGAACCCACGTCCCCTGCATTGGCAGGCGGATTCTCAACCACTGCGCCACCAGGGAAGCCCGTTCCATCAGTTTTTATTTCAAGTATTTTGAAGCTCTGTTATTCGGTGTGTATATGTTTAGAATTACGTTTTCCTGTTGAATGAGCCTCTTTATTATTATGAAATGTCACTTCTTAAAAAATTCCTGGTAACTTCTTTGATCTGAAATATACTTTATCTTATATTAATATAGGTTCTCCAGTTTTCTTCTGATTAGTGTATGTATGATATATCACATTCTGTCCATTTAACATATTTTTATTTTTATATTTAAATTGATTTTCTTTTGCAGGTGGTTTATACTTGAGTCATTCTTTAAATCTACCATTTTGCTAATTTTTTCCATTTTCTCATCTGTTCTTTGTTCATTTTTATACCCTCTTTTTCACCCCATTTTTGGAATAATTGGGTACTCTTTTATGATTCCATTTTATCATCTTTGTTGTCTCCTTAGAAATAACTTTTTATTTTGTTATTTTAATAATTGTCTTGGATTTCAAAATATACCTTTTAAACTTATTCACAATCTAGCTTTAAATAATATAAATATATATAAAATATTAATAATATTTATTATTTATATTTTTTCAGTATAGTGTAAAGGACCTAGGACCAGAATATGTATACTTCTCCCTTCCTGCATTTGTGCTAGTTTTATCTTACAATTTTTTCCTTCTACATGAGTTATTAACACCACAACACACATGGTTAGTATTTTGCTTTAAACACTGATTATCTTTTAACAAGATTTAAATATTAAAAGAGTCTTTACATTGATACACATAGTTACTATATCTGGTACTCTCGTTTCTTTATGTAAGTACCGATTCTAACATTTTTTTTCTGCTTGAAGGATTTCTGTTACCTTATAATGTGAGCCTTCTGGTCATAAATTATTTAGTTTCTGAAAATGTTTTTATTTCACTTTGATTTTAAATAACTTCACTTTCATTTCTTGGGGTAGAGAATAGATTGGCAGGATTTTGTTTTGTTTTTTGTTGGTTTTTTTTTTTTTGCAGTACATGGGCCTCTCACTGTTGTGGCCTCTCCCGTTGCGGAGCACAGGCTCCGGATGCACAGGCTCAGCGGCCATGGCTCACGGGCCCAGCCACTCCACAGCATGTGGGATCCTCCCAGACCGTGGCACGAACCCGTGTCCCCTGCATCGGCAGGCGGACTCTCAACCACTGTGCCACCAGGGAAGCCCTTTGTTTTCATTTTTAATTATTTAAATATTCTGCTGTACAGTATTTTTTTTTCAGAGATATGTCTCACCATCATTATCTTTGTTTCTGAGTACCAAATGTGTCCATTTTTCTGCCTGCTTTTAAGATTTTCTCTTTTTCAATGGTTTGATGCAATTAAATTGTCAAGTATCTCAGTGTAGTTGTTTTCAATGACTTTGAGATATCCTGAGCTTCTTAGATGTATGAGTTTGTAGCTTTCAACTGAGTCTGTTGTTTTTTTTTTCTGCACCCACTGTCTTCTCTCCTTAGGGAGACAGATTCAATGGTGAATAATATGTAGGCCCTGTCATAAGAAATTTACATGGAATTCTTATAAATTTCATGTGCCTTCCAAAGGACTTACAAAATATTGATGCTTCATCATGATAATATACTGAGTATTGCAAAAGCAGTTGTTTAAAATGAATTAGAACAAGAGGAAAACATGGTTTAGAGCAAGAATATATACTATCTTAAAATAAAAATCACAAAAAATATGACTTCTCTAATTCTATAGATTAACATATAAATTTGATGTGTGGTTATTTTTAAATGTAGTGACAATGAAACAATTGAAGAATAGGATTTTATCAGCATTCTTCATATTGCAAATGAATAAAAACTTATTTAAATGACAGGTTTGACAATAAACAAATTTTCAAATCACTTATTTAATTAAAAAATAAATATAACACAGGAAAACTATGAATACAGTTAAATAGTCTGAAATTACAGTACTTGGTTATAAAAATGTATCAAGGGCATTCAAAGTGACATAAGATTGAGAAGAATTAATTTCAAGAAAACCTCTTTTATGAAAATAAATCTCCTAAACTTAAAGAACAAGAGCATATTCTCATGATCTAAGAGCATCTTGTAGGGATAAAATGAATTATTTTGCTTCTGTTAGAATGTTAATTTTCTACTCTGGACTTATTTTATCATGATATGTTACAGAGGGAATTTCCATATAGAGTCTAATTTAGAACTTGCATGTAGTACTCAAGTACTTAATCATAAGGGAGACTCAAATATTAATCTATTTCATGAAGTTCACCTTAGGTAGAAAAAAAAATGATTGATCTTTAAATCTTTCACTTTCATGCCAGTCTAATTAGTGCCGGGTTGATACACCCTGTAACATTAAAAGCAATATTTAAATGTATGTATTATACTTTCCCAAACACATACCCACATTAGTTTAAATTAGTCCTTCAAACTTATATAAACGAAGGCTTATGAATAATTGGATGAGTCATCCAGACTGCTATAAATAGAAAACTCCAGCTGGATCAAAGCAGATGCTGTATATAACTGGATTTCCTAATCTGCAAGGAACTTTACTTTACAGAGTTGGCTAACAATTTATAAATGTTGTTATTTAACATCTTTATCCTAATTTTTTAACACTTTAAGTTCTTCTCTGATTCCAACATTATTCTAAAATATATTTTTCCTAGTTCTAAAAACTTTCATTTCAATAACTTTGTTATTAAGTTCTAATTTTACTGCACGTCCATAGGAAATATGATCTCCATTATTTCAAAATGTATCAATTTAAAAATGTAGCAGTCAGAATCCTGGTAGGAAACAGATGGCACATTCAAATGAGATCATTTTGAGATGGTTTAATAAAGAAATTAGTTATGAAAGTAAAGGCAGGATTTAAGAAAGGCAACAAAGAGGGTGCAGTACCCCAGGACTGAAATATCCTGGAGGCATTATCACTCCTAGAATTAAAAGGTGATAAAGCGGGAAAAGTTACGTGAACCTGAAGAGATAATTTTATAGACAAATCCTATGCTAAAGGGTAGTTGTTCTTCAATTTCTCTTGACTGTATATGATATTATTATATATTTTCAAGTACTCATTTGCCCTTTGTTACTCTACTAATTTTGTAGTGATTGGATATGATATATACGGATCAATCTGACATCTTGCAACAGCAAGCCAGAAAAAAATAATTTCAAAGAAAAAAAGGTATTATTAAGAAACAATAAATTGGTGGCATTATAAGTCCTTCATGTTGATAGTTACTATATTAATGGAGAAAATAACTGAATTAAAGCAGAACAGGTATTCTTATAGAAAGATATTTTTCATTAAGTATGGGATATTACAAGTTGATAAAATAATAACTGGATTTTATTTCTTACTAATACTTAAAAATACAATAAACTAGGCAAATGCTGATAGATATTTTTACTACAGTAGTAGAGGAAAGTTATGTTATTATTGAATTAAACAAAAATATGGTTTTTTTACAGGTTATTATTTAACATTCTCTATCTCTCTCTGAGGATACAGAAATAAGTACCTACATCACCAGTATAATTATATTTGTTCTTACAAGTAGAATAAATTATGTTCCCTCCATGTCTGCATATGATACAAGTTGTAAATGCAAAAGTAAGAAGGAAGGCTATAATGAAAAAGAGGATAGTAAATATGGGCAGAGAAAAATTTATTTATTTTCAAGTCTCTAAATTAAAACATCTTTTTTTTACATTTAAAATCTACTTGAGTCACGCAGTTAATGCTAAATCATTCATTTATTCCACAAATGCATCGACTGCTTATCTTGCATAAAGCACTAATTGGGATTTGGAAATACAGTGCATGTAAAAGAAACAATGTTCCCAACATTCCAATGAAAAAAGATGAAATAAAACTGTAAACAAGACTGTCAAATAGTGGTGACTGGAATAAAATTGCAGGAATATGAGAAAGAGATCACTGGATATGAGGGAGTAAGTTAGATATTGTCCTCCAGCAAGTCTAATCTAAAGTGATGACATTTAAGGAGAGATCTGAATGGTGAGAAGACATTCTGAGAAATAAACGGTCAGAAGTAGAGGAAAAACCCTGGAAAAGACTTTACTATGTATAATGCAAATGACCCAAGACAGAAATAAGCTTCCTAATTTTCAGAAACGACAAGACAGTAATAGTTGTAGATAAGGTTTTAGGAATTAAAATAGTACCAGGAAATTAGTGCAGAGAATTAACCAGGAGCCAGGTTTTATCAATCCTTATAAACGATGGTAAGGACTTTTTATACCATTCTCATTGTCATGGGATTTTTTTTTTCAGAGAAATGACTGCTCTGATTTTATGTTTTGAAAGATAACTCTGCCTGACGTATGAAAAATGAACCATAATAAGGTAAAAATGGTAACAGAGAAATACTTTCAAATCTTTCAGAACATTATTGTCTTAAGATGGGTTCACTAGGTTCAGAGCCTAAAATGGAAATTGTTTGGGATTTATTGAGAGAGTACTCTCAGGAGAGACACATAGGGAGTAGGGAAGCCGAATAAAGAAGAGGAAGGAGCTCTCTAAAAATGTGATTTCAGGTGAAGTTAAGCTTTATTCTTATTTCACAGGGAGCTCCAGAGTCTTTCCCACCTTGAGATATGGGAATGGGGATTTGTAGACTCTAGCAGTCAGTCAATGCACCAGTAAGTCGCTGAACACAGACCATAAGGAATGGGAGTGAGTGGATATAATGTTCAAGGCACCGCCAGAAAAGGTGACCTTATTTGCCCAGAGACTATCTACTGGAAAGTTTCAGTTGAGAGCCATTAGTCTAAGCACCCACAGGAGCTAGGGTATGAATATAATGAAAGAATTGGTAAATAGAAGGGGGTCAGAAAAATAAATTTTGAAGAAAAAAAGTATTAAGAAACAATAAAATAAGTGACATTATAATGGTCCATAATGATAATTATATTGATAGAGAAATTAATTGAATTAAGGAAAGGAAGAACAAAGTTAGATGTTCCTATAGAAATATTTGTTGTCTGGTGGGACAACAGAGTAGGCTCAGTGGAAGGTCCACTTTTTATTTTTGTCATATTACTTTTATTAGATAATAATGAAGTATGTGTTTATGAATCAGTGATAATTTTCTATTAGAACAAATATCTTTACTACAATATGTTGATGGGAATAATAAAGCACTAAATCATAAAGCATGCTTGCAATGGCACCTAGAAACAAATGATCTCTGAAAAGAATTGCCAAATGGTCGTGCTAACCAACAATTCTTATATAAAATTAAATCTGCCTTTCTAATAAATTGAATCATGAGCAAAGCTACATAGCTACAGTATACAATCTTAGGAAAATGTCTTCATGCATTTAAAATTTAATATGTTCACAGATATCAGAAGTTTTATAAAATTTTTAATAAACAAAATATTCATGAATCTTTTGTAAAACTGTGATTAAACATATTGTTCACTGTATTGTTTAAAAACAAATAAAATTAATACAATACATTCCTCTTTGAGTTCAGTGCCAAAAATAAAAATGTTTGTCTATTCTGAAAAATCTGCACACTAAAATTGATAATAGCATCTATGTAATCTATTAAATTTCCTTTGCCATAGTTGTTAGGTAATCAAGAGAGAGTGAATAAAGCAAAATATACTTAATCTTAGCTTTTCATACAAATTATCCTTTTTCACCACCTCTCTAACATAATTCTTTAGTTTTTTTAAATATTATTATAATAATAATCAAGCTTTTAAATGTATTGTATTGTGAATTTACCACAATTTTATTGATCGGGACTAGAGTAGACATTATAAATAATGTTCAGTAAGCTGCATTAGAGTATTTCATTCAGAAAGTTTGGAAATTATAAGGACACAATGACAGTAAAAATCGTATTTCTATAAATATCTGGTTTGAAATAAAGTCAAAGTGAGTTTATATAATTCATTAAGCAGATGCAATGATTAGTTTCAAATACTCAGAATTCAATGTGTAATACATGATATGACCACAGTACAATTCAGAATTACAATAACTGTGCTTGTCATAATTCATTGCTAAAAAGAAATGTATTTATTCAAGAAAATATATTTACTTAAGTATGCCATTTTCAATATAAAGTGTTATAATTTGGTAGGTATAAATTAGCTTATGTTTGGCTTTAATGTTTAAAAATATGGTTGCAAACATCTGTGCACCACAACTACTGAGCTCGTGTGCCTCAGTTAGAGAGCCCACATGCTGCAAACTACAGAACCCATGTGCTCTGGGGCCCATGGGCCACAACTAGAGAAGAGCAATCCCCCACACCACAACTAGTGAGAAGCCCTCATGCCACAAATACAGAGCCCACACGCCACAACCAGAGAGAAGCCTGCGTGCTGCAACGAAGAGCCCGCGCGTCACAACAAAAGATCCTGCATGTCTCAACGAAGATCTCACATGCCTCAACTTAAGACCTGAAGCAGTCAAATAAAAATTAAAAAAACAAAAAAAAATCTGACCCATTCCTATTAGGACAGCAAGGAAATGTGGGCCTCTTTAAAGAAAAAAAAATATGGTCGCAGTGGGTATTTATGACTTCCAATTATTGAAATATTGAAAGTAAGGAAGAAAATGTAAATTGGTGAAAAAAGGTCAAAATCGTAACATTTGTTGCAGGTTTCAGCTCTGTCACTTAGTAGCCATGATTTTTAATATTTTGCTCAGTTTCTCAGAGGCCAATATTCTTATATGTAATGATTTGAGAAACATGGAATAAAATTAGCATGAGACATCTATGGTACATTGAATTTACCTTTTATTTTTCTCACTGTTCATGCCTTTCTCACATAATAAATGTGTTGATTTCAAATGATGAGAGAATAACTTCTAAATGTCTTATTCAGTGCTTACCATAGTACATAATGTCCTTACTTTACAAATGAAGAAATTAATTAAATATTAAGGAAAAAAAGACCATTAATTTTTTTTAGGACAAGAGCTGCAACTAAAACATATTTTGTTTTATGATAATACATGCATTATTGAGACTTCCCCTTTTTTCTTCTTTTTCAGGAAATGTACCTTTTAATAATTACAGAAGTCCCATCAAGATGACTAGTACCTTGATCTGACAAAACCATAAAAACTTCATCTTTATGGTGGTGCCTCCCACGGGCTGCTTAAGCCAAGCAAGAACTTTTCCAAACTCACTTCCAAAGTGAGAAGAGAATTTTGATGACTTTGTTTTTCTAATTTTAGTTTTGTGTTTTGCTTTGGTTTTGGTTCATTTACAACTGATGTATTATTTTGCATTGGTGGCAACAATGACTGAAGATTGTTTTATGGTCTGACCATATGGTGAGCTCTATTTGTTTTAGACATCTATTTTCTGTGGGGTTAGGGACCACGGAGAATCTGGTGTGTTAGTCTTCTTTGTTTGCTTGTGTGTTTTTATGCTTTGAGCTCAAATCACTTAAGGATTTCATTTCTACCAGGAATAAAACAGCTATTTGATAACTGAACATGTGATTTCTTTTTAGTTTTAATGCTTTTGTGTTTAACATTGACACATGTCTTAAGTTACACAACTGAAACTGTAAACTCTCTATGTGCTTGTATGTCTACGTGTCAGGAAATTAGAAAGATCTTTACTTCTCATTGTGGGGTTGTGTTATGTTTCCACTTCTGGAGGGTATTAAAACATTATATTGTAGTCTCTTAAACTGTAAGAGTTCTATTCTCATTTTCACAGAGACAAATAAGACAAATGTATATATACATATATACGTGTGTAGATGTGTGTGTGTGTGTGTGTGTGTGCGCGTGTGTGTATGTGCATGCACGTGTGTGTGTTTGGAGAGAGAATATTGCTCAATTTCCCAGGAAATAAGGACATCGAATGTCTAGTACTTTATGTGTAATATTCTTTATGCATAATATATGTATACAGAAAATAAATCAATTTTAGAGGAAACTTTTAAATTATTTTAGAAAAATAAAATTAAAAGTTAAACAGCATGTCCAGTCTTTCATATTCTTTCATGTATTTAACATATATTTATTGTGTTTCTGTCATGTGCCATGAGTTGTCCAAGGTAGATGGAATTAAAGAGAACCAGAGGGATTATTTCAAGCTTAGGCCTTAGAGAGCACTAACACATGCTCAACAGAAATGTGATTCGTGCAATGGATGGCATGAAAACAAAGCCGAGGGCCATGAACCAGGCAGAAGAGGAAAAGGAATCAGTCATGGACAGTAGCAAGGAATATCTTGCATGATTTCTAGAAACGCAGGTATTTTGTTTTTGGCCTTCAAGAGTTTATTGCCCTCCAAAAAAAATGGATGATAGATATTGGCTTTCACAGGAGTACAATGAACTGTCAGATATGGTAGCTATTAGCCACATGTGGCTATTTAAATCTAAATTAAAATTAAATAAATTGAAAACTCAGTTTTTCGGTTGTACTAGCCATGTTTCAACTGTTCATGGCCAACATGAAGAGATAGGCATTTCCATCATGACAGAAATGTCTATTCCACAGTGCTCATTATAGGAGAACTGTTTGCTCCCATTTAATATGTCTGTCTAGGAACATTTTTACATATTTTGTTTTGTTTTATTTACTCTTTTAGAATTTGTATATGTTTGTTTTCTGGGGAAAAATTTAAGGAAAATAGGAATTTGAGAAATATATCAACAATTGTTTCTTATGTGATGTGTTTACATTATCACTTATTCTCCTTTTTATTCTGACCTTTAAAGAATAAGTTGAGATAAAATCTGGTTATGTAATATGGAAAATCTTCAAGGTTTAGTTTAAAGGAAAGAACAATGAAAAGACTTTGTTATACTCTAATTTTCTCATCTATTAATATGCCATCAGCACTTGTAGATGCCATCTATCCATTTGAAGATATTGACTGGTGGTATGGAGCAGACCTAACAAATGATAGACTGTTTGGGAAGAACCCCTAATAGACAAAGTATAGGAGTTAACACATTATTATCTATTACATTTCTTCTATCTTGGATCATCCATTTACTGCATTCTCAAAGATGTCTAATCCTGTGAATTTATCTTATTTGCACTCTACACATCTCAGGCCCTTAGGCTACTACTTTTCTCAGCTTACCTTAAAAAAAAAATGTGGTGTTTTCCCTTTTAAGAAATCAAGTTGTCATAAAATGAGATGACTTTTATGTGTTGGGTAATAGAAAATTGACTGATAGGTATCAATTTTATTTAGAGCATATTTTCAAAGCCGTTTAAATGACTGCTAAAATACTGTTCCATGTGTGTTGAAGGATAGAGTTTATTTGTGCAATATGACAATGCTGTAATGTTATATAAGAAACCGAAATCTCATTATCTATGTGAAACTGATAAAATAATATTAAATTTTAGTGCAGTCATCTAATATTTACAACCAATTTGGAAAATTCATATACTGAGAAGCTCTTTTAAAAAAACACACAGTCAAGGATTCCTTAATGTACTTTCTATTTCAGTTTTAATACAAAAGGAAACTAAAGGAAAAGACAAGATTTGGTTTAATATGTGTACTATGTTAAGTAGAGTAGCATTATCTTCTATTTGAATTTTCAATTAATTACATTAATCACTGAATTTTTACATAAGTACATTGAATATTGTGCAGAATGGAAACATTTGTTCATCACTCTACCAGAGTCTCACAGATTTGCAAAAGTTTTTCAAAAACTGATACCCGCTTCTTCTGAGAGTACTGATAATGATGCACCATTTTATTCTTATTGTTTCCTTGGATTAAATATATAAATTTACCAAAAGAGGAAAACCATTTTTGTAAGAAAAGTCTACAGAGATCTCTATAATCTAACTGTATATTTTCCTTGATTAAATCCCCCACAGCAGTTCACAAATGAAGACAGTTGCATTTGACAATTGCTAGGTGATGTGGTACCATTGAAATGAGCCATTATTTCAAGGTAAGACAGTTCTGAAGAAAATAGTCCTATAAAATATAATTAAACAATGCCCTGGGGACTGCATATATAATTTGCTGTAAAACAGTTGAGTTTTAGTATAATAACAACATACATCATAAACTCCACAAAGAGGGCATCAAATGACCTTTAACATTAATAGACACTCCTTGCAAACAGAAGACTATTTTTGCGTGAAAATATCTACTAGGTTTACAACAATTTAATGTTTTCACTAAGTGAAACTCATATTGAAGGTGATTACTTCACAAAACTTTTTTCTCTCTCTCTTTATAAATAATATAACTTGCATACTGGAGGAGAAGAAGTAACTTAAGGGAAAGAAAAATAAACATACTAAGAGCAAAGTTTTTTGTTTGTTCATTTTAACAGAAAGCAAAATTACTTGCCTTCATAAAGAATTGTGGCTTTCAAAATTTAAAGTCAGGATACACCTTCTTCAAGTGAAGTGTTACTATGAACTTCAGTAAGTAAAAATATATTAAGCAGGTTGGGGTGAGAAGCTTAGGGGTGAAAATTCTTGGCCCTCAGTGGCTTCCTAAATGGACCCTGGAGGGCATTCTATGGTATAGAATTTTAAAACTGTGATATCAATCACTCTAACTTTGTCCTGTGTGGGACGAAAAGAAGCTTTCCTCTACCCTCATAGGTTCTTTTGGCTTGTCTAAGAATTAAACTGACATGAGACAGATTAACAGGAGAAAAAAATCAAACTTAATTTAATAAGTATGGGACACCACATACATGAGAGGTTCAAACACAGAAAGATAAAATGAGGTATATACATCACCCTGAACTAAAGAATGGACAGGGGCCTGGTGCTTCCAAGAACAGAAGGGTAATTCACCAGGAGGTAAGAAGAAGTGCAGATGTTGGGTAAATAGAAGTTTGCCCTGCTATACATATGAGCCACTCAGATAAAATTTATCTCTGGTAATAACTCTTACTGTGGGAAGGACCCCCAATTTAAATTCTTCTAAGTAGTTAAAGGAGGAGCAGAAGTTTCTCTGGAGCCTGCAGGGTCTTGATTGCCTTTAGCTCAAAATAATCCCCATGCAGAGTGGCACATTTGAGGAAGGCTTGTTCTGAACCCCTTCAATTTTATACTTCTTTGCTTTCTTTACAAATGGTCATAAACCCGGTTTGGTTTTTAGGTTTCTGGTTTTTTCCTAATCGCTCCAGGGAAACATATAGGTGATAAAAATAACAAATATGAGGAAGTTATAAACCTGAGAAATCTTTCCCAATGTCTCCGTATTGCTCCATTTTCTCAAATTCCTGACTGTTATGAAATTTTAGAAAGTCCCCTCGGATTTCCTTTATGATTTTTTTCCTGAGGGTAACTCAATAAACCACCCTCTTTCCTCTGATTCATCTTTTCTCAAAACTGTGAAGACACTTAACCACCATAGTAACCTCTCTTTCTATGATGTAGTTTAGTTTAGTTCTACAGATATTATTCATGCCAGACACAGCTGGTTCCTTAAGGAACAAAGATTATTCATCCATTGACTCTGATAGTCCTCAAGGAGTCTAGAGTCAAGTGTGGAGAAGCAGGCATATGAAAGGAAAATATCAAAACACTTTGGTAAGTAGTAAAATGGTGTGCACACACATGAAAAAAAGTGCTAGGGAGAAGCACATTTTAAAATGAGTCACTTGTATAAATGAGGCTCTCTGATTAGAGCCTTTATAGGACATTCTACTTTGTGCTCTATGTTGATGGTTTAAATACTGTATTAAAAATGGTTCTCTACATTAATTGGTGATGTTGCAGCTGCTAATTCAAACTGCTATGTTTCAAATCAGAAACAGCCAAAGGAGACCTTAGGTTCTGACTTTATTTTAAAGTTGTTCATTTAAAAAGTTTTTTAATGCTTTAACTGGTTTTTGGTAATCAGGTAAATTAAGTATGCTGCATTTTAGTGAATGAACATTAATGAACATTGAAGGCACAATTCACTCTGAATATTGTTTTATATAGAAACCTTAATGAAAAATGTATAAGTAGAAACAATTTTTTATGTCACTAAAATAATAATTTCATTTTGTTTTAATTATATTAACAATAGAATTTAAATAAATTAAATGCACCCTAATTCAACTATACTATATTCTTATGAGTAACTTAGATTCTCTCATGTTTGGAAAATATTAGTATTTCTTTTAATTACAAATATATACTTCCTTAAACTATATAATATTCTGAGATAAAAACAATCTGGAAATTAAAAGACTTCCTTTTTGAAAAATGATATAATTTTTATTTAATGCTTTCATTATTCCTTCTTAAAGACTTCAAAGTTGCCAAATTAAAGTTAAAATTGTTACATGGGAGGAAAGATGCATATATAATCAAGAATTTATTTTAGGTTTTACTTATTCTTTTCTCTGAATTGACAAATAGAGAAAAGAAAAGAGCACAGAAAAAGCCATAGAGTTAGAAAAGTGAGAATTAGAGTTTGATTCCCACCTTATAAGAATTATTTAGAATCATCTGTGTTTGTTCTAAGCATTTACTTATGACTATAAAATGTATTTGGCATATAAGCAAAGTATTACTTAATATAACAATGACTTACAGAAGGGAGTAGCATGATATATTTAAAATGATGAAAGAGAAAAGACTACAACCAAGAATACCCTACACAGCAAGACTCTTGTTCAGATTCGACAGAGAAATCAAAAGTTTTACAGACAAGAAAAAGCTAAGACAATTCAACTCCACCAAACCCGTGTCACAACAAATCCTAAAGGAACTTCTCTAAAGAGAAAAGAAAAGGCTGCAACTAAAATCAAGAAAAGTATGAATAGGAAAGGTCACCAGTAAAGGCAAACATAAAGTAAAGTTAGGAAATCATCCACACACAAATATGATATCAAAACCAGCAATCATAAGAAGAGGAGAGTACAAATGCAGGATATTGGAAATGAATTTGAAATTAAGAGATTAGCAATTTAAAACAGTCTCGTACATATACAGACTGCTATATCATAACCACATGGGAATCACAAACCAAAAATCTACAATAGATACACAGACAAGAGAGAAACAGCAATCCAAATACAACACTAAAGATAGACATCACATCACAAGAGAACAAAAGAGGAAGAGAATAAAAAAGATTTTCAAAAAAAATTCAAAACAGTTAACAAAATGGCAATTAGAACATTCATATCAATAATAACCTTAAATGTAAATGGATTAAATACTCCAACCAAAAGACACAGACTAGCTGAATGCATACAAAAACAAGACCCGTATATACGCTGTCTACAAGAGACCCACTTCAGATCTAGGGACACAAAGACTGAAAGTGAAGGGATGGAAAAAGGTATTGCATGCAAATGGAAATCAACAGAAAGCCAGAGTAGCAATACTCATATGAGACAAAGTAGACTTTAAAATAATGTTACAAGAGACAAAGAAGGACACTACAAAATGATCAAGGGATCAATCCAAGAAAATATAACAATTGGAAATATATATGCACCCAACATAGAAGCACCTCAATATATAAGGAAAATGCTAACAGCCTTAAAAGGAGAAATCAGCAGTAACACAATAATAGTGGGAGACTTTAACACCCCACTTTCATTAATAGAGAGATCATCCAGACAGAAGATCAGTAAGGAAACACAGGTCTTAAATGACACATTAGACCAGATTGACGTAATTGATATTCAAAGAACATTCCATCCTAAGCAGCAGAATACACTTTCTTCTTAAGTGCGCATGGAATGTTCTCTAGAATAGATCACATCTTGGGTCACAAATCAAGCTTTGGTAAATTTAAGGAAACTGAAATCATATCAAGCATCTTTTCTGACCACAACATTATGAGATTAGAAATCAATTACAAGAAAAAAAAACTGTGAAAAGCACAAACATGTGGAAACTGAACAATATATTATTAAAAAAACCAATGGAGAGCTGAAGAAATCAAAGAGAAAATTTAAAAATACAAAGAAAAATGACAATTAAAACACAATTATCCAAAGCCTATGGAATGCAGCAAAAGCAGTTCTTTGAGGGAAGTTTATACTAATACAATCTTACCTTAGGAAACAAGAAAAATCTCACATAAACAACCTAAGCTTACACCTAAATCAATTAGAGAAAGAGGAACAAACAAAACCCAAAGTTTGGAGAAGGAATAAAGTCATGAAGAGCAGAGCAGAAATAAATGAAATAGAGACAAAGAAAAAAATAGCAAAGATCAATGAAACTAAAATCTGGTTCCTTGAAAACATAAACAAAATTGATAAACCTTTAGCCAGACTCATTAAGAAAAACATCTAGAGGATTGACACCACAGAAATACAAAGGATCATAAGAGACTAGAATAAACAAGTATATGCCAATAAAATGGACAATCCAGAAGAAAGACAAATTCTTAGAAAGATAAAACCTTCCAAGACTGAACCAGGAAGAAATAGAAAATATGAACATTCCAATCACAAGTATTGAAATTGAAACTGTGATTTAAAAACTTCCAACAAACAAAAGTCCAGGAGCAGCTGGCTTCACAGGTGAATTCTATCAAACATTTAGAGAAGAATTAACACCTATCCTTCTGAAACTCTCCTAAAATATTGCAGAGGAAGCAACATTCCCAAGCTTATTCTATGAGGCCAACATCACCCTGATACCAAAACCAGACAAAGATAACACACACACAGAAAAAGAGAAAATTACAGGCAATATCACTGATGAACATAGTTGCAAAAATACTCAATAAAGGGCTTCCCTGGTGGCGCAGAGGTTGCGCGTCTGCCTGCCGATGCAGGGGAACCGGGTTCGCGCCCCGGTCTGGGAGGATCCCGCGTGCCGCAGAGTGGCTGGGCCTGTGAGCCATGGCCGCTGAGCCTGCGCGTCCAGAGCCTGTGCTCCGCAACGGGAGAGGCCACAACAGGGGGAGGCCCGCATACCACAAAAAAAAAAAAAAAAAAACTCAATAAAATACTAGCAAACCAAATCCAAAAATATATTAAAAGAATCATAAACCATGATCAAGGGGGCTTTATCCCAGGGATGCAAGGATTCTTCAATATATGCAAATCAATCAGTGTGATACACCACATTAATAAACTGAATAAAAAGCATATGATCATCTCAATAGATGCAGAAAAATCTTCTGATATAATTCAACACCATTTATGATAAAAATTCTCCAGAAAGTGGGTATAGGAGGAACTCACCTCAACATAATAAAGGTCATATATGACAAACCCACAGCTAACATGATTCTCAATGGTGAAAAACTGAAAGCATTTCCTCTAAGATCAGAAACAAGGCAAGGAGATCCACTGGTGCCACTTTTATTCAACATAGATTTGGAAGTCCTAGCCATGGCAATCAGAGAAGAAAAAGAAATAAAAGGAATCCAAATTAGAAAAGAAGAAATAGAACAGTCACTGTTTGCAGATGACATGATACTATATATATAAAATCCTAAATATGCTACTAGAAAACTACTAAAGCTCATCAATGAACTTGGTACAGTTGCAGGATACAAAATTAATATTACACAGAAATCTCTTGCATTCCTAAACACTAAGAATGAAAGATCAGAAAGAGAAATTAAGGAAACAATCCCTTTTACTATAACATCAAAAAGAATAGAATACACAGGAATAAACCTAACTAAGGTGACAAAAGACCTGTACTCTGAAAACTATATGATGCTGATGAAAGAAATTGAAGATGACACAAACAGATGGAAAGACATACAATATGCTTGGATTTCAAGAATCAATATTGTCAAAATGACTATACTACCCAAGGTAATCTATAGATTCAATGCAGTCCCTACCAAATTACCAATGGCATTGTTCACAGAACTAGAAGAAAAAAATCTTAAAATTTTTAAGGAAACATGAAGGACCCTATCTTAAAATGTATATGGAAACACGAAAGACCCTGATGAGCCAAAGCAATCCTAAGGAAGAAAAACGGAGCTGGCTGTATCGGATTCTCTAACTTCAGTCTATACTACAAAGTTGCAATAATCAAACAGTATGGTACTTGTATAAAAACAGAAATAAAGATCAATGGAACAGGAGAGAAAACCCAGAAAATCATCCACACACCTATGGTCAATTTATCTACAACAAAGGAGGCCAGAGTATAAACGGAGAAGAGACAGTCTCTTCAAAAGTGGTGCTGGGAAAACTGGACAGCTACATGTAAAAGAATGCAATTAGAACACTCCCTAACACCATACACAAAAATAAACTCAAAATGTATATTAGACCTAAATGTAAGGCCAGACACTATAACACTTAGAGGAAAACATAGGCAGGACACTTTTTGACATAAATCACAGCAAGATGTTTTTCAATCCACCTCCTAGAGTAATGAAAATAAAAACAAAAATAAACAAATGGGACTCAATTAAATTGAAAAGCTTCTGCACAGCAAAGGATATCATAAACAAAATGAAAAGAAAACCCACAGAATGAGAGAAAATAGTTGCAAATGAAGAGACTGACAAGAGAGTAATCTCCAAAATATACAAACAGCTCATGAAGCTCAATATCAAGAAAACAAACAACCCAATCCAAAAATGGGAAGAAGATCTGAATAGACATTTCTCCAAAGAAGACATACAGATGGCAAAAAAAGCACATGAAAGATGCTCAATATCACTAATTATCAGAGAAATGCAAATCAAAACTACAATGAGGTATCACCTCATACCAGTCAGTATGGCCATCATCAAAAAGTCTACAATGAATAAATGCTGGAGAGGGTGTGGAGAAAAGGGAACAATCCTACACTGTTGGTGAGAATGTAAATTGGTACAACTACTCTGGAGAAAAGTACTGAGGTTCCTTAAAAAATTAAAAATAGAACTACCATATGATCCAGCAATCCCATTCCTGGGCATATATCCATAGAAAACTATGTTTCAAAGGAATACATGCACCCCAATGTTCATTACAGCACTATTTACAATAGGCTAGACATGGAAGCAATGTAAAGGCCTATCGACAGATGAATGGATAAAGAAGATGTCATACATATATACAATGGAACATTACTCAGCCATAAAAAAGAATGAAATAAAGCCATTTGCAGCAACATGGATGGGCCTAGTGATTATCATACTAACTGAAGTAAGTCAGACAGAGAAAGACAAACATCATATGATTTCACTAATACGTGGAATCTAAATTTTAAAAAATGATACAGATGAACTTATTTTCAAAACAGAAACAGATTTACAGATATCAAAAACAAACTTGTTACCAAGGGGGAAACGTGGGCTGGAGGGATAAAATCAGGAGCTTGGGATGAACATACACACAGTACTATGTATAAGATAGATAACCAACAAGGACCTACTGTATAGAACAGGGAAATTTACTCAATACTCTTTGAAAACATATATGAGAAAAGAATCTAAAAAAGAATGAATAGACAAGCCTCTCAGATAGCCTCATCCAGCAGAGGGCAGACAGCAGAAGCAAGAAGAATTACAATCCTGCAGCCTGTGGAACAAAAACCACATTCACAGAAAGACAGACAAGATGAAAAGGTAGAGGGCTATGTACCAGATGAAGGAACAAGATAAAACCCCAGAAAAACAACTAAATGAAGTGGAGATAGGCAACATTCCAGAAAAATAATTCAGAATAATACTACACTAGAAGGAATCAATAGCAGAATAACTGGGGCAGAAGAACAGATAAGTGACATGGAAGACAGAATGGTGGAATTCACTTCTGCGGAACAGAATAAAGAAAAAATGAAAAAAATTGAAGACAGCCTAAGAGACCTCTGGGAAAACATTAAATGCAACAACATTTGCATTATAGGGGTCCCAGAAGGAGAAGAGAGAGAAAAAAGACCCGAGAAAATATTTGAAGAGATTATAGTCGAAAATTGCCCTAATATGGGAAAGAAAATAGCCACCCAAGTCCTGGAAGCGCAGTGAGTCCCATACAGGATGAACCCAAGGAGAAACACGCCGAGACACATATTAATCAAATTGGCAAAAATGAAAGACAAAGAAAAATTATTGAAAGCAGCAAGGGAAAAATGACAAATAACATACAAGAGAACTCCCATAAGATTAACAGCTCATTTATCAGCAGAAACTCTACAAGCCAGAAGGGAGTGGCATGATAAAGTGATGAAAGGGAAGAACCTACAGCCAAGATTACTCTACACGGCAAGGATCTCATTCAGATTCGATGAAGAAATCAAAAGCTTTACAGATGACCAAAAGCTAAGATAATTCAGCACCACCAAACCAGCTCTACAACAAATGCTGAAGGAACTTCTCTAAGTGGGAAACACAAGAGAAGAAAAGGACCTACAAAAACAAACCCAAAACAATTAAGAAAATGGTCACAGGAACATACATCTCGATAATTACCTTAAACGTGAATGGATTAAATGCTCCAACCAAAAGACACAGGCTTGCTGAATGGATACAAAAACAAGACCCAT